>NW_024704742.1:123834860-123879860 GCF_018977255.1 Callorhinchus milii
CTGTTTGTGGGACACTGCTGTGCGCAATTGGCTGCCGTGTTCGCCCACAAATATACTTTACAGTATATTCTGTGAAGCTCTTTGGGACGTCTAGAAGACGTGAAAAGCACTATATCAAATGCAAGGATTATTATTATTATTATTTTTACATCAGTCCTGTTGTTGCACTCTCTTCACAGGTAACCTCAGAAGACAGATGCAAACTGGTCAGCTGGCTGATCCCCGTGCACAGGTACTTTGGCTTCTCCTTCGAGTCAATGTGCCTGACCGTGAACATCATGGACCGCTTCCTGCAAACCACACCGGTGGCTTCCGATTGCTTCCAGCTTATTGGAGTCACCTCACTTCTCCTCGCGTGTAAACAGGTGAGTGAGTGCAGTGTGCACGAACCCCCCCCCTCCCACCCTACACTCCTCACGAATTACTCGTTCAGGTCAACACAGGATCTTTTTTTAAAAAAAACTTCTTGGCTATTATTGGTATAGAGAGCGAGGCAAGTAACTCTCCACGTTTAGGAAGCGTAGAGTTGCACACACACAACCATCACCACCACCGACAACCAGTAAAATGTATGGATCCAAAACATTCCCCCCCCACCAACCCCTTTTTTTTACTTCTCATGTCTAGGTTTTGCAGACTCTATAAACCTTGATAAACTGACCACTCATTATGTATGATCCTACTTGGTGTTGGCAAAGTACACAGCCATGATGGTGGTGGGGGGCTGTTGGGAGGGGTCAAAGCTAAGTCATCTCAAATAAATATCTGTACTTTCTTAACCCTGGTTGTTATCCTTTTCATCTTCCAATTTAGCAGTAAATTGCAGTATGCCTGACTTTAGTTTTTCCAATGCTGCAAAACGTTATTTGTTATTGGTTACTTTTTTTAATGACAAGTGTCGTAAATAAAGCATGCATTTTATAGAAAACCTACAATACTCGAAATGTCTCCAAGCCTTTTAGGATAATTATTATCTAACAATGACTAGATGGCGTAGTGACTGTTATCGTGAGTAAATCTGTACTTTGAGGAAAGTTGAAACATCAACAACTCGCGCCTTTCACATCAATGGCAAATGCACTGTAAGTAAGTATCAAGAACACAGGCAAAAATAAGCGTCTTAAACTTGGTAAAGCATTGGAAGTATGCCCTCTACTAAACAATCATATGACAGATTATTTAAGGTGGAGTTGTCCCCCCCACACCCCCAACTCCCTCCCCCCAGTGTGAGGGCTGAAATCCACATTGAAGGCAGCAGTAGCTATTCCTAGATATCACTTAACTCTGGTATTTTGACTAATATTGGTTTAAACAGCTGGAGGAATAACTAGTGGGCAAAGGATGCAGGATCGCATTGTATCCCTATTTGTCATCTAACCACCTTCTCCCCCCTCGTTGCAGGTTGAAGTTTACCCTCCTAGGGTTAAACAGCTGCTGTCCCTTTGCTGTGACGCCTTCACTGGGGAACAGCTCCGTAACCTGGAGTGCATCATCCTGATCAAACTCAACTTCCAGCTGGCGGCTCCAGGGCTGGACTTCTTCCTGGAGTATTACAGCGAGGCCAGCGGGGAGGGGCAGGAGGTGTGCAGTGCCCGGGCTGCCAGCACCCAGGGCCTGGCCAGACAGATCGCCCAGCTCAGCCTGGCTGATTACTCCTTCAATGGCTACCCTCCCTCCCTGCTGGCCATGGCTGCTCTCAGATTGGCCGAGCGCATGTTTCAGCACCAGGAAGGCACCAGTGAGCAGCCCAACCATGACACAGCCTGCGCCCTGGAGGACTGTGTGGAGAGACTCAAGCTGCTGGTGGCTCTGAATGAGGAGTCGCTGGTATCCCTCCTGACATTGGAGCTGACACACAAGGAAGAGCTCAGCGCTGAGTTATAAGGCGATTGATTCATTCACACTCTCACACACTGTATTGCTAACACTGCGATATTGTTGTTCAAGGAGGTTTCGTCCCCCCATCAAGCCATATCGATTAAGCCCATAAAATACACAGTCAATCCACTTCACAGTATATCCTGTGAAGCGTTTTGAGATGTCTCAACAACGTGATAAGGAGCTATATCCAATGCAAGGATTATTATTATCAATGAATAGTCCGAATTATAGTCACTTGTATCAAATCTGAGCAAATATCATCAGTCGCCACATCGCGTAGAGACACTAATAAATGGAGATTAATGTTAACTGTTTGTTTACATTTATGAAATGTGAACCTTTTATTTCTGTTCCTGACATCACAGTGTATTATTTAGTTTATGTAGGTAAAGGAAGAATGATGGAAAGATTAAATTCAAAATGGGGAAAGGTCACTGAGGTCTGAACAATTGGTACATCCACTTCGAAGTCAACCTCCTTATTCGGAACAAACAATATCCATATCTAATGCACTGATACTTAATGTCTAACAATAGTACTGTAACTGTAAATAGTGTACATGGTGATTTATGTATTTTATTTGTTGTAAGAAACTAAATTCACCAGGAGCAGTGAATTAATGTGGTTAACCGTTTAAATTATACCTTTCCATTTAATGTACTCAAGTATATCTGCAATAAACGTGACTTGTTATTACAAATCTCATTTCAAGTTTCACTTCTTTTAAAGAAAAATGAACTCAGAGATGAAAGTGTATTTCATCGAGTGTCAGCCTGACACAGTTGGTAGCACTCTCACCTCTGAGATAGAAGATTGTTGATTCAAGCCCCATGTCAGGACTTGGAACTCATAGAGCTGACACTCTAATGCAGTGCTGGGGGTATGCTTCATTGTTGGAGGTACCATCATTTGGATGAGATGTAAAACCAAAGTCCCTTCTGTCTGTTCATTAAAGATCCCATGACACCATTTGCAAAGAGAAGGGAATGTTTCCCAGTGTCCTGGCCAACAACCCCCCAAATAAAATTGATCATTCTATTTGTGGCTGCTTGTGGGACATTTCTGTAATAATTGATTGCTGTGTTTGCCCACAAAGTACACAGCCACAGCCATTTTATAGTATATCCTGTGAAGCGCTTTGGGAAGTTTCCAAGTGTGAAAGGCCCTATACCAAATGCAAGGATTATTATTAAACATCTTCCACCACTGAAACCCTTTCATCGAAGCTCCTCCCGGGTCAAGTGCTGTGTAATCTGATTTCAGTAATCTGGGCAATATTTGCACAAAACAATTTGCACAGATTCTTATTGGTATAAATCCTGCATACATTCTCATCAGAACACTAGCTAACAATCCCCCAATTAAAATTGGTCGCTCACTCCATGGCTGCTTTTGGCACATTGCTTTGTGCGAAATTGGCTGCCAGATTCATCTACAAAGTGTACAAAGTCATGACACTTCAAAGTAAAAATCTTATGAAGCTCTTCGGCCTTTGAGATACCCCAACACCATAAGGCACCACATCAAATACAAGGATTATTATTATAAATGTTTGTATATTATAAATGGGGGAAGAATGCATTAGGTTGGTTATTATACATTTTTCAGCATATCTTTTCTTAAAGCAGTGAAATTGGGGGCCCTTAATTGGGGTCACGATTCCCCAGCAGCGTATTACTTCTGTTTAGCTTGGTATCTGATGTGGGTATTAAGCGACCCATCGTCGTGCTTAACAGTATCCACGCCAAAGTACTGAGAGTTTAATATATCTGTGGATATTTCTGTTTGAATTGTTTGAATCCCATAGAGTTTAGGTACAAGTTGCAAGACCCGAGGCAAAGGGACCCCAGAATGTGCTTTGGAGTGAGGACTCCTGGAGTTTATCGATTAAAATTTCACGGGAATCAGTATCAAGATGTACAATACATGAATTGTATCAAGAAAAGGGTGATGGAAATTGACGCTAACATATATTTGAAGAAATACTGACTCCGGCACAGCTATAGGAAATCATCTTATCACAATATTTCATATAAGTACATTTGTGGGGAAGGACCTCTAAGTGGTCTTCTAGAAATCTTTCACACAACTGCATAAATCCAGTCTTTATTTTTTATTGACATCAAATTACAGCAACTGATTCGGTTTCATTTCGTCGCTTTCAATGATCCACAAACGAGCGCAGTTTAAGCCCAACAAACATTAAGAGAGGTGAAGGCGATCAATTCACTTTACAGTGTATCCTGTGAAGCGCTTTGGGACGTCCTGAAGACGTGAAAAGCGCTATATCAAATGCAAGGATTATTATTATTATTATTAAGACATTGGGTGAAAATAATTCCGACCAAATTCGATTCGTACCTGATTCCTTAAACAGGTGTTAGCACAACGTGGGAGTAGGAGAAGCTTTAGCAGTGCATTAGTGATCATGAAACAAGAAGCCCAGAGACATGAAGATAAAAGTAGCAGATTTGGCGCTGTTTTTTTTTTGCACAGCTCTGGGATCGGGACTCAACGCCTTTTTTTTTCTTCCAGTTCCAGTTCCAGTTAAAAGCCGCATTTCTGCACATTTCTGCGCGGGAGTCGGCAAAAAAAAAAAAAGTGCGGTTGTGGCGCCAATCAATTAGAAAAGGGCGCAATTGCCGAGTGTTACAGCAGATGAAATAAAATAGGTTCCCCTCCCCTCCCCCCCCCCACCCACCCCCCCCCCCCCCCCTCCCAGGAGAATTGGCTGCTTTAAATTTCCCGCCCTCCCCGAGCACAGATTGCCTGGTCCTTGTGTGTGTGAGTGTGTGTGAGTGAGTGAGTGAGTGTGTGAGTGAGTGTGTGAGTGAGTGAGTGTGTGTGAGTGAGTGTGTGTGTGAGTGAGTGTGTGAGTGTGTGAGTGAGAGTGTGTGTGTGTGTGTGTGAGTGTGTGTGTGTGTGAGTGAGTGTGTGTGAGTGAGTGAGTGAGTGAGTGTGTGTGAGTGGTGAGTGAGTGTGTGAGTGAGTGAGTGAGTGAGTGTGTGAGTGTGAGTGTGTGTGTGTGAGTGAGTGAGTGTGTGAGTGAGTGAGGCGCCACCTCTGTGTTTGGAGGTTATTGCCGCTCCTGTGCCACATCTCCAGGGACGCTTCTCCCTGGAGACCAGCGAGAGAAGGGGCAGAGAGTGGAGGGACGGTCCATGTCCTCTGTATAAGACCCACGTTTGCCAATCGGTGGTCATTTTTTTTTCTCGCAGCTTTTAAACTCTTTTAAGGGATAAATTAGCAACGGATTGAAATTGAGCTTAAAGACGTTCAGAGGCACCGCGTCTGCACTTTGATGGTGAACACAGTGCAGTGCAGTGCAGTGCAGGTGGTTTTATTTTTGGTTCAAAAGTCAGTGGGGATGCAGAATGGAAGGAAGGTATTCGGAGAAAGTTATCCCAATAGGATGGTGCATCTGCCCAGTCAAATATCAGACAAGAAGCACCCGAAATTTGAAAAGAAGGTAAATATTTCTACTTCGTTGAGTTATGGCTTCTGGCCGTTGCTTAACGAGAGAGGTTAAACATTGATGGCCATTTATTGAGGTTTACACATTTCAAGTCATATTTAATGTTATTGTGCAAATAAATGTCGACGTGCAATCACTAAAGGATCGGTAATTTGATCGGAACATTTATTTTAATATAAATTCAAGTCGTTTGAACAGATGTAAACTGTTACAGTATCATAGCTTTGGGTTAATATCAGTCTCTTATCTCGACTTGACACATCACTGGAGCTTCCTGTCTACGCTCTTCACATTGTTAGTGAAGTTCTGATGATAGGACACTTTATTGAACTGTTGGCTCCTTTGCATTCTACCTATTTAACATTTTTGTAGTTGTGCAAGGTTCAGAGTTTCATCCTTAGATATGTACAACCTTACAACCTGAGCAGTATTGTATATGTTGTCTGCAACTGACATACTGACTCTGCATCTCTATTATACTCTGCTGTGCTGTACAGAAAGATCAACACAAGTCACACAGAACAAGCGACTTGCAGGTGACCGTTCTTTCCGAGGTAACGGGGATTGCAGCAAACCCAGGTACAGTCATTGCATGTTGTTATAAATCATGGACAGAGAGCTGTTCATCAACACACATTGCTACTCTCCTGTAAACCTCGCACCGCTTTGCTTTTAGCATTCGTGACTATAGATGAAACTGTGTGGCAGGATTTGGCGGATTGCACATCATCAGTTCTACATCATGAAGCTTCAATTGAACCCATTCAGCAGGTAAGTGTAACAGCAATGTCAGTAGCAATCCACTGTTTCTGTACCTGTCCACCTTTGTGTGTCAGCCTGACTGTGTTGGGGGCTGCATTGGCAAGAGTTGGTGCTCTTCCAATGAGATAAGCTAAGGTCTTGTCTACCTGCTCAGGTGGATGTTAGAGATCCTTTGAACAGAGAAGGGAGTCTTGGCCAACAATCAATTCATGGCTGTTTGTGGGAGATTGCTATACACACATTGGCTAATACATTTACCTGTAAAAATACACAGTCACCACACTTTGCAGTGTATCCTATGAGATGTTTCCAATGATGTGATGACACTGTATCAAATGCAAGGTTTACTATTTGTACAGGTACAGAAAATATATTAACACACTGGCGTGAGAGAGTTTCTAGCTGCAATCTTACTTGTTGAACTAATGACGTCATCAAGGCTATTCGATTTGGAGCAAACAAAAAGTAAAATTAAGTAAGCTTTCCATCAAAAATCTAAAACACCAACTTGCACTTATATAGCGCCTTCCAGCAGGGTGAGCGCTTAACAGTGGCAGAGCCTGACTCGAGCTGGGGGGGATGGGGGGGGGGGGGGAGCGGTGAGGGGGTGAGGGCGGTGGGGGGTGGGAAGTGACCTTAAGTATGGTCGAAAAGGAAGGCTTTCAGGTGGGACTCAAAAACGTGGAGAGACTGCACAAGGCGGAAACCAATGCAAAATGTTTAAAAACACAGTGTAATCAGCTCAATCTGTTATCTAGAGCAAAATATCATGGTTGTTTGCCGAATACACCAAAGATATTATCATAAACGTTGCAGTATATTTTGTTAATTATCTTATCACTTGAGATAATAACCACATCTTTGATAAATGTGATTGAGAGATAGTCGATAATAGGACTTCTGTGTGGGTGTGACCCCTCACCTCATCCAGTGAGAGAGGCTAATCACAAAGCCACCATTGCAAGCACATGGAGCATAGCAACTGGAGAATGATTTACAGGATACCAATGTATTCAAAAAGAAAATTCAGAGCCGTGCCCATATGCCATTAACTATTATGCTCACTGAAAGTCTTATTAATGACTTTCAATCATATTTATCAACAATATGTTAATGAACGCGTCATAAATTGCAAATTTCGCTTCATCGTTTCATTTTTAAAACATGAATTTTTCAGGTCACTAATGAAATAATGTGGTGTTAGGTGTGAGTATATATGAATAATCTGTGAGCCCACAAAAGACACAGTCAATCCATTTTACCTTACGTGCTTCAGATGAGATATTAAACCAGGGTCCCATCTGCCTGTTCAGGTAGACGTTTAAGATTCCACGGCACTCTTCAAAAAGAGAAGGGAGTTTCTCCCAGCGTCTTGGTCAAAAATCCCCAAAATAAAATTGGACACTTACTCCATAGCTGTTTGCGGGACATGGTGTGCGCAACTAGCTGCCACATTTCGCCCACACAATACGCAGTCCTCTGCTTTCAATATATCTTGTGAAGTACTTCCAATGAAGTGATAAGATGTTATATCAAATCCAAGGATTATTATTATTATTTACAGTATATCCTGTGAAGCGCTTTGAGATGTCTCAATGATATGATAAAGCACTATATCAAATGCAAGTATTATTATATCTGAGTAAGTGAGTATAATCTCCTATCATTTACATTTTACTGTGTCAACCCAATTATTGATAGACTACCTGTTTTTAAAATCCTTTCATCGGGTCTCAAGAATAAAATTTGGAAGAGTGCCAACTCAAAATGGAATGAGGTTTAAGCTATTTGCCAAAATAATTTTACAATAATGTTACAGATTTAAAACAAATCATCACTTCAATTTCATAAGCAGCAACCATTCAGTGTAGTTCTCTTCATTTCAACTGAACTGATCACACAAATATATCAACTTTTCTTCGATCTTTGTATTAAGTCGTAACATAAAATAGTTGCCTAGTTTTATGGCAAAAATGCAATATCTTTATCTTAAGATGAGGCAATCAGTTCTTTTCTGCTAAGAAAATATTGAACAGAACAGCATTTCACTTCTCAAGAGAAATTAGTCAAGATTGATTCAGGAGCTGTCTGTCAATTGCTTTACTGATTCACTGACATGAAGGTGCTATATAAATAATAATAATACTTGCATTTCATATAGCACCTTATCATGTCATTGAGACATCTCAATGTGTTTCACAGGATATACTGTAAAGTTCACTGAATGTGTGTTTTGTGGGTGAAATGAGGCAGCCAATTGCACACAGCAGCGTCCTACTAACAGTCATGGATTTATGAAGTGACTAATTTTTTTAAGTAACATTAAATAGTAAAAAAAATTAAAATGAATGTTGCAGCTATAATGCAACAACAACAATAATATCTTACATTTATGTAACACTTTTCACATTGTAGGACATCTCAAATAGTCCTCATTACAGATAAATAAATTAATTAGAACTAATTATTTACAAACAGATTACTCTTGTGGTATTATTTAAATGCTCAATGAGACCACGGGAGTACCCACAAGGTAATTGTAGCTGGCAATGAGATACAATTTATAATTCAATCAAAATACTCTCCTGGTATTGTGGACTGTGCACAAAATGTTATGAGCTGTTAACATCAGTAGAAACTAAAGATTAAATTTCAGTCTTAAACTCTCTGAGAGATAGATCCTAAATAGTTTAGTTCAAACAATAATTTGACTTTGCTTATTGCTACTATGAGTGGTTTAACCCACCCACTTTCAACAACAGCAGCAATAATTTATATTATTTGTTTGGTCAGTCAGATGTCTACATACCCATCAGAAACAACAACTTAAATTTGTTTAGTGCCTTTCACTTCGGGAGAGCATGCTAAAGTGCTGGACAGTCAAGGATTTGCACCCAAGCTGAGCGGAGGGAGCGGACAGGTCAGTATGGAGATAGAGGTAGGGAGGAGCACATTAGGCCATGGAGATCCGCCAATTACAGCCATGTTGGGAGGAGGTAGAGGGGTGGAGCCAAGTTGGCCAAATCCTGATCTCGAACCCCCCTCACCCCACCCAATCTTTTGACTCCAAATCTATTCCTGGACCTGATGGAGGTGAACAAAATGATGAATTATAATGTTACCTGAACAGACAGGTGGGATTACTGTTCATTGGAAGAGTTGTTCAACATATTGTGCAATCTGGAAGCTGAGAAGAAAGATCAGCATTTAAATGGTTAAAGTACTTCAGATCTGGATACAGGGATTAAGACACCAGTGAAAACTGCAAGCGCTCCTATAGCAACTATTAGAACACAGACCTGCATCAATCATTTACATTAGGAAGATAGGCTCCTTAAATTGCATTGACAAATATTCCACTTTAACTGCCATTGTACACCTTTATACTGTACTTCACAAGACAAACACTGGGATTACTTTGTAACGAACAATGAAAGTACCAATGGGCAGAGTTTGACTGTTACATGGGGGGAGGAGGGGGCACTGAAATGAGAATGGTGTGGGGGGTGGGGAGGGGCAGAAAAAAAATCAGGCAATGAGTCTTGGGGGGCACTGGAGGCCTCAGTGGTTCCAGCGGCAGTACCCGGGTGGGAATCTGCGGCTGCTCATGGATTTTCAGCATTTTTCAGCAAAGGAACCAGTCATACAGCAAAATATCTGGTCTGTTTGTGGGGACTGCAGGCCTCCACGTTTCACCCACAAAATGTACAGTCAATTTACTTTACAGAAGCGCTCTGGGACGCCACCCCACATGAAGAGCGTTATATAAATGCAAGTTGTTGTTGTTGTCTCCAGGCATCACCTCACCCTTGTACACACACGCTCCACCCAGTTCACTGCACAAACACAGCAACAGCAACAGGCGGTTGTTGGATTTGTGTCAGTGCTCAGGGCAAAGGAAACCCTGCAGATCCAAGACACGGTGAATTTTTGGGGGTGAGGGGTGAGGTGAGGTGGGGGGGGGTGTGCTTAGCCACTTCAAGCCCCAGTCAAACTCCACCTACAAAAGCATCTTTGATCATGCAGTTAATTCCATTCATGCTGATACGGTACCTAAAAGCAGCCTGAAAAATTCCATGGCAGAATACACAAGGGCAGGGGTTAGCTTTGAAATCCCCGAGTGAGTTTAATATTACAGCGAAGTCCGTACAAAACGCTGATAGTGCTGTGGGGCTTTGATACTGCAACCCACTCCCACATACCAGTCCTTCTGTCTTGGGAATGGTTCACCTGTTGCTAAAGATATGTACAACATACGCAGGGTAAGTAGCTTAACTCCTAAAGTCACCTCAAAAGAGTGAGATAAATATTTTATGTTTCGTATTTACAACAACAACTTGCATTTATATAGCATACCTCACACAGGTTAGTGTTCCAGAGCACTTGAAAGCGGAGGTAATGGGGGTACAGGATGAACTGCTTCCACCCCCTGCCCCTAGATTTTAGGTGTATGTTTGGCACTTTTACCTCCTGCTCCAGATCTCTTCCCATTGCTCTGTGCATCGCCCTGTGCCACATGTAACTTCGTGAGAGGCAACGCAGAGAACGAGAGGAAGAGAACCAGAGTGAGGGGTATGAGGCAGGGTGCAGAGCGATGGGAAGGTGGCACCACTAATGGCTTGTCATTGAGAACACTGACTCGAGGGCTTCCTTCTGTTTATACAACAACAAAAAACAGAATAACATTTGTATAGCGCCTTTTACGTCGGGAGGACATCCCAAGGCGCTGGACAATCAATGCTTTGGACCCGAGCTGGGGGTCAGAATCGGGCAGGATGGAGGGCAGGGGGGGAAGGAGGGTGATCGAAGGCATGATCGAAGAGGAGGGTCTTGAGATGGATCTTGAAGGGAGGGGGTGAGGCAGAGGGACTCTGCGATGGTGTTCCAGAGGGTGGGAGCAGAGGGCTGAAGGCCCATCCACCAATGGTGAGGTGGTGAACGTGAAGCAGGCTGGAGCCCACTGAGTGGAGGGAGTGGGCAGGTTGTTAGGGGGTTAGGAGGTCACAGAGGTAGGGGGGAGCAAGGCATTGGAGGGCTTTGAGGGTGAGGACCAGGATCTTGAACTGTATCCTCTGTGTGATGGGAAGCCAGTAGAGTCGCACGAGGATGGGGGTGATAGGGTCATGGAACCTGGTGCGGGAGAGGACATGGGCTGCAGAGTTCTGGAATATCTGCAGCCTATGTAGAGAGGAGTTGGGGAGACAATCAGGGCGTTTTCATAGTCAAGCTTGCATGTTATGAATGCTTATATGAGGGTTTCAGCGGCCTGGGGTGTGAGACAGTGGTGGAGCCGGGCGATGTTGCAGAGGTGGGGCAAGGCAGAGCGGCGCATGGCTCAGATGTGGGGTAGAATGGATAGTTGAGGGTCAAACACGATGCCAAGGTTCTGGACTGGCTTAGCAAGGTGGAGTGTGCTTCCTCGGATGGTGATACTGTCAGTGCCTGAAGTGTGGAGGCGCTGACAGGACCCTACCAGGAGGACCTCGGTCTTGTTAACGTCCAACTGACGAAAATTAGCTCTCATCCAGGACTTGATGTCTGACAGACATTCTGTCAGTGGTCCTGGAGTCAAGGGTACATCTAGAATAACTCTACCCATTAGGGCTTTGATTCCAGGGTTAACAGGAGATGAGTGGGAAGAATTCCTACCCAGAATAACTGTCCCTCCAACTACTACCGCTGAGGCAGGCTGGCCGTCAAGCAGTGCTGTAGAATAGACTGCAGACCTGTCCGGATCAAGAACCGTCAGATCCATGGTACTCCACAATTTGCACTATTAATAATAGTAATAATAATAATAATTTGATCACTCAATCCACGACTGTTTGCGGGACACTGCTGTGTGCAATTGGTTGCCCCGTTTCACCCACAAAATGCACAGTCAATTCACTTTACAGTATATTCTGTCAAGCGCTTTGAGACATCTCGACGATGTGATTAGGCGCCATATCAAATGCAAGGATCATTATTCTCAGTCTTATACTAAACTCAGGTGATTGCACTACACATTGTAATCTCCGGGCTCGTGCGTGTCGGGCTGTTGGCTTCTGCGGAAGGTGGAAAGGCGGAATGGATTGGGGTTTCTGCGGGGATGCAAATGAATCACAAGTTGTCGGACAAGAACTGCAGCAGGTCAATAATAAACCGGGTGGGTGGTGTCTGAGCTGTGGGTGTTGGGGCTTCTTTGGAAGATTGGCATTACGTAAATCTGGGCGGACAGGAGGGTGTGGCAGAAAGGTTTGCCTGGAGTGAGTGCCAAGCCTGAGCCTGAGGGGGAGAGGCCGGGCTGATCTCTGGAAGTGTTTGCTTTAGTGTGAAGGTATTTGCGAGGAGGAGCAGGTGCCCTGTGGTTGGCTGTGTGGCCGCCCCCGGGTAGAGGAGCAGCCAAGTTGTCTGTGCGGAGGCTCATGCGGAACGAGTGGCAGTTCGCGTAACGCGTGCCAACCACCCCCTCAGCTCAGCTCAGCTCAGCTCAGCTCAGCAGCAAACTCCCGACAGAGACCAGGAGACGATAGAGCAGATCTCACACACACACAGCCCCGGGTTTATTGAAGCCCGGAGTCAAGAGTGGGGCACTGGGTACCAGCGCAGGTCGCCACCAACATCCACCCACATCCCCTTGAGGGTCAGACACCTCGGACACTTACGCACTCTCACGCGTCTCTCCCTCACCCTCCAGGGGCAGTGTAAGCGTTTTTTTTTGTTGGGTTCAGAAAACCGTTGCTATTCTCCCCAACCGGGCAGTTTGATCGCTGCCACGTTGACTCGAAGAAGCAAAGCAAACACCAAAACAGTCTGTTACTCCCAAAGCAGCGATAGTCCCCTCTGTAGGCAAACCACAGGCTCTCCACCTCGACAGCTCTATCAATGGCACTCCAGACTTGTTACATGCAGTTTCCTCAATGGGGCTTTGAATTCCGGGTATGTACCTGTTCTCTTTTTTTTTTATGCAATGCAATTAATCTTTGCGTATGTCGTTAGGTATATGCACGACACATGCACACGCCGACAGGGCTGTTATGCAAATCCGGTATCGATTGCGGATCGCACAGAGAAATTGTCCTCTGTCATCATTACGCAGAGTCGGTGCAAGATTTCGATAAATGTAATATTTTGATGCTACGAGTTCCATTATTTACTTTTGTTGTTGTTGTTGTTGTTGTTGTTGTTGTTGCAGAGCCAATCCCTGCACGAAACACCTGATTTTGACCTGCAGGATTTCGAAGATGTTGATATTCTCATGTGTGGTAAGTCTGCGTGATTTCGTTCGGGTCCAATGTCACACACGTCGTTGCAGAGCAGTAAGTAAGTGGGTGTCTGTAACCCACAGACGTGTTCCATCAGTCGTTGCCACTGGAAACAAAACAAAACCCAATCGGTGAAACGTGTTTTAAGAAAGCAGTTGCTTAAAATCCTCCCTACCTCCTGCTGCAAGTGTCTGTCCTTGCGATGTGTAGCTGTGTTGCAACACTCTTCCCTAAGTTTGGACGATTTGCGAAAGCAATTCACGATCACACTTCAATTTCAATCGCTATTTTCTCACGGGCACCGTCTGCTCCAACGACACGTTTTATTGAACACACACCGAGAGACAGCGGAGTCGGATGAACACAGCGCGTAACGTGTTGCTCTCGCACAGCAAACGGAGCGATTGAGAATCTCTCTGTGAGGCTTTTCCTCGCAAAATACGCAGCGAGACAGTGAACTGGAGACAGTGAACTGTGGCGAATGCAATTACACGGGAACCTTCAGGTCACATCTCTGTGTCTGTCGGTGAGGTGTTCACTCAGTCAGTAACATTCCTGCCGAAGGTTTGCTGACAGCCAACCAAAACACCACCACCTCTGTCCCACCTGCAACAGGTGCCATCGATGCTCCTCGCTGCCCCCCAACGCTACATTCATTAGCCTAAAAAGGTAACGAACACTGACAGTAATTGCACAGAGCCCCGAGTTTTCTTCCTCGTGTTAAAACCAAATGAGAGACACCACACCTGTATCTTCTGCCCACAGACCCCACCTATTTGATGCACCCCCTGCCCCTGGCCGTGTCGGAGCTGCCGCTCTCTGACTGCTGTGTGGCTGATTTTGAAGCCTGTATTTCTACCTCAATCCCTGACACCGACGACCCTCTGATGCAGATGAATCTGCAGACGGACCACACGCAGCCGCCAGAGCAGTTCTGGAAAGATGTGGCAGAAGAAAATCAGAAAGCACTGGGGGACGCGCTGGAAGAAAATGAACAAGTAAGAAAGATGAAGGCATTTCCTCCTCTCTTGTAGATAATGTCAGATTGGCTCAGTTGGTGAGCACTCTGCACCTCTGGATCAGATGATTTGGGTTCAACCCCCATGTTGAGAATCGAGCTCATAGACCAGACTAACACCCCCCTGCATCTGTCACCTTTAAAATGCACAGTCACTACAGTCACCACACTTTACATTAAATAGCATAAAATGCTTTAAGAAGTCCTCCTGATATGAAAGGTGCTGCATCAAATGCAAGGACTGTTGCTTTCCTTTATTTAAGACATTAAACCAAGGTCCTATTTGGTTGCCCAGGTGAACATTAACACTCCCATGCCCATCATTCAAAAAGAGAAAGGAATTTCTCCCAATGCCCTCATGGACAATCCAGATAAATACATTCTTCACTTCATGGCTATTTGTTGGACTTTGCTTTGGTACTAATTGGTTCTCACAATTGCCTAAAAATACACAGTTACTACATTTGCCTACAAATACAGCAATCACCTGTGAAACACTTTGAAATATTTTGATCTTGTAGGCGCTATATTGGTTGAAAGAATTATTTATTATATGCTCACTGTAACATTGTTGACGATTGTATAATGTTGACATAGATATATAGATATTGTGAACAATTACCGAAATCTGAATGAACAGCAAATTCAACAGGTATTTTGTCAAACCAAAATCATGCTTACTATCAAAGTTAGCTGGTCTTTGCTAAATATTTGTGTGTGTGTGTAAATTTCACATATTTAGCATGACTGGCTAGCATTGCTAAGCAACAACGACTAAACTTCCTTTCTCGAGACCCAACAACCAACTGGCTTTGTGGAACAGTGCTGTGCGCAAAATAAGAATTTGAAATCCTAATTATTTTACACGAATACGGACCTTGTAAAATTCTCCCCTATTACAAAGATAATGGTAGAGTTTTATACACCAATGTTGAATTAAAACATTACTTATATGTCAAATATGAATGAAGATATCCTAATTTGAATGCAATTTCAACCCAATTATTAAGGTTCACTTCATTCATACCCTTTAGGATCTTGAACACTTCAACAAAAATGCCCCATTAGCTTTCTATAATGTAAATACTTTATAGCTTCTCCTCATAATTCAGGTACTCAATTCCAGTTATTAATCTAGTTGTGCTTCACTGTAGGGGGAAGAGAAGGGCATGGCAAAGGGCTGGCACTCTCGAGTGGGAAACAACATGGCTAGCTAGTATTGTGTGATACAATAGTGATGGTATAATACTTGATAGAGGAAAATTTTGGTTACATCTGTATATTGTATTTTGTGTGACAATTGGTGTGACATTCTGTTTTCTTATCCACAATTGGAATGATCTCAATTAGTGAGATATCCGGTTCAATATGATATCATTAAATTAGTTACCATCTGAAATAACTGGCTAAATCTGAAATGTGCTTTCCTTTTCAGTTGCACGTCACTTTAGAAAGAAAACAATATGAAATTGTGTCTCTGAAGGAAAGAAATATCCAGCTGAAGGAACTTGCCAGCAAAGCTAAACATCTGGCATCTATACTTGATGTAAGTTTTTTTAGAAGCATTTGTCAGGGAAAGTGCATAGTTTCACCACTAGGGACATCATTAATAAGGAAACAAAATAAATGAGATAAGGAAATGGGCCAGTCAAGCCTTCTCCCTTCTCAGGCCATGCTAAACCTAATTTATGGCTGACTTCACCCCCACCTGCTTTATCTCTTCAGCATACAGAGTCCTCGCATTCCAATGTTAATCAAGGAAACTTCATAATATTCTCCCATGTGGATTATTGGTTTGGCTATGCTAACTCTGCTTGTAGGCCTTCCAAACTCTTCCTTCCACAAGCTGCAGATTATTCAGAACTCTGCAGCTTGTGTCCTCTCCCACCCAAGCTTTGTGACCCTATCACCCCCATCCTTGCCCGGCTCCACTGGCTACCCATCCTACAAAGGATAGAGTTTAAAATCCTCGTCCTCACTTTCAAAGCCCTTCACGGCCTTGCTCCTCCCTATCTCTGTGATTTGCTAACCCCATATAGACCAGTCTGCTCCCTCCGCTCAGCAGACTCCCCCCAGCCTTTCTGTCCTGCCCACCATCAGCGGTTGGTCCTTCAGCCTCTTTGTCCCCACCCTTTGGAACTCCATCCCACGGTGTGTTCACCTCCTCCCCCCCCCCCCCACCCTTTGCCTCCTTCAATGCACTTCTCAAGACCCTCCTCTGAGCATGCCTTTGGTCACCTTCCTTCCCTTGCCCTCCCTGCCCTCCATCCCTCCTGATCCCAACCCCCAGCTCAGGGACAAATCTCTGACAGTCCAGGACCTTGGGATCTCCTCCCAGCGTGAAAGGCGCTATACAAATGTCATTTGTTGTTGTTATTCAAACATTGGATCAAAGAAGCAACAGGTCACCACAGGATTCACGAACAGCAACTCAGAGTTTACAATGGCAAATAGAAGAATGTGTGTGCAGTTGTTTGTGTGTGATAAAGAGAGAGAGTGTCTCTCACACAATACTGTGTACACCTGGGTGGGTTGTGTTGATTCTCTCTCATACAATACAACAGCAACAACTTGCATTTATAAAAATAATAATCCTTGCATTTGATATAGTGCTTTTCACGTCTTCTCAACGTCTCAAAGCGCTTCACAGAATAGACTGTAAAATGCATTGACCGTGTATTTGTGGGCATTTATGTTGCAATCACACGGATAGCATCCCGGAGCGCTTGACAGTGGCAGAGTCTGATGCTGAATTGGGGAAGAGGGAGATGACCGTAAGCACGATCAAAAAGGAAGGTGTTTAGGTGGGATTTGAAAGTGGGGGTGGGGGCACAGAGGGATGGAGGGGGCAAGGCAGAGGGATTGAGGGTGAGAGAAGTGGCAAAGTTGAAAACAAAACTAGAACACTACCATCAGAATAAGAGTGCCAGGATCACACATGCATCAGTTATTTCACACTACAGAACAAACCAAACACAGGTCTATTTGTGGAGGAAGGATGAAAAAAATGCACCTGTGCTCTTCAAACAAGACAACCACAAAGTAGACCACACAATACAAAGTGGTTTAATGTGTGGTGACTCAATGGAGATCTACAGTAGCAGCAGCTCATGAAAAGATCAGAGCCACAATTTGTTTAGTGTTGCACATAACATACAGCTTCAGAAAAGGCCATTCAACCCATTAAGCTGCTCCATCTATAGACCAATCCCATGGTGAATTTCCTAGTCTTCATACCTCAATCTCTTGGGGATGTGGGAAGCTCTGCCGCAATATATTTTTAATCCCAAAAACATGCAAGTTAAAGACTCCGAAGAAAGCATGAATGTAAAAATGTCAAATGGTCCATTAATATCATTCCTTCCACAGACAATGCAAAACGTATTGTAAGGCAGACTCCACACACCCACTCTATCTTTTGGGAGAAAAGTTTGTGTAGATATCCCTTGATCCCTAAGGGTAATCAAGTTAAAAATCTAGAATATTCATCCATCTCTGCCATTTGACATATCTTCCATTGAGCGAAATAAGTGACACACAGAATTTATGGTATTAGTTAGTAAAACAATTTGCAATATGATTCTCTCTGATGTTCCTATCAGTAAAAAAATCAAGAAAAAACAAGTCATCATATTTTAATTTATGTAGAAATATACATTAATGTCGACCCTACATTACAATGGGTCAGGCTATAGTCCATTTGCTGGTCAGCACTTCTGAGTCAGGATCCAATGACATCATCACTGCTATATCACAAGCATTACCAGTGATTTCTAGAATATTAGGGGGATATCTGGAGACTCACACTATGGGCTTGAAGCCAAGAAAGAACTGCACACTGTGGGTACACACTGCACACACCCTATATGTGGTCCTGTAGTACACCAAAGTGCAGGACAAAGATATTCGGCTATATTTTATACACACCCTGGATTATATTTCAGGGTAGCTTGGCATTGAAGTAATGTTGTTAAATGACTCAAACTTCACTCTTTTGCTTTATAATATTATCTCAAACCGATCACATCATTGTACCAAGCTCTACATTGTTTGTTAACTGGTATTGCTGATGTAATGCAGCTCTGAGTGAGATGCCTCATTAATGGAATGTACTTTTGATCCTTAATTAGAAAGTAATGAAGCAGGAAAGTCAAGCTCCCAGTGAAGTTCTGCCTGAGACCTTTCCCCTGAGATCTCCAACTAAACGCCAAAGGTTTGACGACCCTTACTTTGGTAACCAGGACTGTGAAAACGTGGATGAGATTTTAAGAGATATCTCAGAAAAATGCAACGCAGCTTTGCAGACATTTAATGGTACAGACTATGAACATTTCAAGGCAACTGTTAACTCAGGAGAAACTAGTTACAATGAAAGCAAGGAGACCATCAACATGTATGGGAGTTTCAGTGGATTACAAACATCCACAGCCTGCAGCACTGTAAACTTGAGCAACAGTGACCTGGACAGTGACACATCTTTTAAAACTTCAATTCGTGACCATTGCACAATAAGAACATTAGCATTTCCTCAAGGCAATGCATTCACCACCAGGACACATAATGGTGGTTTCAAATTCCGATGGAGTCCCAGCTGAAATGAGGATGATCAGCTAACTACACTGACCAGTGGGATCTAATTGATTTAACATTATTAATTGCTGCACATCAGCAAGCTCTCTATGCAACTATTTTGCACTGCCAGCACTTAAAAATGACTAAATTATCCCCAAGTAGAGTTTATGTTCAGTTTCAAATAATATTACAATGTTTTGGGATGTATTGTAAAAATATAATGTAACAAATATACATTTTAAGTTTTTTTTTATACAGGAAGTCTTGAAGTCATTTGCGATTTAAAATATACTGTATTGATATGTTTGAAGATCTTATAAACAAAGTAAATTATTGGCTATATATATTTGTCTTGTCAATTCTGTGGCTTAATTTTGTTAGGATAGTGATAATGTAAGGGGTGTATTGTAGTTTGTGTCAGTGTATGTAACAAAGAAGAAATACAAATCACAGCACATCTTGTTATGGTGGAAGTACTTGTTATTCATTATTGCTCTGCATGTCCATACACATAGGAGTGATGTGGTTCAAATACTGCTTGATCTGTTACCTTAAAATGGGGCAAAGAATAGTTTTAGGTTCAGAATAATGATGACCGAGCTATTCAACTCTGTTACAACCTCGACACAATTTGTAAGATTAGGAATAGTGAAAAATAAGTGCTTTGAGATGTGTCACTTTACAGCATATTTATAGTATATCCTGTGAAGTGATTTGAGACATCGCAACAACATGATAAGGTGTCATATCAAATGCAAGGATTATTATTATTTTTGCATTGCCTGTAAGAATATACAGCACAATGAAATCTACAGCAACAACACAATTGCATTTGTATAGCGCCTTTCACACCGGGAGGACTTCCCAAGGCGCTGGAAGTGTTGCAAATGAAGATTATTGCAGCCAGTAACCGTAAATACAATACAAAATATCACACAAAGTTACATTTGTAAAGCGCCTTTCAGGGAGGGAGGACATCCCGAGGTGCTGAACAGTTAAGGATTAGGTATTAGGAAGCGTGTAGGGAAAAGAGGATAGGTGAGTGGCTGAAGGCATGGACGAAGAGGAGGGTCTTGAGGCTTGCCCTGAAGGAGGCAAGGGAGAGAACGAGACAAAGACAATATGGGGTGGAGTTCCAGAGGGTGGGGGCAGTGAGGCTAAAGGCCCGACTGCAGATGGTGTGCCGGGCAGGAGAACATGGGCCAGGCTGGAGCCTGCTGACTGGAGGGAGTGGACAGGTTGCTAAGGAGTTAGCAGGTCAGAGATGGGGAGACAAAGTGGAGCTGGTATGAGAACCAGTAGAGGACAGATCCTTGAAGGTTGAAGTGGAAGGAGATGTGATGGAGGAGGATAGAGTGGTCCACAGTGTCGAAGACAACAGAGAGGTCAAGGAGGATGAGGAGACAGAGGGAACCCTCGTCACAGATGGACAGAATGTCATTTGTCACCTTGATCCGGCTGTTTCCTTGCTGTGGGCAACACGGAAACCCGATTGGGTGGGGGGGGGGGGAGTTGTGAAGGAAATGGCAGGAGAGGAAGATGTGAAGCTGGGAAACAACTCTTTCAAGGAGCTTGGAAAGGAAAGGGAGGTTGGAGATAGGGTTGTAGTTTGTCAGCAGGGATGGGTTCAGGGAAGGTTTTTTTATGATAGGGGTGATGACAGCTGTTTTTAAGGGAGGTTGGGGGGAACGGTGCCAGTTGACAAGGAGAGGTTGATGAGGTCTGAGAGTAAAGGGGCGGGAGGTGGAGCTGCGAGTTAAGGAGAGGTGTAGGGCTGGGATCGAGGGAGCAGGTAGTGGGCTTCAAATGTTGAATGAAGTACATAGATGGATTGAGGGACATTTCACAATGGTCTTCTGACTCTTCTCCCGATGACTGAAATTCTGGAAAAGACCCTGGGCTTCAAAAATCTTGTGTCTGTTGGCTAGGAGTTACCTCTACCATTGTTACCTTGAAAAACTGTTATTATGTTAAACATTTTGTGATTTAGTTCAAAAGACCATAGGAAGTGGCCATGAACTGCAGTTCATCTCAGAATTAATAAGAGGAACATGCTTCAAAAATCTTTATTAGAAATAGAAGAATTTGGGCCTCAGATATCTCTTGTTTTAAATTTAAAAATTATACGGCCTTTTAGAAGTCTTTCATTCAGTCTGAAAGTTGGCTTACTGCAATTGTTTTTCGGTGCTTCGGTAAAATCATTCTCCACATAAAAATCAAATTTAAGTGTGTTTTCCAAACTTCTGCACAACCATAAATTTTAAGGCAATGGTGTCACTTCATCAAAGAACATGAGAAATTTGGGGTAACCTGTTTGAAAGAAAAGAACATAAGAATAAATTACATGGAGACACCTGTTGTACTGTATTTCTTTTTGGTTAGCCAGGTATCCAATAACAACAATAACAGCAAATTGCATTGAAATAGTGCCTTTCACAATAGGAGTCGCAAGGCGCTGGACAGTGAAGGCTTTGCACTCAACCCAGGGTTGGAATCAAGATGAGTAGAGAGCAAAGGGGGAGGGATGAGTGTGGGAAGATGACCAAAAGCGTGGTCAAAGAGGAAGGTATTGAGATGGACCTTGAAGGTGGTTAAGGGAAGGGGTGAGTCATAGGGACTCTGGGATGGAGTTCCAGAGAATGGAGGCAGATAGGCTGAAAGCCCAACTGCCAATAGTGGAACGGGTGACATGAAGCAGATTGGTGCGTGTTGACTGGAGGAAGTGGATGGGTTTTTAAGGTTTGAGAAGGTAACAGAGGAAGGGTGGGGCAAGACCATGGAGGGATTTAAATGTGCATCGTTCAAAAGCACTGTGGTATGAACACTTCTTGCTGATGCCTTGCAATGTGCTTCTCATCCAATACAATTTCAAGCAACAGATTGTACTGTATGTGGTTGGTAACAATGTTTGCCGTTCCTGTAGAGTGCTTTGGGTAAATTAATATTTGAGTGCCACATTAGGTAAACCATTCTGTAAACAATTGTGTTTGTGTTTGCATGTGGAGCATTGCCAAATACAGTGTGTGTATGATGATGATGAATAATTGACAGCAGAGGTATGTGTAAGTCACGTAAAGTCCAGATTCGTTTGTAAACATTTGCTTACCCTTTATTTGCCTTCAAAACATTTTTTATTCTCAACAAGAGAACCTACATTTACCCACACTGTACAAGAAATAGACAATAGTTTGCTTTGGCTCAGTCATTTGACATCTATTAAGAACTCCCTAGCACTCCTCTGGAGAGCACTACACCTGTTTAAACAGCTACTGCTAATAGCTAATTATATTATTTAATGTGTTATTTGTTGCAAAGAACCTATTCATACTTTCATTGAATGTCACATTTTTTGTAAGAAAGATATTGGAGGAGTTGGTGTACATTGAGACTGCAATAATGGCTATGTACAGCTGCTGCTGCTATACCAAAGAATAGTTGGACATTATAATAATAATATAATAATAATAATCCTTGCATTTGATATAGCGCTTTTCACGTCTTCTTGACGTCTCAAAGCGCTTCACAGAATAGACTGTAAAGTGAATTGCCCGTATATTTGTGGGCGAAACGCGGCAGCCAATTGCGCACAGCAATGTCTCACAAACAGTCGTGGATTGAAAATGACCAATTTATTATTGTTTTGTTTTGGAGATATTATTATTAGGCGTGTGGAGTAAGGAAACTTGCCCAAGGTTTCACCCTGCCTGGAATTGAACCCAGGTGACTCGCTTGCAAGGTGAGTGCTCTAACCACTGAGCGACAGGACTCCGTTCAGTGGTAAATGTTGATATATATAAAAATCAGAGATTCAAGACAATCCCCACTTTTTTCATTTACATGTATTTATTAAAATATATTGATGCATATTAACATTTTCAGATTTTATTTTAATTTTCTTGCACAAGGAATGGAATATTTCTGGCGAGTTGTTTATTGTAGATTATGTGCCAGAGCTGAGTCTATCAGATGAACTACAACAAGGAAGGACATCTCATGGATTTGATGCTACCTCCACTTGGCTGGCTCCAGTCTCCTCTTTGTCTCTCGTGCCTTCCGTTCCACCATCGGTGGCCGTTCCTTCAGCCTCCACACCTCAAAACTCTGGAACTCTCTCTGTCAATCTCTTCCCCTTGCTCCGCACTCCCTACCTTCAAATCCTGCCTAATTGTGCTTTCTGATTGTGCTTACAGTCACCAGCCTCTCCCCCTGGCTCGGTGTCAGACTCCACCACTGTCAAGCGCTCTGGAGCGCTACCCTGAGTGATAGGTGCTATATAAGTACAAATTGTTGTTGTTGTTTTGCTAGGAGGACAGAAGGAGGGATTGTGAAAGGGGAAGAGGACAACAGACAAGTGTTTTCCACAACCTGACCCCTGTTCCAGGAATTCTTGTTCAACAAGTATTGGTTCACTCTACTTGAAGTATCATCTGCTCTTTATTGTCTCTTCTCATCTCTGTTGAGGTGATGCCCTACGTAGAGGGAGGTAAACTTGTAACTTCCAGTTGGTGACAACTCTGCATCCCACAGCATCTCCTCTACTAACTTGAGCAGAGCTCATTGCATGAACACTTCCTTCCAGAGCTCCGCTATTCAAATGTTAGTGAAGATCTGGCAGAATTAATGAACCCTTTCAATAGTTATAAAATTTAGCCTATCGAATTATTTTTTTCTAATTTTTCTCCCCACTGGATTATGCCTATCTATTCTTAGTCTGACCTCCTTTGCTGGCATGTGATTCTATGGGCACCTGATGCCCTCTACGGATCTTACAAGAGGGGTATAGGAGGGGAGGAAGCTTGTGGAATACCTGATCCCATTGTGTTGTGTTCAGTATAATTCAATATATCATGCCCAATGGCCATTGTTCATGTTTGAGCTTTGGCAATGAGTGTCAACAGGTCACTCAACTGGAGAGGGCAGTACAGCCAAGCTTGACCTGTCCCCAGCTGGGAGCCACACATGCAACCTGTAGACAGTGCTAAAGAGGAACCAGAAGCAGGACCCCTGACTGGTTTTCCCCTCTCTAATCTTGGGAAGCCTGGGACCAATTCAGACCCAACATGCAAATATTGCATTCAAGCAGTACGAACTACAGCATATAATATAACTGTCTCACTAACTGCCATGGATACTCACCCATCATCTGCACTAAACGCCATACTCCCAGTTCTATGCAGGCTCCACTATCTATACTATACTGACTTCCTATCACCAAGCGGATCGATTTCAAGATCCTCACACTCGTCTTCAAATCCTTTCATGCCCTGGCACCTCCCTACCTCTCCAACTTTTTACTCCCCAATCCACTACCCGCTTCCTCTGCTCGACTGGCTCTGGCCTCCTACATGTCCTCGTGCCTTCCATTCCTTTGCTTTCAGCCATTATGCCCCAAAACTCTGGACACTTTTCCTCTGTCCCTTCACCTTGCCCCCTCCTTCCCCATCTTCGAGTTGCGCCTGAAGACCTTTCTCTTCCACTGTGCCTACAGCCACCCCCGCCCAGCTTGAAGTCGTGCTCCACCACTGTAAAGCGCTCTGGGATGCTACCCTGCGTAAGGGGTGCTATATAAATACAAGTTGTTTTTTTTGGATGTTGCTCTACAATAAACACACCATATATTCTTCATGACATGTCAAATGGCTGTGAGGGATATTGTGAACACAGCCTCCAGTAATGATGTAAACCTTGATTTGCATCAAGCTGATTTTTAAATGAGTCCAGTGTCATGGCCTCAACCACACTTCCTGGTAATCTGTTCCAGTTGTTAATTAACCTCTGGGTAAAGAATTACTTCCCGGTGTCTGTTCTGAAATTGCCTTTTGCAACTCATTGTCTTATGATTTAAACAGTGTTTCTTTTGGTTAGAACAAAGAAGAGCAGTAAGAATGACAGAGCACAGTGAGGATGTTTAGAATTACTTTGGAATCAGTGAAGAAGCAGACGGATGGAAGACACAGGGACTCTTTTAGCAAAGGGAAGCTAAGGTCAATACAGACCTGCAAATAAACTGTGTAAACTTTTGCACCAAAGTGATATGGGCCAAAAGAGATGTTCCCATTGGGAAAAAGACTTTGGTAACAGTATACCGGAACAGCAGGTCCACTTAAATGCAAAGAATAGATTAATAACTGATTCAGGGAGTCAGTTAAATAACCATGCAATCATTGGATTAGGAATGAAGGAGGTAATAGAGTAAGATTACCAAATTACATTATTCATGCGGAATGCATGAACAGAATCTTGACACGTGCAGAATTATTGGGATCTAATATGGTCTGTTATGAGAGACACACTTGAGTCAGGATAAGGATTTTTGGGTTAAGATATGTGGCGTTTCTTAACCATTTTCTTGTGTTAATTAACACAAAGAATGTGGTAGGATATTGCAAACTGTATGTGAGACTCTCAGCCTGGTTTGGGTACTCTTGTTGGTTTCAGCACCCGGTGAACCAAACAAAAAGGGGGCAGCCTAGTTATTTTACTGTGTTTATTTTTCGACCATTTGCTTCCAGTGTGAAAATCTACTGATAGCTCATAAACTAAAAGAAAATTGGTCACTCAATCCACAACTGCTTTTGGGACACTGCTGTGTGCAATTGGCTGCCGTGTTTCGCCCACAAAATACACAGTCAATCCTCTTTACAGTATATTCTGTGAAGCATTTTGAGATGTCTCAATGACATGGTAAGGATCTATATCAAATGCAAGGATTTTATTTTTAGTTATTATTATTATTGAACAATTGATATTTATTTAGTGGTAAGAAGTTCTATGTGTCACACAACAAATGCTTCACACAAAGCAAATAATTCTGCCCAAGATTCTACCTCTGGCAGAATGATGATAGTTATATTTATCTGTTTAATTTATTCCAATTTTAATGGTAATTTTACAAGGTCCACACAAGTTTAGAGATTAACTCAAAATGATTTTGAAGCCTCTTGCTTGAGTTATTTTTTAAGCTGATTAATTGAAAATTACTCAAGTAAAAACAAATGAAAGGTGTGTTTGTTTAAGAAACATATTTCTGGAATGGCAATTTTACAATGGCAAATAAGATTTGTATATAAATATAGGATGCATGACAGGGAATAGTGATTTATTGGGATATAAACCATTGCAGGGCTGAAACATCTCCCACATGTTTGTGCCACACACGAACAATAGATATATTATTCTGGTGAGTGAACATTGGGTAAATCAATGTCACTAATTAGCTATCCACTGTTTCCCATGTGTATGCTTAAAGGGATACTGTCTCAAAGATACTTGGAAAAACCTTTTCTATATGTTCTATGTATGCAATACAATGCCAATTTACAATTATATAGGGCCTTTCATGTCGGGAGGCGGTCCCAAGGCGCTGGACAGTCCAAAATTCGCACCCGAGCCATGTGTGGGGGCTGGAGGGGTATAGGGCGAGGGGGCGAGGAGGGAAAGATGGCTAAAAGTATGGTCAAAGAGGAAGGTCTTTAGGTGGACCTTGAAGGTGGTGAGGGTAAGGGATAGTTCTTGGGAGTTTGGGATGGAGTTCCAGAGAATGGGGCAGATATGCTGATAGGCTGACCGCTGATGGTGGGGCAGGGGACTTAAGCAAGCCATTTCTCACTGAATGGAGTGGGTGACGTTGGTAGGATTTGAGGAGATCGCAGAGGTAGGGTGGGGCAAAGCCATAGAGGGATTTAGGTTAGAACACCATTTGCCTCACAATGCATTATAGGATCAGTTGTATGTTGAAACCATGGTGAAATTAACACAGAACTTGAAAGATCCCTTCTGTGTACCTGCAGGATTTGTTATGTATGATTCATTTTACTCGTGGAGTCCTGTAGCTCAGTGGTTAGAGCACTCGCTTTGCAAGCGAGAGACCTGAGTTCAATTCCACGCAGGTCAGGGCGAAACCTTGGGCAAGTTTCCTTACTCCACATGCCTAATAATAATCCCTCCAAAACCAAAAACAATAATAAATTGGTCATTTTCAATCTATGCCTGTTTGTGGGACATTGCTGTGCGCAATTGGCTGCCGCGTTCGCCCACAAATATACAGTCAATTCATTTTACAGTGTGTTCTGTGAAGCGCTTTGGGATGTCCTCCCGACGTGAAAAGCGCCATATCAAATGCAAGGATTATTATTATAATTATTATTATTATTATTATTTTCACAAGTTTGGCCCATGAGCATAAAAAAGCTTTGAGACATTTATTATGGAAAAAACAAACATCATAATCAGTGGGCTACTCAAACATTTTTGGATGGGGGGGATCAGTCGGGTATGTGGAAACCTGCAGAAACCCATCACCATGTTTAAGGGTATCCAAGCATACATTGGTTATCGTGCATTTCTGGGGATTCTGCACCCTTGCCTATTACACATATCTTCTATGGAAGAAAGTAGCACAGGAATCACAACATAATTAGGTTGACTTACACAGAGTCAAGTTAGAAGGCAGAAACAGGCCATTCATCTTAATGTTTAGAGCACTTGCTTCGCAAACAAGAGGACCTTGGTTTGGTTCCTGGCAGGGCGAAACATTGGGCAAGTTTCCTTACTCCACAAGCTACTGTTTACCTAGCAGTAAGTAGGAATCTGGTTGTTAGTCGATTGCGGATTGCTTTTCCGGGGGGAATTATCCCTTCAAAAAAAGTAATAATAATTTGGTCACTCATCCCACAACTGTTTGTGGGACACTGCTGTGTGCAATTGGCTGCTATGTTTCTCCCACAAAACATACAGTCAATTCACTATACAGTATATTCTGTAAAACACTTTGAGATGTCTCGAAGAAGTGATAAGGCGCTATATCAAATGCAAGGATTATTATTATTCGGCCCAACTAGTCTGTGCCTATATTTATGAGCCACATGCCTCCTAATTCCCGCTTTCCCTTCCCCCCTCAAATATGTAAAAAGAGGGGAATAGGAGGATTGGGAGTTCTTGTGGAATTTACTTATTGTAATTTGAACAATATTTTCCCAAACTTTGATGGGTCACCTGCTGGATTTTCAGAACAGTTCAAAGAAATCTGATTGGACAACAAATCAAAATTCATATATTTAAATGCATCCAATAGTGAACAATATCAAAATACAGCATACGTATTACGGTAGCTTGAAAATAACTGACAAACTTACTGAAAGCATAGAAAGCTGTTTAAATAAAGCAGTTAAAATGAGATGTTAGTCCTGGATTCTTTTCTTGTAGCACAGATCGAGGCAAGATTAACCTGTTTACTCTTCTGCAGACCCACCATGAACTGTTACACTATTTTCAGTCAACAATTCCAATATATTTCACACAATGCTATGAATGCAGTCGAATGCAACAACAATAGCGTTGCAATTAATCAAAATTCTTTAAGTGCTACCTTCAGTAGAAAAGAAGTTAATGAACGGAAAAACTTCATTTGGAATGGAATTATTTGTTCAGCGCATTAATTAAACAATTTATGGAATATCTTTGAAACTGTTTCATAGACTTGAAAACTTTGGGTGATAAGTACATTTAGAGCTTGATTTTCTAAATTTTCATCTTCTTTCTACAATTCCTGGACTAAATTCCTAAATGTAACTTACTTCAAGAAGGATCGTTTCCTCTGAGTGTCAGCTGTAAGGATCCCACCCGATTTAGTCCTCAGCAACCTCAGCTAGGTTCCCTAGATGTACAAGCACCAAAGCCTTTCATTCTGGCATAAGCTAATGCTAAATGACTTATCCTATCCAAGAATTGCTGATACAGGAAGTGGAAACTTTTATGCTGGTACTTGGAGTCCTATCTTCTGTTCTTCAGCTGAAAAGTAATAACTTGCATTTGGACCTTCCACATCGGGAGGACGTTTTAAAGCATTTCACAAGATATATTGTAAAGTATAATGACTGTGTATTGTGTAGGCAAATGCAGCAGCTGATTTGTTCACAGCAATGTGCCATAAACAACCATGAAACAGATGATTAATTTTATTTTGGGAATTCGTGGCTAACTCCCTTCTTTTTTCGATTAGGGCCATGGACTCATACAACAACAACAAAATTATATTTGTAAAGCGCCTTTCACATTGAGAGGCTATCCCAAGTTGCTGGAGAGACAAAATTACGGACCTGAGCTGGAGGTAGGGTTGGGGGAGGGTGGAGGGCAGTGGGGGGAAGCAGGGAGATTGAAAGCACGTTCGAAGAGGAGGGTCTTGAGATGGGTCTTGAAGGTGGCGAGGGAGGGGGCGAGATGGAGGAACTGCGGGATGGAGTTCCAGAGGGTGGGGGCAGAGTGGCACCAATAGTTGGGTGAGCAAGGCGGGGGATGTGAAACAGAGCAGAGCCCACTGAACGGAGGGAGCAAACAGGATGGTAGGGGGTTAGGAGGTCGTAGAGGTAGGGGGAAGCAAGACCATGGAGGGCTTTGAAGGTGAGGACCAGGATCTTGAACTGTATCCTCTGTGTGATGGGAAGCCAGTGGAGTTGGGTAAGGATGGGGGTGCCTGGTACGGGAGTGGACACGGGCCGCAGAGTTCTGGATGATCTGCAGCCTATGGAGGGAGGAGTTGGGGAGGCCGACAAGCAGTGAGTTAGTATAGTTGAGCCTTGATGTAATGAAAGCGTGTATGAGGGTTTCGGTGGCCTGATGCGTGAGACAGCAAGAGGGAGCATATAGATATTGAAGAGGAGGGGAGACCACTTGCATTTATATATGCCCTTCACGTGGAGTAGTGTCCTGAAGCAGTTAACAGTGGCAGAGTGTCACGCCGAGTTGGGGGGAGGGAGGAGGTGACCACGAGTCAAGATCTAAAAGAAGGGAAGGAAGCAGCAAGGCGGAGAGATTGGGGGAACAAGTTCCAAAGCTTCAGGACATAGTGGCTGAATACACAACTGCCGATGGTGGAGCGAAGGGAGTTCTTGGTACCTACCTTGGAGCCAACTGAACTCTCAGGAGTCAGTTCAGCTCCAACTGGATAACCTTAACTCACCCTCTGTGGCAGTCTTGGAAGTCCATTTCCTGAGCCAGTGGGGTCTGCAGAACTCCAAGGGACTGCTGATGACAACACCGCTGGCTCATCGGTAGGACTTGGAAGGGCAGAACAGTCACTATTGGCAGGGACTCTTTCAACTCAGCTCTGATTAACCCTGAAAGTGAAAGCACTACCCATTAGGACAAGCAGTGGGAAAGCTTGCCAGATAGTGATATAAATGGTAAACTATGTGGTTGTAATTGGTTAGACACCAGCAGTACACCAACGCACATTCTGGAGTCCCCAAATCTTGGCTTCTGCCAACCTGGCCTAATACTTTCCAGAATTAGGTAAGCAGGATGCATCCCACCAGGAAAAGAGTACACACATTCCTCTCCAACAATCTATCTCTGGGATTTCCATGTGTAGGTGGGATGCATGAAATTCTCAGTTTGGTTTGGATACTCTAAAGCACGGTGATGGGTTTCTGCATGTGTCGGCTCTCGGCTGACCAAAAATAAGTGTAAACATGATAGGTAAATGACCAATTTAGGTATTTTTCATCCCCAATTGGACTTAAATAACAGTTCAGGAGCTCTCCAACTGTGCTTGAGTAAGAAAGCACTCGTATGTTTATAATAACAGTTATATGAATGGACTTAATGCTGTGCAATCAAAGCTCATGGACTTTCTATAGCTTTTGCTAGAAAGAAAAGAACTGTAATCTATGTTGATATGAATAGAATAATATTGTGTTTTCACCTTCAAATTAATAACACCAGCATTGATAATAAAATCATACAAAGCTTACAGAGTGCAATTAATGCTCCCTACTTCCTGATTCCAACCGAATAACATGGTAGTAGTCTACTGACTGAATAACACATATGTATTTTACATTGGATGCTGTTTGGTAGCCACCCTCAGCACAGAAACAGCCCAGATCAAAGTGACCAATGACATTCTGTCCACCTGCAACCAGGGATCTCTCTGCCTCCTCGTCCTCCTTGACCTCTCTGCTCACACCGTTGACCACTCTATCCTCTTCCACCGCCTCTACTCTCAACTCAACCTTCACAGCTCTGTCCTTGACTGGTTTAGACCGTACCTCTCACACTGCCTCCACTTCATCTCCACAGACGGTTTCTCCTCTAGCCCCCGCACCGTTTCGTGCGGCGTTCCTCAGGGCTCTGTCCTTGGTCCCCTCCTCTTCAATATCTATATGCTCCCTCTTGGTGACATCATCCACAGACATGGAGTAAACTTTCACATGTATGCGGATGACACCCAATTCTACCTCTCTGCCTCCACCCTTGACTCCAGGACCACTGCTGTGCTGACAGAATGTCTGTCGGACATCAAGTCCTGGATCAGAACTAACTTTCTTCAGTTGAACGTCAACAAGACCGAGGCTCTGCTGATTGGCTCCTGTCAGCGCCTTCTCACTGCAGGCGCTGACAGCATCACCATCCATGGTTGCACACTCCACCTTGCTAAGCCAGTCCGGAACCTTGTGGCATCTTGTTTGACCCTTAACTATCCTTTCTACTCCTCATCTGCACCATGACCTGCTCTGCCTTCCCCCACCTCCGCAACATCACCCGGCTCCGCCACTGCCTCACACCACAGGCTGCCAAAGCACTCATACACACCTTCATTACATCGAGGCTTGATTATGCAAACTCATTGGTTGTCGGCCTCCCCAACTCCTCCCTCCACAGGCTGCAGATCATCCAGAACTCTGTGGCCTGTGTCCTCTCCCCACCAGGCTCTGTGACCCTATCACCCCCATCCTTGCCCAACTTCACTGGCTTCCTATCACATAGTGGATACAGTTCAAGATCCTGGTCCTCACCTTCAAAGCCCTCCATGATCTTGCTCCCCCCTACCTCTGTGTGACCTCCTAACCCCCTACCATCCTATTCACTCCCTCTGCTCAGCAGGTTCCTGCCTGCTTCACGTCACCTGCCTCACTCGCCCCAATATTGGCAGACCTTCTGCCACTCTGGCCCCACCCTCAGGAACTCCATCTCGCAGTCCCTCCGCCTTGACCCCTCGCTTGTCTCCTTCAAGACCCATCGCAAGACCCTCCTCTTTGATCATGACTTTGATCTCCCTGCTTTTCCCCTGCCCTCCACCCTCTCCAATTCCGACCACCAGCTCGGGTCTAAAAATCTGTCTGTCCAGCTCCTTGGGATGTCCTCCTCACGTAAAAGGCACTTTACAAATGTAATTTTGTTGTTGTTGTTGCTTAAAATGATGGTTATGTTGGTGCTGATAATTTCATTGTTATTAAACAGAAGTACCCTAATGTACATCCCATGATCTCCAAGCCTTGGCTCTGCGACTAGTAATTTCTGAATAGGTAAACAGGCTGGGTCCCACCAAGGAGAGAGTGTGGCCTCCATTCTAGACAAGGAATAGATATAGATTGCTTGCATATATGGAATTGAGTCTTAGGTTTGGATGCTTTTATGCATGGTGATGGGTTTCTCTTTGTGTCAAATTTTTTTTTGTCAGCTGGGTGTCTGAACCGATGACCATGCTTAAGAGTATCAAACCAAACTGAGAATTCCATGCATCCCACCAAACGTGGCAATTCCAGAGATAGATTGTTCGAAAGGAATGTGCACTCTCTCCCTGGAGAGATAAATAATAAAATAATAATCCTTGCATTTGATATAGCGCTTTTCACGTCGGGAGGACGTCCCAAAGCGCTTCACAGAATATACTGTAAAGTGAATTGACTGTATATTTGTGGGCGAACGCGGCAGCCAATTGCGCACAGCAATGCCCACAAACAGTCATGAATTGAAAATGACCAATTTTTATTATTGTTTTTGTTTTTTGGAGGGATTATTATTAGGCGTGTGGAGTAAGGAAACTTGCCCAAGGATGCATCCTGCTAACCTAATTCCAGAAAGTATTGGGTAAGATGTGTGTTAGATGCCTGTATGACAAACAAAAAACTTCTGAAATGCAGTATGTAAAGAAGTATTTAAGACCGTAAGTGAATTGTGGTTGTCTGGGTCGCTGCGAGAGAAAAACTTGTCAACACATTACACACAGGTATTTGCTGCTGGCACAAGGTTAGATGCCCTGGGTAGATTTGAAGGCCCGGTCATTGTTTTGTGATTGAAGTTGTCATGTAAACAACTAGCAATTTGGGCAATATTTAATGATTTTATCACTAAATTTATTTCAAGAAAGATTCAGTGATTTGGTGGCAGGACAGTTAATAGTTGATTCATTCTTTGCACTACCCTTAGAACTCAAACTAATAGCATTACAAATCTTTTTGTATTGTTTATCAGAATTCTATATGTATTAATATATTGAATTCAGTCACTTGACCTTTTGTTCACATGATGCTTGCAGGAGTAAACCGCTTGCAGAATTTATTGGCATAGTTGTACATAGAATGGAAACATTAGACATTTAACACCACTTGTTAAATAACCACTCAATCCACATTGAATCTCTGCCAATGTTAATGGAATGCAAAGCCACCTGTGCTGGCAAAATGTACTTTGGATTAATTCCAAAGTAAATGATCTTTTTTGTGATTTATACTTACAATCACGAAAACAAAACTGGCATAGATTTTGCAACTTCCATTTTAATGTGGCGCAGTCAAGAGAAAGATAAAGATGGAAACCCCCCTTATATCTGACTGCAAGTAAGCAAGTGGGAAGTATTTCATTCAACAAAGCACAAGGGTTAATGCAGCTACGACATGCAGCTGAGTATGAGCAAACAGGGAATTGATATTAAACTACATAGTTCCAGTGGGGTAGCTGCCCCAGTAATAGGCTTAATGGACTGAATAGTCTCCTTCTATAGTCTAATTTTTACGAATATTCTAGTTTTAGATACTTTATTCAACAACAACTTATGTTTAACAATAACATACGGCGCCCTTCATACGGGTAGCATCTCGGAGCAGTTGACAGTGGCTTGAGGGACATGCAGAAGACCTGTGCCAGGTGAGCAAAGGCAACGGGTAGAAAAGTGGTGTGTGAGCAGATTGGAAAGGGAAGGAGGTGCCAGTGAAAAGATTTGAAAGTGAGAGTGAGGATCTTGAAATTGTTCTGCAGCAGGGAGTCAGTGGAGCCTGGCAAGATTGGAGTGATGGGAGTGCAGACAAGTGAGAACATGGAAGAGCAGTTTGAAATCACTTGAACCTTGTTAATAATAATAACCCTTGCTTTTAATTTATTAATTTATTAATTTTATTTATTGTTAATAATGGAGTAGGGGAGACCGGACAGGAGTGCATTGGAAAAATCGAGACAGAAAGTGATAAAAGCATGAGTGAGAATTTCAACAGCATTTGAAGTAAATTAGGGGCAAAGGTGGGCAATGTGATGGAGGTGGAGGAAGGCAGTCCTGGTCTGGGACCATATGTGGAGTGGAAAGATAACTGGGGATCGAAACTGATATCAAGGTTGTGCACAGGTTTGGTGAGTCTGAAGGGTAGGTAGGGAACATTAAGGAGTTCTGAAGCACAGGTAAGAAGATGTTGATGGGAACCGTCTTGTGTGACGTGCATGTATGCTATGAGTAGGAAGTGACATCAGTGGTAACCTGAGGACCCAGAAGTATGGCTTCTGTCTTGTCCGTGTTCAGCTGCAGAAATTTGGCAATCATTCAGGCCTTGATTGGAGTCCTGTAGCTCAGTGGTTAGAGCACTCGCTTTGCAAGCGAGAGACCTGAGTTCATTTCCAGGCAGGGCAAAACCTTGGGCAAGTTTCCTTACTCCACACGCCTAATGGTAATCCCTTCAAAAAACCAAAAACAATAATTAAATTGGTCATTTTCAATCTACGACTGTTTGTGGGACATTGCTGTGCGCAATTGGCTGCCGCGTTCGCCCACAAATATGCAGTCAATTCACTTTACAGTGTGGTCTGTGAAGCGCTTTGGGACGTCCTCCCGACGTGAAAAGCACTATATCAAATGCAAGGATTATTATTATTATTATTATTGATGTCAGGCAAGCACATAGTCGGAACATTGGTGATCACACAGGTGGTCATCAGTGCGTAGTTTGCACATGCACAATATGCAGGAAGTGACATCCGCGGGGAATCTTATGCCGTAGAAATCGGCCATTTTCTCCTGGTGCTTCCACTTCTCTTTTTAAATAATCATGATATTTTTAACATCCACTTGTATAGACAAACTGGATCTTGGTTTATTGTTTCAACCAAAGGGTAATAACTTTGATAAATGCATTGCTGTGGATTGTGGTCTATTAAATAATAATAATAATAAATCCTTGCACCTGATATAATACTTTTCATGTCTTCCCGAAGTCTCAAAGCGCTTCACAGAATAGACTGTGAAGTGAATTGACTGTATATTTGTCGGCGAAATATGGCAGCCAATTGTGTACAGCAGTGTCCCACAAACAGTCGTGGATTGAAATGACCAATTTTTTTTTGAGGGATTATTATCAAGCATGTGGAGTAAGGAAACTTGCCCAAGATTTCACCCTGCTGGGAATCGAACCCAGGTCCCTCGCTTGCAATGCGAGTGCTCTAACCACTGAGCTACAAAAACCTACCATCATGAAGAATTAACTTTAAGATCCCCAACCTTACCTTCCAATGCCTTCACTTTACCTCCCCCACTCCATCCCTCCACTTTGCCAACCCTGGCCTGCTTCATATCCCCATTTCCTGCCTCGCCTGCTCTGCCCACAACTGACAGATGAGATTTCAGCCATTAAGCCCCACACTCTGCAAATCTCTTCTCAACACTCTCTCCCTCTGCTTTCAAACCCCATCCAAAGATCTATCTCTTTGACTGCAGCGTTGTCCACACCCTCCTATCTACCTTCCAGCTCAAGTTCCCACCCATCTTTGTAAAGCACTAGGAGACGTTCTTCCTATGTGAAAAGCAATATGAAAGGCGCCACGTAAATGCAAATTATTGTTGTTGTTCTTGAAGGACAAAGGACATCAGGTTTTGAATGAGAGATTAGAGACCAAGTAATTACCACCCATTCTAGTTACGGATATCCTTGTTGCCAAAGTGAGAAACTTTATACGTTGGTCTGGTTCATACCTGGCACACCTATGGAGCTATCAAACTTACTATCCTTTACAATAATTAGAAGCTTAATACAGTCCTTTATTTAATTGTTGGATCTAATAGATTATCAATATCAATAACATTCCTTACTCCTTATGCCATGCAACTAAGCATTCCTATTGCTTGATCTTGTTGCTTTATGCCTCATTACAATTCAATTAGTAGAGGAAAAAGTAGTGATTTAATAATAAATATTTGTTAGGTCATTTACTGTGTTCTTTCCACGAGTAGACAATTTGTCTATTGTGTGCTCTTTGTGATGTCCTCCTGTACATGGTCTTTTTCTGTGATACAATCTTACCATTAGGCTCTCTGTGGTAGTGTGCCATGTGCTCTCATTCTGATAGCTGTACCATAGGTCGATGAGGACCAAATGGATCATATGGATCAAAGAGAATAGTAGAACAAACATTTGAGATTGGAGGTTACTTCAGTGTTAGGGCACTGAATGTCTCAATTGGGGCGCCCGTGTAAATGTAATATGTCAACTCATTGGGTTGGCTTGAATAATTATATTCAAGTGCTCAATAAAATATTACTTTACTCTGTAGACTTTAAGGATAAATAGCTGAACAAAAGATTCCTAGAAACTAGGAATGTCTCAAAGATATACTCTCAACCTCATTATTCTGAACAAATCGTTTGTGACACAATGATACGTTTAATTTCATTTTGTGATACAAAATGTCATTTACTGTACATTTATAGATTTGCTTTGTACACAATCTGTGTTTACTCACTGCTCAAAATGTTCCATATTTTCTGTTTTTCACATTTATCTGGTACACAGCATCACACCCTCATTTTATTAATGGCACTGGGTCGACTTGTCTTGATCTTTTAAAAACTGAAATGGACAAAAAATAGCACAGGCTAATTCAACTCAGATCATTCATAGTCTAATTGGGAACAATGATGCTTTAGTTTGTTACTCTATAATAGTGCTTGGAGGAGTGGATTAATAGTATTGAATAAATCTTTATAAAATCTTTATAACCTTTATGCACAAATTGGCTGCCGCGTTTGCCTACAAAATACCCTGTTTTAATTTTGGTAAAAAGTCACACCAAATTGCACAAAACGCCTTTTGGCCCATTTGAGACTGAAATTCCACCTGGTTTTAGCTGGAAAAGCCATTTTGTCTTAATATTTAAGATCTTGCAAAATTGTGGAAAGTTCTTAAATTCTGTCTTAATAAATCTTGTGCACATTCTGTAATTATGTAGGACTAAAAACTCTGTGTGAATACCTACCAGAACAATTCCAATGAAGATCAGCAAACCAAAATATCCTTCTAAACTCGCTTGTGTTGTAACACGAGGAGCGTTATTACAAAATGTTGTTTTAGGATGTGGTTTCTTAATCAGATGGTAAATTCCTATTCCCCTGATTTCTCCTAATTCTAATTAAACTAATGTGTGAATCAGTGAAGCAATAAATCAATTCGGAGACAAAATAGTTGTAGAAAAACATATAATTCTTTCTATATTCTCTGTGTCTCTATGCTTTTTTTTGTTTGGGTGTCTGACACGTGGAAACCCATCACCATGCTTAAGAGCATCCAAATTAAACATGCATCCCAACTACACATGGAAAATGTGTTTGGAATGGAATGTGCCCACTCTTCCTTGAGGGATCAACCATGATTACCTAATTCCAAAGACTATTAGCCGCAGGTTGGCAAGAACCATTGGGCAACTCAGAGTTTGTATTGGGTGTCCTGCTGGAGTTTAACCAGCTGAAACTGCATAGCTTTCCTTCTTTGCTTCTATGGAAAAATATTCCATGGTCCGACAATGAGACAAATAGACGATGGAGCGCTGAGGTGTGATTCTTTCTTCACATTGAGTAAGCTGATCTCAAGTCAGGGCAGTGTTGGGGTGTAACAATTGACATACATGTACTTAGACTATGGAGGTGAAAGAAATTCAACCAGTTTTACCAAGCATGGTCATTAACCATTGAACCCTGTTGGAAAGTGGATGGAAGGCACTTGGAACCGTTGAACTGAATGCCACCAAAAGAAACCATCAGAAGGGAATGGAGAAAATAGAAGTAAAGCAATGTAAAATGCTAGAGCACATCGCTAAATGTACAGTAGCTTTACCTTTTACAAATGGTTAGTGCAAAGACAGACTGTCAGTCAGAATAAAGGCAAAAATATTTCCTTAACCATGTAATTAATATCACGGATGAAATGCACTGCGTCATGGGAAGGAAGAAAAACATTAGCGGAAAATAGAAATGCATTTACACAATGCATTCATGCATGACATACTTTAAAGCCGCAGGCAGGACATGCTTCCAGTGTTTTTCATAAAAAAAGCATTACCTTAATATTTCAAGCCAAAACTGTTCAAGATTGTCCACAAAAAAGATGGCATTGTAAATGCTGGTATTTAAGCCTAGGCTTACTATTTTTTCTCAAAGATTTGTCAGCATCTCCAGATATCCTCCCCATGTGAAGGACGCTATATAAATATAATTTGTTGTTGTTGTTGTCCAAGAAAATTGCACGAAAATCATTGTGAAGAGAACAGTATAAATCTGGTTTTACACGTGCAAATTTTAAGCAGTGTACACTGGAACTCACTTGCCCAAACCCCCTTGAAGAGGCGATTGAAGCAGAGCTTTGGACTGCACCACTGAAGTATACATAGTTCTTCCTAGCACTCATATGATTTTTGGAGCAGGGACTATGAATCAGGCTTTCCACTCTGAATAAATTAGCTATTGAACTCATAGGAGGCGCTTCAGGTGATACGAATGGTGCAATGTGGAAGCATTTCAATCTGTCTATCAAAGGATAGAAACTCATATATTGCAAAGAATTTTCAACCCTCAAAATGATTCAGGTGTATTAGAAACACCAAAAAAAGTCAGTACCTTGGCCTAGGACCTGAACACATTTGTAAATGTTTTTAGGGTATCATGAAAAAGGGAGGAATAGTCATACTAATGGCATTTTCCTCTAGAATTTAAAAAAAATCCTTGGTTCACAGAACTGGATTTAAAAATGTAGGTAAAAGTGTGCAGGATGAAATTTTATCATTTATTTGGCTGCCACATTCGCCTACAAAATAAACGGTCACTCCTCTTTGCTGTAATACCTGAATAAAGTGTTTTGAGACATCCTCCCAAAGTGAAAGGCGCTATATCAATTGCAAGGATTATTATTATTATCATTACTCTGATGTATCTGTGAATTCCTAGCATATTTGTGAATTCCTATGAAGCTCTTTGAGACTTTGGAAGGGAATCTCAAAGAGCTTCGTAGGAATTACTCAAGTGTAGTGACTGCGTATGTTGTAGTTGAACATACATATTGCAAGAGAGCTTCAAATACAGTAGAATACGTTAGAATATACAGCACAGAGACAGGCCATTCAGCCCAACTGGTCTATGCCACATGCTCCAAATGAAGAAGGTCTTTCAATCCATTTAATCTCATCCTTCGAAAACACTCATGCTGCTGCAGATCCCAAATACCAACCAGTGAAGTATCAAGCTATTTCAGCCAACGTCACTTCGTCACATGCGTGCAATGGGATCAATATCTAATTAACATCATTAGCACAAGAAAGGTTGGGAGGAAGAAGGCCCTTTTAGCGCATTTGATCTCAGCCTTTCAGAATACGAATCCTATTGTCTTGCCACTACAATATCAAGCTGTTTCTCAGATGAGTTACTGTGCTCTTTCTTCAATGACTCTTTCTGTTAATTAATTCCATTTGTTGCTTATCTTCTTTGTGAAAAAATACTTCCTTGTGTCTTTCCTTAAAGTGTCCATCGAAATTCTGAACCTGTGGTGTCTTGCCGTGGGTTATGTAAAGGTACTGCACTGTTCTACAACTTTTAAGGGATCATTTTTATAGTGTTTGGGGTAGTTGGTTAGTGAAGTTCTTCTGTGCATGCACTTGGTTATAAAGAAAGAAACTGCATTTTTGTAGCATCTTACCTCATCAACACAAGCACCATGGGATGTCCTCCTAACGTGAAAGGTGCTGTAACATTATAAATTTGTGTTGTACTGTATCTTAAAGGGCTCACAGGTAACTACTGCCACATGTAGAGATCTTTTTTGTAGGTAAACATGACAGCCATTTGCACCAGATATAAACTAATGAATCAATAAATAATTTGAATAATTTATGACAGGGGAAATGGTCTTTCTATTACAAAGAGCCATGGGATTTTTAACATCCATCTAAATACAGGCAGGTAAGATTTCAGTTCAACAGCTCCTCTGAAAGAAAGCATCTCCGACAATGTAGTATTCCCCCAGCACTAGATTGTGAACCTAAACTAAATAAGCATCTCGGACAATGTAACACTCTCCTCAGCACTGCAATAGATTGTAAGCTTATACTTAGCTCAAATTGAGACTTGAACCTACAACCAAATGCTACCGCAGGCTGTATTTATATCAAGAAATAAGAAACGAATTGAGCCTAATTGACACATATTCAAAATATGTTCTTTGTAAACAGTTACAACATATTAGTTAAATGTGTAGCAGACCTCTTTATAAGTGGTCTACAATGTCTGATAATGTCAGGTAATCGGGAAATAGAGTTTGACTAATTGTAACTGAATCAGGCAATTCCATCTTTTCAATTAAGCATAGATAACTTTAATAATATTAATACCAAATGGCCTTGTTTTACTGTTCAGTGATTGCAATGTATTAACCAGTACTCTCATAAACTGGCCCTCTAAGGTCTCATTATTGATTAACATTTTGTTTAATAGTCTATTACTACAGGGGAGTATCCTTTCCATTTACTTGGAATTAGTCATGTTTGTTCAAGTGTGCCTAATACTCAAGCCATTCTAAAGAATGTGTTAAACATGTGCAGGCTGCAGAACCTGTGTAGTGAGACTGTACGACCCAAGTACAAAACAAATTAAAATATCTAAAATGGTTTTTACTTCATCGTTTTTTTGTCTCCAATTTCCTCTCCTCCTCCTCCTCCCCTCCTGAACGCTCCTGCTTCCTTCTGCAGTGGTGCAATTGGATGGGCGCCAATTGTCCTCCAACACATTACCTCACCTCTTTCACGTGTGAGACTTGGCAGTGAGTGTTAGCAGATTTTTGGAGTGTTAGCAGATGGCGTCAGAGCCGAGGCCATTGCTGTCCTTACCTGACATCCATCCAGCAAGGTCCCTAAACAGCAATCAGGAGCCCCTCCTAACCCAGGAGCTTGTTGCCAACTGTAGCAATCCAAATGTGGGCCCGTCTGTGAGCAGGTACCTGAACTCCGCTTTGGAAGGAAATGTGTTGGAGCAGAATTCACACAGGTCAATGCCACATACTAGAATCCCAGTTTGAGTGACTTGAATTCCTTGTTAAGAAATATCACAAATTAGACCCCATTGTTTATTTATTTGATCATTTGTCAAGAGCTTACTAACATTAAATATAGTTAAAACATAGAAAGATAATACTTTCATCGGAGGACAATTGAAAGGCCTTTATGTAAGCAAACTTTAGCCTTATGCGTATAACACAACGGTCACGCTCATTGCTAACTAATGCTCAGCTTGTGCCGTCACACCTGGAAGCTAACATGTTACAATATAAAACAAACACTAGTAACCCGTAATTCAATGGACATACAAATTCTCTCTTTACACATCTATTTAACTCCGAAACAAGGCAATAATACAGCAGAGGAAAATCTGCAGTCTAGTCAACATGTGCAAATAAGCTTGGCGCATTCACCCCACATAACAATGACAACAAATTGTGTTTATGCCACTGTCCTTCAGGCAGGAAGCGCTAGACAATGTTATAGTTTGATGTCAAGCCGGGGAGAAAGGGAAGGTGACTGGATTCTTAGGAGCTTATTCTAGATTATGTTATACATATACTCTTCCTTGAGCACCCATACGCCTAATAATAATAATAATAATAATAATAATCCCTCCAAAAAACAAAAACAATAATTAAATTGGTCATTTTCAATCTAAGACTGTTTGTGGGACATTGCTGTGCGCAATTGGCTGCCGCGTTCGCCCACAAATATACAGTCAATTCACTTTACAGTGTGTTCTGTGAAGCGCTTTGGGACATCCTCCCGACGTGAAAAGCGCTATATCAAATGCAAGGATTATTATTATTATTATATCCTGCGAAGCACTTTGAGATGTCTCAACAACTTGAAAGGAGCTGTATCAAATGCAAGGATTATTATTATGCTCAAAGTAGATAAAAAACTGATTTCCCAAAAACACAAGAACACCAGCTCCAGTTCCCCAATTGTTTTCCCCAATTAGATAATCATTTTCAGCTCGTCGATTCCAATGACTTACAAGCATGTGCATGCAAACCTGACTCAGGCCTGGTCTGACTGTTTTACCACTGTTTTACAAATGATGTTATCATATTAGTTTTAGGTAATCTCATAATGCAATCCTGTAGCTCAGTGAGAGACCTGGCTTTGATTCCCAGCAGCGAGAAGTGTTGGGCAAGTTTCCTCACTCCACACACCTCCGTTTACTAGCAGTAAGTAGGAACCCGGTTGTTAGTTGATTTGCAGATCGCTGTTTATGGGGCTAATAGTTCCATAAAGAAAAATTGGTCACTTCAATCCAGATTGTTTGTGGGACACTGCTGTGCGCAATTGGCTGCCGTGTTTCACCCACAAAATATACAGTCAATTCACTTTACAGTATATTCTGTGAAGCGCTTTTAGACATCTTGAAGACATGATAAGGCGCTTTATCAAATGCAAGGATAATTATTATTATTAATAATAAGCATGACTAATTTTTCAAAGTGATATCTCCTCAGATTTCACGGCCCTAAGCCATGGCTTAGTTTTTTTATTGATTAATATGGGCCTGCATTCAGTTAATTAATTATTAATTAATTATTAATTAATAATAATAATTATTATTATTATACAATAATTGAACTTACCAGTTTCTAATTTGAATCAATAAAAAATGTTATTCATCGTGTTTTACAATTTTCTTTAAATTGAGGAAAATTAATTCCCAATGTTGATTCTTTTTTATTTTTGTTACCATTTTGATCAAGAAAAACGTCCGGCTTCCAGATCACAAGGTCACCACAGCCATTAGAGGGTAGAGACACTGCCTGAGCATAGTGAGCATGTGCAGCGCACAGCCAAGAAGTGATATCTATGGCAATCTTACAACCTGGAAGTTAGCCAGGTGGCTGTGCTTTCAGCCACTGCACCCCAAAACTCTGGAACACCCTTCCTGTATTCCTCCGTCTTGCCCTTCGTTTCTCATCTTCAGGTCACTCGTGAAGACATTCCTATTCGACCGTGCTCCCTCCCCCTCCTCCCGGCTTGGTGTCATGTTCTGCCATGGTCAAAAGCTCTGGGACACTACTCTGCGTGAGGGGCGCTATATAACTCCAATTTGTTGTTGTTGTAGCCAATTTTGTAGTCGAAAAGGTCGCAGAAAAATCCAGAAAAAATAAACGTCAACTATCTATAGAAATTTTTATAAAATAAAATTGATAAACAGCAACCTTATTATAATTTATAAAACTTATTATAAAACTGTATTATAATTTAGTAAATATCATTAAGCAGGTTAAAGATAGAATTTCTTTCCCCTGGGCTCTGTCATACATAGTTAAAAATTTAGCATTTATTATTAAAGATCCCATTATCTCCTGTATTGAAACTATTCTTATTTTAGTGAATGGCACTGATTAGACACTGACATAAAAAATGGCAAATTTGAAGAGTTACCTCAGTGGAATATGTTGCCCCACTGAACAATGTTTAAATATAGTGTAGATTTGCTCCCCTCTCCCCCACACCCCTCACTCCCCAACCACCCCCTACTCAACCCCCTACTCCCACCCCCACTCCTGGTCCCCCCACCCCAACCCCAGTGCTCAGATACCAATTTGATGAATATTCAGGAAAAGACAAGGAAGTGAAGACAAATAGGTAGTGGTTACAATGTGAATGAGTTTTCACGCACTATTGTTGGGTTCACAACAACAAAGCAAAGATGCCTTCTTTGAGGCATCACAAAGAAGTTAAGCATACTACAAGATATGTATGTTCCTGGCTCAGTAGGTAGCACTCTAAATTCTGAGTCAGAAGGTTGTGGTTCAAGCCCCAGATAAGGACCTGGAACTCATTTAGTCTAAGACAGGGTTGTCCAACTGGCGGCCTGCGGACCCCATCATCCCACCCCTTCCTCTATTTCACCTGCTCCCTCCATAACCCGTAAATATTATGTTATGTTTCTGTAAGGGAAATACAAAAATATTGCTTATGCGATGACCCAAGATTGTTTCTCAAATAGGGCATCTGATCCTCAGCAGACATAAGGTTGGTCTAAGATGATACTCCAATGTCGTGCTGGGGCGTGCTGCATTGTTGGAGGTGCTCTCTTTTGAATGAGATGTTAAACCGAGGTCTTGTCTTACTGCTCCTGGCACTATTCGAAAAGAGAAGGGTGTTTTAACTGGTGTACTGGCCAACAACGCTCAAATAAAATTGGTCATTCACTTCATGGCTCTTTGTGGAACCTTGCTGTGTGCAAATTGGCTGCCCATTTGTCCACAAACTACAGTCATTTGACTTTACAGTATATCCTGTGAAGCCCTTTGGGACGGCCTCCTAACATGAAAGGTACTGTACAAAATTCAAGGATATTTTAATATTTTCTTTCTGAGTGACTTTTATACCCATGAAAGTGAGGAATATCAAAGCACTGGACTCATTTAACAGATTGATGCCGCAATCTGAAGACGATAAGGCTGATGTTCTGAAAGGACAAAAAGAAATTGTTTGAAAGGTTTTCTTCATACCTCTATTTCTACTCTTGGGATTTTTATCTTCCTATTTTGAGCTGGATTAAAGTTCAGATTCCTGAAGTAAAACTTAATTCATGCTTTATTAATAATTTAATTTGATATAAAGCCTTATCAAGTTGTTGAGACATCTGTCCAGCATCTTGGGACGTCCTCTCGATGTGAAAGACACTTAACAAATGTAATCTTGTTGTT
>NW_024704742.1:126884860-127171670 GCF_018977255.1 Callorhinchus milii
TAATGACAAACAATGAAGAAACAGCAACCTATTTTGGAAGCTTGCCCTTCTGTGATATTGTTACACTCCACCAAACCTGTCCTTGATTTGGCTCGTGAATTTAATACAGCCCTGAATCAGTGAACCGTGTGCTCATTCATGCTAGGTCCTTGTTGGATTATTGGAATTGTGACAGGATAGAAAGTGACAGATGAATGAGGGCCAGTAAATGCTAATAAGATGGCTTATCCTTTTTTTAAAAAATGTAGAAAGTGTTCCACCTTCACACTATTCATGCATCTTCCGACAGCTTACTAGAGTATAAAAGAAAACTTAAATCCCTTGTTATTGCAGATACAATCATCCTTTTACTTTTCATCTCAATTTCTGGAAGCCTAAAACTAACAGATGGAGGATGATTTTTTCTGCTCCAAGTAGAATGATTTGTTGAATATCTCGGATTTCTGCCATAAGCTATGGTCCTGGATTAAGGTCCTGGATTTTATATAGCATGTGTTACTCCAAAACATTTCTAACCACTTCACCGGTAATTGATGTGAAGTATAGTGGCTGTTTATTTGTGAGCAACAGCGCAGTCAATTTACACAAGCAAATTTACACACTGAAAGCTGACTCCATATAATCGTATAGTTAGACAAGAGCAATAAAGGCCGGAGTTCAGCACTCTTCATTCTTAATTGCTGAAATAACTGAAAACAAGTTTGCTCTTCGATAACATTAAAAAGACTAATATCTAATGTTGGAGTTCTGTGCTGATCAGTATGTGTTCAAAAGTCCAAAGCTCAGGATATGAGCCTGATGAAATGTGGAGTGGCAAGGATGGCTGCACTGCTGGAAATGTTAACTTTGGGGAGCATAAATGCAGCACTTAAGTCCTGGAGCATCCTGAAGGGGTAATAATAGTAATAATCCTTGCATTTGATATTGTGCTTTTCACGTCGGGAAGACGTCCCAAAGCGTTTCACAGAACACAATGTAAAGTGAATTGACTGTTTACTTGTGGGCGAACGCGGCAGCCAATTGCGCACAGCAAAGTCCCACAAACAGTCGTAGATTGAAAATGACCAATTTAATTATTGTTTTTGGTTTTTGGAGGGATTATTATTAGGCTCTGTGTGGAGTAAGGAAACTTGCCCAAGGTTTCGCCCTCTGCCTGGAATTGAACTCAGATCTCTCACTTGCAAAGCGAGTGCTCTAACCACTGAGCTACAGGACTCCACATGCTATGTAAGCTATGAAAAGTGGCATGATCAGCTCTAGTTAGCAACAATTATTATTTAGTAGAAAATTCAGTCATTTTAGGTAAATGAAAGAATTTTTCAGTCACGTAGAATCTTAGAGGAGTTTTTTTTAAATATAAGCATAGCTTTCAGGACTTCATACTCACCAAGACACAATCAAAAACTGGTCCCTTTCATATAAATATTTATGAACTTACAGATGGGACATGTATCATCTCCTTCATTAAAAAAAAACTAATTAAACTAAGTCGAAGAGGTTTAAATTCTAATTATAGTGTGACCTCAGAAGATAACTTCCCAACTTCACTTTTTCCATCTTCTGCACAGCCATCCTAAGGTGCTCTCAGAGTGAGACTGCCAATATATCCTCAAATTATGAAGTTTTATACTGTGTGCCAGACAGAATAGATCTGGATTGAAACTGCCCAAACGCATTTCACCTGCTCCTGCTGACAACAGAAAAAATCATTTCCAGCATTCGTCCCCAGAAGCAAAAATGCAGTATTTTAATCCAACACACCATCTTGCTTCCCCTTTATTTCTGGATTCAAAAAGAGACCTAGTAATAAGACATTGGCTGGCAAGTTGAATGCCAAGTTCTCATTTTCATTTCATATTACTAGGGAAGGTGCTAAGTAGACACTGAATGTAGAAAAAAAAGTGGTAATCATCTCAGGACATTCTCAGGAGTCTCCTTGAAGTTGACTTAGGACCAGAAATAAAAATATTTTTGGCTAATGAATGATGCATGAATAGAAAGCGAACATAATAAAATAAAATGGATTAAAATGGAAGAAAGGCAAAATAATTGTTTAGTTTTATTCATGACAAGCCCATGCCACAATCTATGTCCCTTATTTCAACAGTATGTGCTGGCGATGTATCAAGGGGAAGGTGAAAAGAAAGAAATGGTGATTGTGACTCTCAAACCCATTTACGTTCAATCTGGCAAAATGAAACATTTTTGAATGTATTCTCAATCTGAAGGGCTTAACACTTTCAAATTCAGTGTTTTGCTCTGCAACAATATAGTATCAAGAATTTCAATAAAGTAAATAAAATGAATTATGTTTCTCAAATTGAAGTTAACAACTTGATATAATATAAATCGGCCTATACTGAGGCCTAGGAGCGCCCTGCAAACATGCACCATTATTGACAGCAGTGTTGTGCATCAAGAATGCGTACCTCTTGAAAATTGAAAAGGGAATATTTACTTCAAAATGCTGAGCAGCAAATAAAACACTGGAATCGTATGTTTTCAAAAAAATGGAAAAACAAAATAAAACTGATGGTATATAAGCAAAAAACCTCTAAATACTTCTCATTTCATGTGAACCATCTAACTACAAACCTCAAACAAACCACTGTGCAGGGAATACTACAAGTAAACATAAAAACAATATGAACTATAGATGTGAGAAAGAAAAGCACAATAAATATGTTTTCAAGCTGTGGCAAATATGTTCAGCACTTTCCTTTACTTACAACACTGGGAGGGAGCAGTTGGCAAAGGTTTGTTCTCAGCTTCTTCATCAATTGAATACTGGAAGGCACAGGAGAGGCAAGAATCAAATATAAGACAAAATCACATAGTTCCTTGTGTTCATTAAAACTGTATTACATCACTGAAGAAAGTGTCATTGAGATTAGCTCTCCCATTATGTTCCCTTATATTAACTGCAAATACATTAGCTTGTGGCTAAAGCTGAAAAAGTCTAAGACAGCAAATAAGTTGAAAGAAGTCTGTAAATCTGCTTTCTCTCTCCCTCCCTTCCACCCAACCCTCCCAAATGGTTTGCCCCACACTGTGGTCAGTGAGTCTCCAAGGAACCAGATTGAAAATATTCTGTTATTGCATGCGATAGTACTGCCTCACTATTAGTACCATGTATAAACAAATTATTTTATTAAGATTTGCCCAAGCTTCTTTTGATTGGATAGATATTTTTGTTTGCCTTAAACAATGGTTGCAGAAACTAAAATTTATCAATTTTGATGAGGCGTTTTTCAGTGTTTAATAATGGTGTTCCAAAATGAAAATTCCCTTACATTATAGATATCACATCAGTCACTTTTGCCCAGTTATTGTATATTTTATACTTACTTTTGCACTAAATGCACTATATTGCAACTGCTCAGTTTCTTACACCTACCTCATCATGATCCTTTATGGCATTCAACTGTTCAAGTTTTTGAGTCCAATATCTTGCTTCTTCTTCTGGGATATCTATAGAATGAAGACAATGGAACAGAAATAAATTTTCAGTTATCTGACTTTGATATTCCATCATGCCAACCTCTATAATCTAGAGAAAGCACTGCAAACACACATACAAAATGGAATATTTGGGCATAAAGTTCTAGCAGCCAATGTTTGTCATTTTTGTTTGTAATCTAATGTTTTCACTTTGTGAAGCCTGAGTATTCCACGTTCCTTTCAATTTCAGATCCCAATTCTGATGTACAGGATGCCTTCATGAGATTCATGAAAATAACTTGGTGACTTCACCTGCAAGTTCTTCTGTGGGGAATACCTGAGGCCCACAATTTCACCAAATATTAGCTTGCAAAACCATTTTGTCTGAGAATTTAAGATCACACAGATTTGTAGACGATTCTTAAATTCAGTCTCAACTTGGAAGCTGGCTTCTTTTCTTTAGAGCCACAGAAAACCAGCTTCAATATTGAAGAAATGAAATTAGAATTTTCCACAATTCTACACACGCTAAATTTTCAAGACAAAATGGTCTTATAAGCTAAACCATTTTATACTTCCAGGATTTCTCTAACAAACAAACTCAATACGTGCGTTGCTGAAGATTTGAATTTTCAGCTGATCATTCCATGGTGCATCACAATGATCCTATTCCTCTCCAAAAAATGTTTTGTTTAATTAGTTTTATATTTTTCTCTGACATGTTAGGGTTCTTCAAGCCTCACCACTTATTCCTGGCTTCCTTGTTGAGAAAGCAATCTTATTGATCTGTTCACAGGCTTCTGGCAATTTCACTCTTGAAATGGCTACACAGTGGTACACAACAGCAGTACAATAAAGTTCCTTGTACTCAGTAAAAACACAAGATGGTGCTCCATATTCGCAAGCGGCTCAAATATAAAGGGATGTAAATCCCGACCACAGTAACAGCTCTCCAATTATACACATCAGCTAATTATGGACCAACATTTAAGGCAAACAAAGTAGTTTATGTCCAGATTGCCTTCCTTGACCAACTGAGGGAGAAAAAAAGGAAGTGCACAGAGAGAAAATACTGAGTGCAGAGTTTAAAACATAGGGAAATAAAACTTCCTAAAACTAAAAATGCTGAATATTATACAACACAAACCTTTGACATCAATCTCAGATTTGTGTAATTTCTTTTAGTTTCCTGGTAGAAAAAATTACTGCTGTGATCCTCATGCCTTGGACTATTGTCCGATTTAGATCTAGGGAAACCTCTTTCATCTCCCTCCAGGGGTATTTTAAATGTGACACTCATTAATTAACCTCAAAAGGATTTGGCTGAATAATCCCAATAGGATTGAAATCCTGAATAGACTCCCTTAGGTTTCACATCTCAAACTCAATATCTTCGGGCACCAAGCTCATTGCTCAACTGACTGAGCCACCTGGGATTCTGAAATTGATTTTGGGCCATGGAATGATCATAATTATGAAACCAGCACTGAACTTATGTAACACAGTTTGTAATACAATGCAACAACAATAAATTCCAAAGTACAAACAAAAATGTCTAATATTTCCTACGAGCTTTACTTTAAACTTAAATTTACGCTTACTCTGCAAAAACACATTCCGCCTCTCAAAACAAGAAATTGTGCAAAATGAAAATCACACTCCACTTAAAAGCACACATAGAAGCTCTTTATCTTACAGTGCATATCCAATGTCCCGATCACTATTTTCTGAATGTGAAGAACATTTTTTATTAAATTGCTTTACAATATACCGTTCAAAGCAACAGAAATATTCAGGATCTGCCATACTTTATTTCATCGAGTGCAATAGAAGTAGAAAGCACATTTTTCAATCAAAAATAGCACTAGAAACAAATCTACAACACAAGGAAGAAAATAGAAAACCTATAATCAATAGAAAACCTATAGTCATGGGAATATTGTAAAAGATACATATCTGGACAAACAATTCAAAAGGAGCGAGTTTCTTCCAGTCCACTGGCCAAAAATCTTCCAAAATAAATTGATCGTTCACTTTGTGGCTGCTTGTGGGACCTTGTTATGGTTGTGAATTGGCTCCAACATTTACCTTCAAGTAAACAATCACTGCATTTGACAGTAATTACCTGTGAAGCACCTGGAAACATTAACATCACCAGTGTTGTATTAAAGGCAAGGATTATTATAAAATTCTAAATGTCTCTGCAAAAATGTTCGTTTGACCCACCATCTTATCTTCATCCTCAAAGCACCCAACATTTGTTAAACCCTATTTGTGAACTTTGTGCTTACCAGAGGTGAAGGATATCAGTGCTGAGCCTGGAAACACTTCTAATGCTTGGCACCGAGTTCCAGGATCAGGCACTCAAGGGTTTTACTTATTGAGGTCCAGAGAAAAGCTCCATCTGCTCTGCTCCGACAATACGCCTCAACAGCACCAATGTGTCAATTCCAATTCCCACATCAGCCAGTTTGAATGTTCTCCCAATTAGTACCAAATTAAGGCCAGTTTTTGTCATGTGGTCTCCACTGGTAAATCAGTTGAGATTTTGCCAATGTTTTTCATACAGGATTCTGACAAGCACGAGGAAGAAGACCGGAGCAGCTCAACCCATCTGTCTGATCTGGTTTGGAACTCAGATCCCAGAGGTAGAAGGAATACCTCTTTACAGCACATTCAGTCCCAAGCCTTGTTCTTTTAACATTTCATTTGCTGTGGTATGTCAGTGCCCAGTGACAAAATACAGTAAATCCTGTAAAGCTCTGAGATGTTCTCCCGCTGTGAAAGGTGCCACATCAAATGCATGGATTAATTATTACCCTAACCCAGCTACACTGGCTGACTATCCCCCTGTGCATCAACTTCACGATATTTTTCCTCAACTTCAAATACCTCCATGACCTTGAAGTATTCTATCTCTGTGATCTCCTGCTACCCAACTCCCCTGGCCACTCCTTTCTCTGAACAAATGTATGCCCCAACCACTCTGCCCACCATTTGAGGGGGAACCTTCAGCCACTTTGCTCATTTCTTCTGGAACTTTCTCCCAATTTTCCTCCACCTTACCTCTCTGTTTAAATCCCACCTGAAGCCCTACCTCGTTGACTTTCTTTAGGCTACTTTCCACTCCCTCACTCTCCTGTAAATTATTATTTTTTATTATTCTTGCACCAGCAAAATATTCTTTCATTGACCACTGAAGGGCTGTACCGTGCTTTACAAAAAAAATCCTGTCAACTGACTCTAAAGGGCAGTAATAGCATTAAAAATCAATATTCCAACTGAGTTTCTCTCATCTGCCTTGTCTTTCACTATTCTGCAACATAGCTGCAGGCAAACACTTAAACTGAATTCCTCATTTTGTCTATATTTAGCTTCACTGTCCTTTCTGCTGCAGTCGTAGCATTAAATCAGAATTGTGAAACATTTCAGGGATGAACTTTTCTTCCCTAGACTGAAACAGCTAAAAATATAACTTAGATATGATAACTATCATCGATGATAATTTTCATATGATGGGTCACATTGTTCCAAACTAAGTTAGAAAGATATTAAACTAGCAAATGTGGAAAATGTGTTTGTATTGCAAGTTACTGCACCGAGAGACAGATTAATGCAGATTCATATGACAATGATTTTGGTAATTCCACAATTTCTCAAACTGAGAAATTACGCAAATGTAATTTTTTAAAAAAAAACTCATCAGCCCCTATTTAATTTCCCTTTGACAGGTACAAAATAGTAGCTGATGTGGAAACACTTAAAAGAATCTTTTATGAAAATATGTGCAACTGCTTTTTTGTGGCAATAGTACCACTGTGCATCAGAATTTCAACACAATTTGTACCATTGTAACAGATATAAAAGGATATTGCAAACAAAACACCATGGTAACATTAGTTATCAACAACTTGCAAATGATATAGCACCCTGCAGGGTGGCTTCTCAAAGCACTTAAACTCAAAACTCATTTGAGTTTTCAGTCAAATAAACACTGCTTCTCCCAAGATTTCCTCTTAAAGCAGTTATATTTTCTTCTTTCCACTTTTAATTGGCCTTTTCGTACCACCAAGGCTAAAAATTGGGAATCCTTCTCCCACCTCAGTCAGTCACTCTGGGTGGGCAATTGAAGATGTAGGAGATATCATTTTATTTTTATAAAAATAACTGTTTTTGTCATACTCATTATTTCCCTTTTTGTGAAAAATCTTCCACCCTCTATTCTGTCATGGCCTGGTTTGAGACCGACATCTTGGATGATGTTCCACCAATATTTGAAGCTGTTTTTCCAATATGCTGCGTCACAATGCTCCTCCCTCTAATACATGGGAGCTTTTGGGCACATAAGTAAAGGAACGAAAATTCAATTCACACATGTCTCAGAAAACACAAAACAGCAAAAGGAATTCTATGTCCTCTGGAGGGGTACTGAATACAAGAGCAAAGAAGTAATGTTAAATTACTTTATTAAAATTGTTAGACATGGTTGAGGCTGCAACTGGAGTACCATGTCTCGTTTAAGATCCCTCATTAAAGGAAGGAAATCACAGTCATTAAAAGGCCGCAGTGGAAGTTCACATGGATGATACCAGGGATTAGAGGCTAAAGTAAAGTGGAGAAGACCAAATGTCGACTTTGTTTGCTGGAGAAAAAGGATCTGATAGAGATTTTTGAAACTGTGAATAGATTTGATTTGAGTGTAATTATTGAGAGACTATTTTCACTGATCAGTGAGTCAGCAAAATGACAGCATAAATTGATGATCATCACCAGAAAAGGGGTGGATGAGAGATGTTTTTCAAAACCATATACAGACAGTCAAAATATGAAATATCTTACCTCAAAGGTAACATGCTGAATCCATGAAAATATTTTAAAGGGATTTGGATAAATATTAAAGGTAACATTATTAAAGGATACTGGGAAAGACCAAAGAAATACAATGAGAGCAGATAAACCCAGTGGGGAAGCAAACACCAGCACAGGCATGACATGCTGTGAACTTTCTATGATTTCTACAATTCGACAGACACAAATGGGTTTAACAGTGATTTTTATCGTGCCTGGGAGGCACACTCGTTGAGCAGTACCTCATCACCTCTGAGAGGTGAGTTCAAATCCAGCTTACCATGAGGATAATGTCTCTTCTCTCTGTTGGCTGTTAAAAGAGTCCTAAATAAAATGAGTGTGGACAGCATTGAACCAGTTTCTTGAGGTACTGGTGCCAAAGCACAGAACTGTCATTTCAGTTAGAACATTCACTATAATTTTTAAGGCAGCGTCTGGTGAAACAGCATTGAATCACAGCCCCAACAACTGGGAAAAATAGCAGCTATATTTCTTGCTCACTAATAAAAAGTTATACATGTTGAATTGTCCGAGGGCTGGACAAAATGTTCGTCTACAGCAGGGGTAGCCAAAATACAGCCCGCAGGCCGTATCCAGCCCACCAAATGATTCTATCCGGCCCGTCATTGTGTCTACCAATAGAAAAAATTATAGTTCGTTCAGTCCCAGAAAGGGTTAGGGTTAGGGTTTTAAATGCGTTTCTTACTTTTGTCACAGCATTGATTTTTAATTGCTAATGTCGTTAGTTTTTTTCTACACAAATTTCACATTTGAATTAGACCAGGAACATCAGCCAATCACACTGCTTAGTTGTGTGCACGCTCCCTTAAGTGTTGAATCAGACTGACGTCAGAAATGTATCCGAAATCCCGGGATCCCAGGATGTATCCCGGGATTCGAAACTGTAAAGCGCTCTGAGACACCGTCCGGCGTGGAGGGCGTTATATAAATCCAAGTTGTTGTTGTTGTACGGATCGGCAAATTTTTCAAACACGGCGTGGCAACCGTGGCAATAATTTTCACTGATGAGGACGTTAATTCGAAATGAGTTTATCAAAGAAGCAGAAAGTGGATCCTGAAGGCCGAATATTCAACAACAACAAGATTCCATTTATAGCGCGCCTTTCACGTCGGGAGGACGTCCCAAGGCGCTGTACAGTTGGGTCAGGACCCGAGCAGGGGGGAAATGGTCAGGGGGAGGGAAGGGAGGGAGCGAGGAGTGGGTAGAGAGTCGAGAGGGGAGCTGAAGGCACGGTCAAAGAGAAAGGTCTTGAGACCAGCCTTGAAGGACGAAAGGGAGGAGGCGGCGAAGGCACTGGGGGATGGAGTTCCAGAGCCTAGGCGCTGAGAGGCTGAAGACCCGGCCACCGATGGTAGGGCGGTTGGGGCGGGGGATGTGGAACAGACCGGAGCCAGAGGAACGGAGGGTACGGGCAGGTAGGTAGGGGGATAGTAGGTTGGAGAGGTAGGAGGGAGCAAGGCCGTGAATGGCCTTGTAGGTGAGGATGAGGATCTTGAAATCGATCCTCTGGGGGATGGGGAGCCAGTGGAGGCGAGCGAGGGTGGGAGTGATGTGGTCCCGAAGCCTGGTGCGGGACAGTACACGAGCTGCAGAGTTCTGAATGACCTGCAGCTTGTGGAGGGAGGTGCCGGGAAGGCCGGCGAGGAGAGAGTTCCCATAGTCCAGCCTTGAGGTGATAAAGGCGTGGACCTTTCAGCAACGTGAGGGGTGAGGTAGTGCCGTAGTCTGGCGACATTCCAGAGGTGATGGAAGGCGGTGCCAGTTGTGGCGCGGATATGAGGGAGAAAGGACAGCTCAGGGTCGAACAGAACCCCGAGGTTCGACTGGCTTTGAGAGGTGGAGAGTGCAGCCTTGGATGCTGATGCTGTCAGCGCCTGAGGTGCGGAGGCGCTGACGCGAGCCAATTAGGAGGGCCTCAGTTTTGCGCACGTTGAGCTGAATAAAGTTGTCTCTCGTCCAGGACTCGATGTCAGACAGGCAGCTGTCAGGACATCGGTGGTCGTGGAGTTGAGGGTAGAGGAGGAAAGGTAGAGTTGGGTGTCATCCGCATACATGTGGAAGTTAACCCCATGTCTGCGGATGATGTCACCGAGGGGGAGCATATAGAGGGTGAAGAGGAGGGGACCGAGGACAGAGCCCTGAGGGACACCGCACGAGACAGTGCGGGGGCCGGAGGAAAAAACATTCGTGGAAACAAAGTGAAGACGGTGGGAGAGGTACGACCTAAACCACTCAAGGACAGGGCCTTGAAGGTTGAGGTGGGAGGACATGCGGTGGAGGAGGATAGCATGGTCGACCATATCGAATGCTGCCGATAGGTCGAGGAGGACGAGGAGGCAGAGGGAGCCTGGTCATAGATGGTCAGGATGTCATTGGTGAACTTGACCAGGAGTTTCTGTGCTATGGGCAGCACGGAAACCCGACTGAAGGGGTTCGAATAATGAATGGGTGGAGAGGAAAGAGCGCAGCTGGGAGGCGACAACTCATTCCAGGACCTTGGACAGGAAAGGGAGGTTGGAGATGGGCCGGAAGCTTGATAGCTGCGACGCATCAAGGGAGGGTTTTTTCAAGGTGGGAGTGATGGTGGCAGTTTTTAAGGGAATGGGAACAGAGCCAGAGGAGAGGGACAAAGAATGGACTTCTAAATATTTTTGTACCAGTGTGGGTGGAAAAGCTATGCGCTTAATTTGCAAAGAAAGTGTGGCAGCGTTCAAAGACTACAACTTGAATCGTCATTTTGAGAGCAAACATGCTTGCAAATATAAGAACGTTTCTGCCGAAGAAAAAGAAAAGAAAGCTGATGAGACGGTTGTTCGATTGCAAAGAGAGCAAAGCATTTTCACAAAACAATTTGCATCCCAGGATGAGATTACAAGAGTGAGTTACGTGATTGCACACAAAATCGCCAAGAGCAGCAAACCATTCTCTGAAGGAGAATTTATAAAGGAATGTCTGGTTGACTCTGCCTTGATGTTATGCCCAGACAAGAAAAAACAGTTTGAGAACATTAGCTTGTCAACGCGAACTATTGTGAGATGTGTCGAAGATATCTCTGAGAACCTGTATCTGCAGTTAAAAAATAAAGCAAGCAATGTTGCATGTTTTTCACTGGCACTCGATGAGAGTTGTGATGTCAAAGACACAGCCCAGTTGATAATTTTTATTCGAGGTATCACCAAACATTTTGAGCTCACAGAAGAATTGGTATCAATGCAGTCAATGAAAGATACGACAACTGGAGAAGATTTTTGGAGGCAGTGAATAAGTGCATCTTAAAATTAGGGAGTGGAGTGGAAAAAATTGGTGAATGTGACCACCACCGATGGAAGCCCAAATCTGATAGGTAAAAATGTTGGGTTACTGAAAATAATTCAAGATCAAGTCAAAGAAATAAATCCAGAACAGAATATTGTTTTTCTACACTGCATTATCCAGCAAGAGGTCCTCTGTAACAGTGTTCTAAAACTAAGCAATGTTGTGGAAAGTGGTCAACTACTATCGAGTAAGAGGATTAAACCACAGGCAGTTTGTAACTCTGCTTGAGGAATTGGAATCCGAGCACACAAATGTTCTGTATCACACAAATGTAAGATGGCTTAGTTTAGGAAAGGTCTTGAAAAGAGTGTGGGAACTAAGAGCAGAGACTGATTTATTTTTGGATATGTAACAAAAAAATTTGGATTTCCCACAGCTGAATGACGCGAATTGGCTCTCTGATTTCACATTTGCAACAGAAGGGGGCCTTTGTGTACGATTTGTATCGCAGTGTCATGTCATTTATGACAAAATTATTTCTTTTATCGTGTCAGATAGGAAACTTTCCAACTTTGCAGCAGATTACCGTTTGCGATCAAAGTCTTAAAAAGTATACTTCGTTACTACTTGACTTACATGCCGAAGTTTCTCGCCGATTCCAGGATTTCAATTTGATCAAAAATGACCTGTCATTGGTCTCTTCACGTTTCTCATTTGATGTTGACAAAGCCCCATTTGACCTCCAACTCGAGCTTATTGACCTGCAATGTGATTCATTGCTTGCAGAGCAATTAAAATCAGTGCCGCTTCCCAGTTTTTACGCCTCTCTTAATGAATATACCATTCAAAAAATAAAGGCTCATGGCCAGAGGATGCTTGTGCTGTTTGGATCAACATATATGCGAGGAGAAATTTTCTGTGATGAAATTCAATAAATCAAAACATAGATCTGCGATGACTGATGACCACCTTGCAGCAGTTCTCCACATTGCAACAACGGAGACGATTCCTGACTTCAATTGTCTGGTTAACTCACATCAGCGCTTTCATTCTTCTCATTGAGTGAGCTTCTCACATTCTCATCAATATGTGAATATATGAATAATTATCGAATAAATGTCTCCTTAATAAGTTGTTTTTATTTAACCTAATTTTAATGAATGTCAATTATATAGACTTTATTTTATGCATGTACAAGTGTAAGAGTTGATTTCGAGCTATTATTAAGCATTTGCATGTATATTAAGTGTGTGGCCCTCGAAGCTTACTGAAACTCGTGAAGTAGCCTGCCAGCCAAAATAATTGCCCACCCCTGCTCTATAGGCAAGAGTGTAGAATAGGTTTTCAGATGGTTTTAACTGCCTTTTCTATTCTTACAATAATCATACCAGATTACATTTCTGTCCCCCTCTCTCCTTCACACACACACACTCAGAAAAATCAATATCCTAACGCTAAACATTTTGAAAAGTGAATGACCAGATGTGATAACATTCAAGCCAGCAACTACAGTGTATAAAGTTTTTTTTAAAATAGTGCTACCTGTCTAGATGGAAGCTTACAATACTCATCCAATTTAAATAATTACATCATCATTCTACTCATGTAATATCAATTCTCTGAACTCTTCACCTTATAATATTTGTCGACCAATACCTAACAAAATATTTCCTAAGTTTCCTTAGTCTACACACCTGACAAGGCATGTGGACTAAGGAAACTTGCCCAAAGTTTCGCCTTGCTGGGAATCAAACCTAGGTCCTGGGTTTGATAAATGAGTCCAGTGGACTCCTTCTGGAGTCTTCCTAATAAGCCAGCTATTAAGGAGTTGATTGATTGATTGATTAAATATTATAATACACAGACATGCAATTCAATCTATCCTTTTTGAACTTGTGTCTTTTCTCCACAAGAATCAATTGAATCCCACTCAAACTCCATACTCTTCTTAATATCTCTTCTCTTCAAGCCAAGCATGCAATTTTCTTTTTAAATAATTTATGGACCTTGCTTCAACTACATCTTGTGACGGAGAATTCCATAGTCTTACCACTCACTTTGTGAATTTTTTTTTCTACCCTTCGCCTTCCTTTATGTATTTGCTCTGGTTGGGAGTTTACTCCCTATATCCATTATTCTGCAACCCTAAAACAAATCTGATCTCTAGTCTCATTTGACGTTTTTAAGTCAACACTACAAAGGAGACAAACATATTCATCTTTTTCTTTAAGTACCATATGGTATCACTGAGGCACTATAGATTTTATTGAGCTTGCAGTTATAAACTGAAATGTTTACCTGCAAAACATTAAGATTTAAGAACGCAAGTTTTTTTTAAAAAAATTTGGTTAGTAGAGTATTGGTTAGTAGAGCATTCGCCATGTCATCAAGAGGACCCAAGTTCGATTCCTGGGTAGGGAGAAACGTTAGGCAAGTTTGCTTACTTTACCCCTCTGTTTACCTAGCAATAAGTAGGACCCCGTTGTTAGTCAATTGGCGGATCACTTTTCCAGGTAATAATCCCTTAAAAAATAATAATAATTTGGTCACTCAATTCACAGCTGTTTGTGGGACACTGCTATGCACAATTTGCTGCTGCGTTTTTCCTACAAAATATAGTCAGTTCACTTTAGTGTAAAATTATGTGAAGTGCTTTGAGATGTCTTGAAGAAGTGACAAGTCACTATATCAACTGCAAGGATTATTATTATTATATTTACAACATGCAATACACATTTTCAACAATAGGGTGTTAACATTGTGCTCTAATTGTTTTGCACGGGTTGCCATATCAAGCAGGAATTAAAATAGCAAAGAATGTCACCATTAACAGAGTCGTCACTCCTCTCAACAGTAATTGAATGTGAAGCGCTTCAAAATTTTAACATAAGGTGCTATAGAAATTTAATATCAATGTTCCAAAATGGCTATTTATATACGTGAATTGATACTGCAATGTACCTTCTGGGGGTGATGCAATTTTAATTAATTGGCAATTGAGCAAAATATTGTAGTTTCAGGGAAGGGTTTCCACTTGCACAGCTGGCATATTTTTATCATTCTTTTTCCAGAATGATTTTGTGTAGGAGGTGGTTCAAATCACTCAGAATATAATCACACTCTGAACATGCTGCCTATAGTTAATTTGCCAATAAGAAGCAATCTTAACAAAAAAAACTATGCTCAGTCAATTAAAGAAATTATATTTTTGTTGTACTGTATAAGCCTCTAACTTCTGAAAGTCACATCCTTGGACACATTTATTCAGTCCTACTCATTTCAGACTTTGACACTCCTTGCTCGGACAGTGGGATTACAATGGTTCTTTATCATTTCCATTAATCTGTGGTACTGTAAATGATCAACTCCCATGTGCATACAACACAGAGCAAGAAGCAATGCCTAAAAATCAGATTTTCTCCATTTTGTTCACATAACTAAAAAAAGCTAACTCATCCACAAATACCTCTTTTGTGAATTGTATATAAAATGCAGCATTCGGAAATGCACTTGATACTAAACAGTAAGCGTAAGCTAACTCGTGTTGAATCACTCCAGTCAACTGGAACAGGATAGCACAGCAGAGTCCACATACCAGCCAGCAATATTTCACAGAGCAAAGCACTAACATCAAAGCGAGATAATCTTTTCCTCCCCTTCTGTAGGTTGAGCTTTAATCTTGAATCACAGAAAGGAATAATATTTTCCACAAAGGTAGGCCAGATCACGCAGTCCATCTGGTTTTGGAAGTCTGCTGGAGGGATGGGAGGCAAGACTTGAAATGAGGGAGGAGGGGGAAAGAAAGGCGTAACAATTTAAATTATTCACTATTTTCCAGAAGTAATACTGAAAGAACATGAATGGCACTATATCAAATGCAAGGATTATTGTCATTTTACACACGCAAAAGGAAATAAATCTGCATGCATCCATATAATCCTACCTCTTTGTGAGGCATTTGTGAGGCACTCCAACATGCCACCCCATGTGAAGGGTGCAATATAAGTTGTTGTTGATGATTGGCAATATTATGGTAGTGATATAAATCATTGTGCAGAAGGGAAAAGGGGAGTATTGTTGCACATTACATATGAATTATTTATATATTTCTTAGAGATGATGTCATTCTGAGAACAAATGGAAATATGAACAAAAGCTTTGTATTGCTAGCAAGAAGATTTGAAAGGGTTTCCAAGTTCCTGGCACAGGTAAAGCTAGTTCACAGAGCATCATAATCTTCATTAAGACACTAGAAACAGAACACTTCAGTTACTTCAAATGCAAATAGGTTATGGTACAAAACGCACTTCATATTGTTTCAACTTTGTTCAGAACTGAAGCTCAATCTTCAAAGCAAACACCAATGTAACAATGACCTCATGAAAGTGCCCTTAAAGTCTAATTAACAGATATATTCATCACTACAGTTATAATCAGACAAACAGAAAACACAGATTGCACCTGCATCAGTATAAATAATATGGATGCTTTGTAAGAGGTTGCATAACCACATTATATTCTTTCTGTCAACTCATTCTATCACATAACTGTCTTGCATCCTCTGCTATCTCCTTGTATCTATGTAAAAAAATGCATGCAATCACCCATGTGGTTATCTGTGACAATAGGCAACTCTTGTATCGATTGAATATTCATAAATAAATCCTTTGCCAAGAACAGGCTAAAGAAATTCTACTGAAAAATATCCACATCGAATTAGGACATTGCGCAACTGACAGTATGGATAGCTAATCCCACAAAACAGGACGGTTACCTTCAGGAGTTAGTCCTTTCCTATTTAAATACTGTATATGGCAATTTAATGATCATTCCAATTACCTATGAGATACTCACCAAAGGGCAATTCAAAACGGGTGTCTAACAGGATTTTATGTGGTGTTGGACTTTTGGTTCCACAAATCTCATCGTCCTTCATTAAAACCTCTGCATCCAAAATTGTCCATTCTCCTGGTCCTTCCTGTTAAAACATAAGCCCCAGTTAAATTCATGCTAGACCTAAGCAAAACATAAAAATCTTGCACCTTGAGTATTAAGAATATCAAAAGTAAACTCAATGACTCACAATAGTTTCAATCATTTTCTGATACAAGATCATCCTTCTTTCATACCTAAATGTTTAGGTGCTAATATCCATTTTATACCCAAAATTTACATTTTGAATCATTTGGCCAAAATGTTTGAGCTCATCGTATAAGAGATATCAGTGCTAGGAATGGATAATTTTATGAATATTTTAAATAGGAATGCTTGTGGGACACTGCTGTGTGCAATTGGCCACCCTGTTTCTCCCTCGAAATACACAGACAATTCACTTGAGACATCTCAATGATGTGATAAGGCGCTATATCAAATGTAAGGATTGTTATTATTATTATCAATTTTAAACTTCAATACCCAGTTTCAGCATCACGTACACCCGTGAGAAATATAATGTGAGTCAGCAGAGAAGCAAAGCATTTCTGCCCTCAAAACAATGCAAGTTAACCTTAGGCTCCAACTTTAACCAATCTAAATGATTCAATTTCCTTACCAGCTGCCTGATGGGCTCCTGAATGCTGATTCAACACACATGAGCAGTGAACTTATACACAAACACAAATTGTACTGATGGATCAATGCTAACTACCCAGAAATGGCTAGACCCCGTACAAACCTCCCATCAATAAATGGATCCCACACTAACTTATTATCCCTGACTAGATCCCATTCTCACTACTTAATCATTGGCGGGATCTGAACTCAGAATCGAGAGGTGAGTCGGCAATATGCTAAGACTCCAAAACCAACAGCCCCATTATTCTACTGAAACATTACTATTAATTACATATGCATCTTTGTCAAATTATGTTTCCTTTCTGTATAGAAGCCTTTCTGTATGGAAGTCAATTAAACACAATCTATGAAGGCACACTCAGTTACGCTGAAAGATTTAAGTGAGGCATTTTGACAAATACACCAACATTTCCAATTACTGGTGGATGCACATTCTACATTAGCAGCAGTGAAAATAAAAGGCTTTTCACTATCACTTTCATTCAGACAATAATACAATCCTACCATATTGATTTTTAAATTACAATTAATACCACTGATCTATTATAAATTATTAATCTTTTCCTGAAGAAAGGAAGTGTTCACCACTGCGCTGCAAAAAGCACATCAAATGTGCCACAGGGAAAATGGATGACAGCAAAAAGAGAGCAGCTAATGTGTGGTATTGATTTAAACAAACACTCCTGGGCTTTTCACGTGTTAAATGTTTTTCGGAAAAGATCATTGTGGACTGAAGTGATCTTCCCTGCAGGTAAAATGCAGTCACAAAAATGAACTGGTCTGAGATTGACAGCTAGGAAAACAATTCCAGTTAATATGATGTAATAGCAACCAGTTTATTAGAAATTAAATCATATAAAAATAAGAGGTAAGAAGCTCTTATAAAAATAACATATATTCTCCAATTTTTTTAGTCAAACGTCGTGACTAGTTTTGTAGACAAAAACAACTAGTGAGGTCCCATGAAAAGCATTGAAGTGAATGGCCAACAAGTCTGGTGACAGGAAGAAACATGCCTCTCTCTTTTTCAATAGTGCCATGGGATTGTTAACTGTTTTGCGAAAACTAACATCTGCAGATCTGTGCTCTTTTCTCCAATGATACGATAAACATTTCTATTCTTACAAATGACAGCTGCACAAGAAAGGAATAATAATAATAATAATCTTTGCATTTGATATAGCGCTTTTCACGTCAGGAGGACGTCCCAAAGCGCTTCACAGAACACACTGTAAAGTGAATTGACTATATTTGTGGGCGAACTCGGCAGCCAATTGCGCACAGCAATGTCCCACAAACAGACGTAGATTGAAAATGACCAATTTATTATTGTTTTGGGTTTTTTGGAGGGATTATTATTAGGCGTGTGGAGTAAGGAAACTTGCCCAAGGTTTCGCCCTGCCTGGAATTGAACTCAGGTCTCTCGCTTGCAAAGCGAGTGCTCTAACCACTGAGCTACAGGACTCTGAATAAATGGTATTTCAATATCTTGCAGCCATCTGGACACAGTAAGACTGTAAATGCGGGTACAAATGACTGCCACGTTTTTCTACAAACACTACATTTTGCAGTAAATACCTGTGAAGCGCTTGGGGACCTTTCAAAATGACAAGGTGCTATAAAAATTCAAGTTTTCTTTCTCATAAAGGAATTGAAAGCTGGTGATTTTCCTGGTAGTAATAACTAAACTAGTCTCCTGGTGAATAATTAAGAATAATTAATTACATGCCTACTGCAGACAAAAATCAACCATTGATCTCTGCACAGTCTGGAACTGTATAAAACATGCAAAAGGTTAAATATGTTTCTTCAATGAAAAATGAAGTGTTTTACAAAAATAGCCTGCAGACCTCGTTTATAGTGTGGTGCAGTGAGGGTCACAGAAACCCAGATTCAGTGTCCCTGCTCTTGTACTTACACCAACCTGGGAATACCATTTATGTCCTTAACCACCTTCAGAAGAGTGAAATGCAATTTCCGATCTTTTGGAAACTATATTTGGACTGCAATTTTAGGGTCAAAATTGCGACAAAATCCGTTCCTGAATCAAAGGAATTGAACCGAGAGAGTAATATAATTGTACTGAACAACTCCAAAGCATATATGGTAGTCCTGAAAAGCACACAACTGTTGGGGCTTTGAAGCCAGAGAGTATTCTCAGTAGTTCAATATTTATGTGAAATTCATTTTGTGAAATCATGTTTTACTAAGAACATCTGCAATCGAATTTATGATGAGACACTCTCCTTTCCATTGACAAAACTGTCAGAATAAATTTCAGCTACACTAAAGAGCTTTAGTAAAGGTCACAGCATGAGATTACATTGGACTGTTATGTATGCAATTACCACACAAACTCATGAGGTCACGGACCGCCACATGGCCTGCTACTGCTTTTGTTACTGAGATCTGAGAATTCTCCATGCACTGCAGGTCTGTCACGTGATAGCATTGAGGTACTATATTCCAAAGCGATAATCCAAATCATTTGGGCACCCTAAAAGACAATAATCCTGATACGTAATGTCCTCTATTAACTTAGCTCCAATGATCAGCTATGAATAGCCTCCCAACATACTGTCATTAGAAATGACCAATCGCTATTTGGGTGAAGGGTTAGAAACAGAAGAAAAACAAATACTTGTTGCAAGTCAAAACAGTTACTACAATTTCGACAATGCAACGTAACAAAAAACACTTAAAAGATGAGTAGAGGCTGAAGAGTTTGAGTCTTCATGTCAGAGCAAATAAGCTTCAGGGGTGCTATGATTGATATGTTTAAGATAATGACTTTGAGAGGATAAATTATGAGAAAATCAATGCTGGGAGGTGATCTGTGGACAAGAAGGCATGAATTTAAAATTATAGCTAGAAGTGAGGAAGTTTTTTTTTCCCAAAGGGTTATCAGAATATGGAATAAATTGCCAAGTCTAGCTGCTGGATCAGAATCAATTAAGGCATTTAAAACACAATTAGATTAGCAAATACAAAGAGAGGGTAGCACTGGGTATAAGGAAACAGCAGCGAATTGGGATTAAGGTAGATATCTTCATTAGAGAATCAGTAACACTAATACAATAGATTAGAACGACTTCCTACTGCATCATAGATTTCTATAGTTTTCCAATAGTATATGTAAACATAGATTTCTTTGGTTCTATTGATTGTGTAACAGTGGCAGTGACAGAGCACAAAGGACATGACAACTGTGGTTGCTTTCCTCCTGATGTTGATGACTTCACTCGAGCCACTCAATACAGTTAAACCTGTCACATTCATATGTGCTTCCTTTCAGTCATTCCACCGTAATAATAATAATGATAATCCTTGCATTTGATATCGCGCCTTATAAGGTCTTCGAGACGTCTCAAAGCATTTCACAGAATATACTGCAAAGTGAATTGACTGTATATTTTGTGGCCGAAAAGCTGTATAGTAAATTGTCAAAATCAACTGAATATTGCAAGAAAAAGAAGAGGGGATTGGGTTAAGAACAGTTCATTGACTGGAGATGATAGCACCAGTAGAGGTTCAGTCAGCCAATTGGCGTCCTTCAGGAATTAATTAAATGTTTCCTGAATTCTAGCCATTATTGTTTTAGTTAAAATTACAAACATGATGGATTCATTAACTCAGTAAATTGGTTCAAATCCATTCTGCCACCCTGTTTGCCTTGTTTGTAGAATTCATTGCCTACAATAAAAATAATTTTGCATAAATATCCAAAGTATAATCACACAGACTAGCAGCTTTCACTGTGTTCTGCTGATGATGGTGTCATGATAATAACAATCCTTGCATTTGGTATAGTGTCTTTCATGTCAGGAGGATGTCCCAGAGCGCGTCACAAAATTTACTGCAAAGTGGAGTGACAAAATCAACGAACACGGTAGCTAATTGCGCACAACAAACTGCCAAAAAAATCCATGGAATGAATGACCAATTTTATTTGGGGGATTGTTAGCCAGATTAGGCCTTCTCAGGGAGTTTTTGGCTCACATAGTCCTTGATACAATGACAACAACTTGCATTTATTGGTCCTTTTACCTGAGCAACGTCTCAGAGCGCTCAAGAGCGGTGTGGTTTGACACTGAGCTGGAAATAGAAGGGAGGTGACCAAAGGCATAATCGAAAAGGAAAGTCTTCAGATAAAGATGCATGTCTTGAGATGATAAAGACCAAGACAATACAACAGAATAAAATACTGAACTTGTATTTCACATCAACAATTCATCAGTATATTTCCCCAAATTCTATTGTCTGGCTCGCATTCCATTCTTTATCGCATGTGTGTTGTCAAAAATTGTTCAATCTTTACACCGAGCTGAGTAGACAACTGTTGCCAGCAGAGGGGGCTGCATTACATCAGAGACAAATACAACTTTCCTTCAAGCTTCTTTATGATTTAAGTTACCAACACCGTACTCTCACTCTCTCTGCAACTATCCTCCTTGACTTCTCTATTGCTTTCAACACCACTGACCACTCTATTGTCCCACTGACCACTTCACCTCTCTTCCCTCATCCAACTCCATGGCTCTTTTTTGGTTCCAATCCATCCTGATCCACTGCCTCCTCTGTTTCTCTCCCTGCTCTCGCACTGTCACTTGTGGAGTACCTCAGCATTCTATCCTCAGCCTCTTCCTTTTCATCATCAACATGTATCCTCAGCTATGTCATCCCAGACACAGGGGTTCCAATTGTATGCAGATGACACACAAGTTTACTTTTCCACTTCTACTCTTGATTCCAGGTCCACCAATGTTCTGATCACTTGCCTGTCAGATATCAGTGTGAGGTACGAGCTTCTCTAATTCAATATGGATATTACAGAAGCCTTTCTCCTCGGCTCCCGCCAACATCTCCTCTCTCCTGGCTCTGACCTCCTCAACCTCCCCGGCCACTCTCTCAAACTCATTAAACCAGTGAAACTTGCCATTTGTTTGATCCTCAGCTTTTCTTTCTCCCTCACATCCAGTCCCTGACCGAGGCTGCATTCCTACCTCACATCCACTGCCACCAAAAAAAACATTCGCCCCTTTTCTAATGCACTCCATGCTGGTCTCCCTATCTCCACCATTCACAAGCTGCAACTTATCCAAAAGCTTCAACAGTCCTCAGTAGGTTCTCCCAGGGATTTCAAGTTCTACACCATCATAACAAATGCATCCACATCCTGTTTCTCCTCATCTCTTTGATCTTCTCCTCTGCTCCGCAAACTTAGGCTTGCTGCACATCCCCAACGCTCGCTGCTCCAGTAGTTGACTGAGCCTTCAGTTTCTTACGTCCCAAACCTCTGCAACTCCCTCTCTCTATTCCTCCACCTTACTCCAAACTACTTTCTCTTTTTTGAATGGTACCCTTGGATCTTAAGCAAGCAATTGGGATTTGCTTTTAACATCTCATCTGAAGCACTACACCTCCGACAACCTCAACATTGCACTGAACTGTCAGCTAAGATAATGAGCTCAAAAGCACAACTTTGCTTTTAAGACTAAACCAATAACTTCAGTTGTTTCAAGAACCCAGTTCTGTAAAGTATACTGATGCAACATTAAACCATCAGTGGAGCATCACTTTTCTTTGCAATTAGTGAGTCATACTTCATTTAATCACCCACGCAATAAAGTGTACAAAACTATGATAACCATGCTAATCAAAAGATGAGCACATTTGATGCCATCATAGCAAGATCTTTGTGACAGACATGGGATGCAAATAAAATTCCACTGTAGAGCTGCCACTTCCATCCCACAAGGTCATTTGTACTAAATACTCTGGGTTCCTCAGAAATACAAAGCACCACGGCATTTAGTGTTCAGAGGGTTTGGGTGTCCTTATACACCAGTCACAAATAGTATGCAGGTACAGCAACCAACTAGGAAGGCTAATGGCATGTTGGCCTTTATTGCAAAAGGGTTAGAATACGAGAGTAGGGAAGTCTTGCTGCAACTTTATAGGGCTTTGGTGAGACCGCACCTAGAATATTATGTGCAGTTTTCGTCTCCTTATTTAAGAAAGGACATACTTGCCTTTGAGGGGGTGCAGAGTAGATTCACTAGGTTACTTCCTGGGATGAGGGGATTGACCTATGAGGATAGGTTGAGTAAACTAGGCCTATATTCTCTAGAATATAGAAGAATTAGGGGTGATCTTATAGAAACATATAAGATTCTTATGGGGCTTGACAGAGTAGACAGTGTGAGACTGTTTCCCCTGGTAGGAGAACCTATAACTAGAGTCTTAAGATTAAGAGTCAGCCCTTTCGAACAGAGTTGAGGAAACACTTCTTCACTTAGAGGATAGTGAATTTATGGAATTCTCTACCCCAGAAGGCTGTAGATGCTCAGTCCTTGAACATATTCAAGACTGAGATTGATAGATTTCTAAAGGATAGAGTGATTAAAGGATATGGGGATAAGGTGGGCAGATGGAGTTAGGTTAAAAGATCAGCCATGATCTTATTGAATGGCGGGGCAGGCTCGAGGGGCCGAAGGCCTACTCCTGCTCCTAATTCCTGTGTTCCTATATTCCTATTGAATGTTAACAACAACAACAACAACTTGGATTTATATAGCGCCCTCCACGCCGGACGGCATCTCAGAGCGCTTCACAGTAACAAATCCCGGGGCCGAGCCAGAGGGAGGGGGAAGAAGGTGACCAAAGGCGCGGTCGAAAAGATAGTTCTTCAGAAGGGACCTGAAAGTAGGAAGAGAGGGAGCGAGGCGAAGGGAGTGAGGAAGGGAATTCCAGAGCCTCGGGGCATAGTGGCTGAAGGCACGGCCGCCGAGGGTGGAGCAGAGGACTCAGGGGATGAGGAGGAGGCCAGACCCGGAGGAACGAAAGCAACGGGTACTGTTTTGAGGAGAGAGGAGGTCAGAGAGGAAGGGGGGTGCAGAGGAGTGGAGGAATTTGAATACAAGGGTGAGAATCATGAAATCGATCTTCTCTGGGACAGGCAGCCAGTACAGTCTGGCAAGGACTGGGGTAATCGGAGAACGTAGTTTGGTGCGGGTGAGAATGCGGGTGGCAGAATTTTGGATGATTTGGATTTTATGGATGGTGGTGGATGGGAGACCGGTGAGGAGGGCGTTAAAGTAGTCCAGCTGAGAGGTGACAAAGGCATGGACTAGGGTTTCAGCAGCCTTTGGAGAGAGGTATTTGCGGAGATGGGCGATGCGTTGGAGGTGGAAGAAAGTAGTGCTGGTGAGGGACCGGATGTGGGGGAGGAAGGATAATTTGGGATCGAACCTGACGCCAAGGTTGCGTACAGGTTCGGAGCGTTTTAGGGGTAGGTCGGGTAGCTGGAGGAGGTGAGAGCCGTGGGATTTGAGTCGTTGACGCGAGCCAAAGAGTATGGCTTCCGTCTTGTTGATGTTCAGTTGAAGGAAATTTGCGCTCATCCAGCCCCTGAGATCTGACAGGCAGGCTGACAGAACATCAGAGGACTGGGGATCGCAAAGAGAGGTGGAAAAATAGAGTTGGGTGTCGTTCGAGTACATGTGGAAATGTACCCCATGTCTGCAAATGACATCCTCAAGAGGGAGTATGTAGATCAGAAAGAGGAGAGGGCCAAGGATGGATCCTTGGGGTACCCCACAGGTAACCGGGTGAGAGCGGGAGGAGAAGCCGTTTGTGCAGATGTACTCCTGGCAGTTCGTGAGGTAGGACTCGACCAGGCGAGTGCGGTCCCACTGAGGTGGATGACAGAGGAAAGGCGGTGGAGAAGGATGGCGTGGTCGACTGTGTCAAACGCCTCAGAGAGGTCCAGGAGGACAAGGAGGCAGAGGGAGCCCTGGTCACAGATAGAGAGGATGTCGTTTGTGACTTTCACAAGCGAAGTCTCTGTACTGTGGGCAGAGCGGAAACTGGATTGGAGGGGTTCGAAATGGAAGTGGGTGGAGAGGTGTGCGCGAAGTTGATTGACTAAAACGAGTTCTAAGACTTTAGCGAGGAAGGGCAGGTTAGAAATGGGGCGGTAGTGGTTGGGGTTTGAGGGATCTAGGGAAGGTTTTTTGAGGAGGGGGCTGATGACAGCAGTTTGAGGGGGGCAGGGACTGATCCGGAGGTTGATGACTGGTTGATGACGTCAGCCAGTAGTGGGCAGAGGAGGGGGAGCTGGATGACCAGCAAGTTGGTGGGGAGGGGGTCGAGGCAGCAGGTGGTGGGTTTCATGGAGGTGATGCTGGGTGAGAGGGAGGAGGGAGAAATGGGGAGGAAGGAATGTAGGATGGAGGTGGTGGTAGGAGCAGATGATGGGGAGGGTAAGGGGTCAGAGGGGGGTTGGTGGTGGGTGACAAGAGGCAGTTGGATGAGGCTGCCTGGCGGATTTTGTGAATTTTAGATGAGAAGAAGTCCATGACCTCCTCGCACTTGGCATTGGATATGAAGATTGAGGAGGCCTGAGGGGGGGCAAGGAGGAGGCAGTGAGTGGTGGAAAAAAGGACTTTCGGGTTGTGTTTAGCCTCCAACACGAGGTTGGAGTAGAAGGCCGTTTTTGCGCGTCAGGGGGAGTTTAGGTGGAGGTTGAAATCGCCCATTATGAGCAGGCGCTCGGAGCAGAGGGACAGGGAAGAGAGTAGGGTGGAGGTGTCTGTATAATAATAATAATAATAATCCTTGCATTTGATATAGCGCTTTTCACGTCGGGAGGACGTCCCAAAGCGCTTCACAGAACACACTGTAAAGTGAATTGACTGTATATTTGTGGGCGAACGCGGCAGCCAATTGCGCACAGCAATGTCCCACAAACAGTCGTAGATTGAAAATGACCAATTTTATTATTGTTTTTTTTTTGGAGGGATTATTATTAGGCGTGTGGAGTAAGGAAACTTGCCCAAGGTTTCGCCCTGACTGGAATTGAACTCAGGTCTCTCGCTTGCAAAGCGAGTGCTCTAACCACTGAGCTACAGGACTCCACATGGAAGGAGCCGGGGGGCTTAGGGGGGGCGATAGACCAGGAGGATTTTCAATGGGAGAGAGGGATAGAAGATGGTGAGGTGCTCGAAGGAGGGGAAGCAGCCAGAGGAATAGGGGTTAAGATCAACGGAGGCTTTGGAAATGAAGGCCACCCTGCCGCCACGTTGGTTTGGACGGGGGGTGTGGTGGAAGATGTAGTTTAATGGGGAGGCTTCCACTCGAGGGACGGGGTCATTGGGGGAGAGCCAGGTTTCGGTGAGCCCAAGAATGTCAGGATGAGGTTGTGGATGGTGAGGGCTTTATTTGTGAGAAAGCATTGAAACAGCTACTCAGGCAACAAATTCACACTGGCACTTTTTTCTACATGAGCAAGCTAATCTAATCCCATACTCCTACTTTCCCCACACATCCTTTACTTCCTCCTCTTGAAACATCGATTTAATTCACTTTAAATAATTTACAGACTATGGGGCAGAAATTCCACATTCTAAACATCTAACCTCCCTTTCAATTATATCTGTGATCTGATATTTGTGTCCTCATCACTGACTCATCAACCAGTGGAACCAATCTTTCACCCATAAAATATACAGTCAATTCACTTTACAATGTATTCTGTGAAGCACTTTGGGAAGTCTTGAAGACGTGATAAGGCGCAATATTAAATGCAAGGATTATTATTATTATCACTTTACACTATTAAACTTCCATCAAATCATTGGCTCCAATTTAGTTTCTCTTTTGAACTGCAACCCCTTCTTGCCTGGTAACAGCAAGTGAATTTACAATGCATCTGTTGCATTGTTTTTACATCCTTCCTATAAAGAGTTGTCCAAACTGTACGTAACATCACAAGTGAGGTTTGGATGAAAAAGGCTATTTGGACCATGTAATCTCAGCCTTCCCACCCTACCAGGTTCCCACCACAACATTAAGCTACTGTGGCCTCAACCACTTTCCTTGTGACCTGTTCCAGTCATTAATTACCCTCTGAGTAAAGAAATACTTCCTGTTATCTACTCTAAATTGCCCTTTGCAACTTTAAACTTATGTTCTACTACCTTAGCGCATTCATTTCTCAATCCCATTCAAAATTGTGTTCATATCTATGAGACATATTTCAAGATTGATGAGCCCCAGCTCGTCTAATCTTTTTTTTTAAAGTCCAATCTTTTGTTTGTCTACAAAACGTGGAGTCCTGTAGCTCAGTGGTTAGAGCACTCGCTTTGCAAGCGAGAGACCTGAGTTCAATTCCAGGCAGAGGGCGAAACCTTGGGCAAGTTTCCTTACTCCACACAGAGCCTAATAATAATCCCTCCAAAAAACAAAAACAATAATTAAATTGGTCATTTTCAATCTACGACTGTTTGTGGGACATTGCTGTGCAATTAATTAATACAAAGAGCAAGAGTGGTCCAGGACAGACTACCTGAAATACACGCTTAACATTTGACCCAACTTCCCATCACAATGAGCCTCTGCCAACCAATCTGAATCCATGACCATGTCTTGCCCTTGATATCAGCTTGTGAAGGAATCCTCGACATGGTACTTTGTCCAATGTCTTTTGGAAGTCCAGATACACTATGTCATATAGCTTCCCACAGTCAATTTTGGTTGTCACCTTCTCTAAAAGTCAAAAGTTGGTCGTGCAAGATCTACAATTTGTAAGGCTATGGAGAAAGAGTGTGGGAGTGGGTCTAATAGGAAAGCTCTTTCAAAAAGCCGGCACAGACATGATAGGCCAACTGGCCGCTTTCTGATTCTGTGATCTACCCTTTCTGTGACCATCTGCGACCAGGGCTCCCTCTGCCTCCTCGTCCTCCTCGACTTATCGGCCGCATTCGATACATTCGACCACGCTATCCTCCTCCACCACTTGTCCTCCCACCTCAACCTTCAAGGCCCTGTCCTTGAGTAGTTCAGGTCGTACCTCTCCCACCGTCTTCATTTTGTTTCCACAAATGGCTTTTCCTCCAGCCCCCGCACTGTCTCGTGCGGTGTCCCTCAGGGCTCTGTCCTCAGTCCCCTCCTCTTCACCCTCTATATGCTCCCCCTTGGTGACATCATCCGCAGACATGGGGTTAACTTCCACATGTATGCGGATGACACCCAACTCTACCTTTCCTCCTCTACCCTCAACTCCACGACCACCAATGTCCTGACAGCTGCCTGTCTGACATTGAGTCCTGGACGAGAGACAACTTTCTTCAGCTCAACGTGTGCAAAACTGAGGCCCTCCTGATTGGCTCGCGTCAGCGCCTCTGCACCTCAGGCGCTGACACCATCAGCATCCAAGGCTGCACTCTCCACCTCTCAAAGCCAGTCACGAACCTCGGCGTTCTGTTCAACCCTGAGCTGTCCTTTCTTCCTCATATCTGCGCCACAACTGGCACCGCCTTCCATCACCTCTGGAATGTCGCCAGACTACGGCACTACCTCACCCCTCACGCTGCTGAAACTCTGGTCCACGTCTTTATCACCTCAAGGCTGGACAAAAGGAACTCTCTCCTCGCCGGCCTTCCCGGCACCTCCCTCCACAAGCTGCAGCTCGTGTACTGTCCTGCACCAGGCTTCGCGACCACATCACTCCCCATCCTCGCTCGCCTCCACTGGCTCCCCATCCCCCAGAGATTCAAGATCCTCATCCTCACCTACAAGGCCATTCACGGCCTTGCTCCCTCCTACCTCTCCAACCTACTATCCCCCTACTTACCTGCCCGTACCCTCCGTTCCTCTCTCCGGTCTGCTCCACATCCCCCACCCTAACCGCCCTACCAACGGTGGCCGGGCCTTCAGCCTCTCAGCCCCAAGGTTCTGGAACCCCATCCCCCAGTGCCTTCGCCTTGCTTCCTCCCTTTCCTCCTTCAAGGCCGGTCTCAAGACCTTTCTCTTCGACCGTGCCTTCAGCTCCCTTCTCGACTATCTACCCCTTCCTCGCTCACTCCCTTCCCTCCCCCTGACCATTTCCCCCCTGCTTGGGTCCCGACCCAACTGTCCAGCGCCTTGGAACGTCCTCCCGACGTGAAAGGCGCTCTATAAATGAAATCTTGTTGTTGTTTCTAAACCTGTACGGGCAGTCATTTAATAGGTGTTTTATTCAAAAAAAAATTCTAATCGGCTCCATCATTTTTCCAATTCAGACTAATGGGTTTAGAGTTGCCACATGTGATTCAATTACCTTTCTTGAATATGAGATCAATATGTGCTGCATCCAGTCTGTTGGAACTTCATTGGTGGTGAGTGATTCTTCATAATGTCTAACAGTGTTACACAAATATTCTCCCTTGTAACCCCAAGAAATTTGGAGTACAGTTATTATTATTATTATTACAGTTCATTTGTACCAGGGAATTTGTTGTTATTCAGCCTCTTGAGCCTATTGAGATCCTCAGCCTCACTTATGCCATTCCTGAAGTTCAAGCAATATTTGCTGGAATACTGCGGGGCACATCTTTCGTGTCCTCCCTGGTAAAAACCTTCAGGAAGTAATCATTTATTAGATTCACCATCTCCACCATCTCTTAACATCCCAACTGTATTAGATGTGTCACTTCATGTGAAACTCGAGATTTACTGAAGAAGGAGCAACTAAGTATATAGAGCCAAAACTGGAGAATGGAACTGAGGACTGTCAATATAGAAGATAGGACCAGCATCAATGACCAGGTAGAAGCCGAATAAAAACATTTTCAATACTTATGCTAGCTGTCTGCTCTATTACCATATTTTCTACTGAGTTGAAATTGAAATACAGAAAAGAAAAATACAATAAAAAATATGCAATTTCAGATCAAATATAATCTTTTTGTAGAATGGATCATGATCAATATTAAATGTGTGTGTGTTGTAAGAACATCTACAACTTGAATTCTGGTCTTCTGTCCCCATAATAGCCATCTGACCCTCAGCAAAGATATTATGGATAATGTCATGAGAGATATGCCAAGCTGGCTCAAATTGAAATCATTAAAAAGACATTAGGTGGGATATATTTCTACTCGAAAATAATGGAGTTTGTACTTTGTTATGAACAAATTCCATTTCTAAAATGTTCCATTTTCACAATAATCAATGAATGTAAAAAAAGTGAATATGTTTGCCCAGCAGAGGTCAGCATTAAAAAAAAATGGTTCAACTTAAGAATGGTGTTAAGTTATTAAATCCACCTGGTGCAAATTATTTTTAAAATACAAGGATAAAGGTTTTCTCATTTACATGCTCCCTCTTGCCAACATATTGCGCAGACAGAGTTTAATGTATTTTTCCACTTCCACTCGATTCCAGTGGCAAGCTTTCAGTTTCTACATCCCTAACCTATGGAAGTCACTCCCTCTACCCACCCCATCTTTTCCTCTCTTGGTCTTTATGTCCCATCTTAAAACCTCCTTCGACCACACCTATTGTCACCTCCCCCTTGCTATCCCTTGCTCTTCAACCAGCCAAGACATTATCCCATATACACTATATAAATTCAAGTTGGTGTAAAATTAACTTTTTTTTTATCATTTCCATCAGAGGATGGATAGTGAAACAGTATTCCCACTGATTTGTCAATTGGTAACAAAGATTGCAACTTTTTTGGGGTCCGCTGAGTGTCTGACACATGCAGAAACCCATCACCATGATTAGCAGTACCCAAACACAGTTACGAGAATGCCACCTACACTTGGAAGCTTTCTGTTGTTTGTCCAGCGAGGACCATTCCACTTGATAGGGCTTGGCTTTGGCTTGCAGGGTTAAAAGGAGCTGAGTGGGAAGAATCTCTGTCCCCAGTCTGCCATTGAAACAGACTGGCTGGGCTATCAGTGCACTGGAGTACTGTGGACCTACCTGCCTTAGAAACTGAGCTATCAAGACAGCCACACAATTGACTCGATTCCAACAATCCATTGCCAAGCATATTATCTTTGAGCCAGTTCAGCTGTCAGTAAGTTTGTAACCATTAGAATTTCCTCTGTCAATTCTCTGCCTGCCTTTCATCTATCTTCAAATCCTACCTTTAAACTGACCTTGTCGACCAAGTCCATGGTCACTTATTCTCCATCGTTCTATTTCCAACCTGCCACTGTGCAGTGCTCTGAGATGCTATCCTGCATTAATAATAATCCTTGTATTTGATATGGTCTTCTAGATGTCTCAAAGCGCTTCACAGAAAATACTGTAAAGCAATTGACTATATTTTGTGGGCATTAAGGGCAATATATGACTTCAATTGATCTTGTTTACCTCTCTCCCAAGGAGGACAATCCAAGTTGGTCATTTCAACAGTGACGAGCACATCTTTGAATAATAATTCAGTGATTTTTATAAAACACTGGTAAGGCCACCAATGTGGATGCTGTGTTCCGTTCTGGGCACCACACTAGTATATGTTTGTGGGACACTGCTGTGCGCAATTGGCTGCTGCATTTCGCCCACAAATATATGGTCAATTCAGTTTTCAAGGCTGAGACTGATAGATTTTTTAAAAAATAGAGGGATTAGGGGATAGGGCAGATAATTAGAGTTAGGTCAGAAGATCAGCCATGATCTTATCAAATGGCGGGGCAGACTCGAGGGGCTGAATGGCCTACTCCTGCTCCTAATTTTTATGTTCTTATGTTCTTTACAGTATATTCTGTGAAGCACTTTGAGACGTCTAGAAGACATGAAAAAGCGCTATATCAAATGCAAGGATTATTATTATTATTTACCATGATGGTACCAGGAATGAGGTACATCAGTTATCAGAAGAGGCTAGAGAAGCTGGGATTATTCTCCTTACGAGCAGAGAAGGTTAAGAGGAGACTTAATAGAAGTTTTCAAAATTATGAGGGAATTCGATAGGGTGAACAAGGAGAAACTATTTCCACTGGCGGGTGGGTCGGTAACCCGAGGACACTGATTTAAAATAGTTGTTAAAAGAAAGAGAGGGGAAGTGGGGAGAAATGTTTTCACACAGTGAGTTGTTTGGGTCTGGAATGCATTGTCTGAAAGGTGGTGGAACCCGATTCGATAACACTGGCCTGCGGTGTGAGACGATGGTGGAGTCAGGCAATATTGCGGAGGTTGTGGAAGTCAGAGCGGGTCATGGCACAGATGTGGGGTAGAAAGGATAGTTGAGGGTCAAACAAGATGCCAAGGTTCTGGACTGGCTTAGTAAGGTGGAGTGTGTATCCTTGGATGGTAAGGCTGTCAGAGCCTGAGGTGTGGAGGCGCTGACAGGAGCCAATTAGGAGGGGATTCGTCTTGTTGATATTCAACTGAAGAAAGTTAACTCAGAAAGTATCAGAAATTCCTTGCAAGCTTCCTGGTGAGCAACAGGCCGTGGTGGAATTTAAAAAGGAATTTTTAAAAATAATTAACTATTGAAGAGGCAGAATATAAATCAGTACAGGGAAAAAACGGAGAATTGGGATAAGACCAGTTAGCCTCAATGGAGAAACTGGCAGCAACACAGATTTGATGTGCTCTTCCACTGCTCCAATTTCCATGAATATAAGAACACATGGATTGCTACACAAAAGAAGACCAAGGCCCATCCAGTTCGCCTTCCACCATCCTGGTAGTCGCGTGCACATGTCGTGTCCCAAACTCTATACTGTATACCAAGATATTATTTCCTAAAAGAAATCTATCTGATTTGCTTTTGAAGGAACATTACTTTCTGCGTCCACCGTGTCCTTATGAATCTATTAAATTATGTATTATGAGCAAAATAACTTTTAAACTAATACCAATGGCAGCAAACACCAGCTGGGTTTATACTGACTGCTCATGTCAGTGGGTTCTGGGTCAGTAGTTCAAGTGATCCACCCATTTTTTGAGCCCTGCCAGTACTTTGCTGCTGCTAGAATATAAAAAAGAATAATAGAAATTTGGCAGTGTCGTATTGTTCATTTTCATTCACATTTCACAGAGCTAGTGGTGGAAATCCTAATTGTTGGTAATCACAGAATTGATAACAATTACTGTCTTTTTTCTCTGACCCTCAGTAGCTACGTTTTCTGATTTAACAGTATGTAATTACTATTATATAAAAAAATCATCGCCCACATAAAAGCAACAATATAATTACTATTATATAAAAAAATCATCTCCCACATAAAAGCAAGTGTTCAAAAAACAAGTTTGCTGATGTAGCTACATTTACTTGTACCGTTATTTGATTTGCAAAAATCACAACTTTGAGGAGGGATAAGTAAATTCACTATTTTCAACAAAAACAACAACAACAACAACAAGATTCCATTTATAAAGCGCCTTTCACGTCAGGAGGACGTCCCAAGGCGCTGCACAGTTGGGTCATGACCCGAGCAGTGGGGGAAATGGTCAGGGTGAGGGAAGGGAAGGGAGGGAGCGAGGAGGGGGGACATGGTCAGGGTGAGGGGAGGGAAGGGAGGGAGCGAGGAGGGGGAAGAGAGTCGAGAGGGGAGCTGAAGGCACGGTCAAAGAGAACAACTTGTATTTTATAACGCCCTTCACATAAGGAATGGCGAAGCACTCGGGTTCTGCTAACAGTCGTGTCTATTACAAACCATCTGTAAATGCAGGTGCACTATGAGCTACACGAGAGAAATGAACATCCACGTTAATCAGAATGGGCCCCATTGCAGATAATTGAACATCATAAAAAACACTAATTGGTTACAATGTTGGCTGCAGGTTCAGACTATTCACCCCCACCCCTTGGCTTTTCTCTCTGAGGAAGAAATTCCACCTGGATTTACTCAGTTTATGTAGCATTTCAGAATGTGTAGAATTTGGCAAATTAACTCTCGCATTCAATTTTGCATTCCTCACTTCAACTCTTAAAAAAAAGTGCAGAAAACCTGCTTCAAGGTTACATTAATAGTAATAATCCTTGCATTTGAAATTGCGCCTTATCGCGTTGTTGAGCCGTCTCAAAGAGCTTCACAGAATATACTGTGAAGTGAATTAATTGTGTATTCGAGGGCGAAAGTGGCAGCCAATTGCGCATAGATAGCAGTGTCCCACAAAGTCGTGGATTGAGTGACCAATTTTTTATTAAGGGATTATTGCCCCCAGAAAGTGATCCACCATTCGAGTAACAACCGGGTCCTATTTACAGGTAGCTGAACAGGGGCATGTGGTGTAAGGAAACTTGTCTAAGGTTTCATCCCACCCGGGAATCAAACCCGGGTCCTCTCACTTGCGAGGCAAGCATGCTAACCACTGCACTATGGGACGTTAAATCTGCATTTAAGAAGTTATCCAATTCTGGACGTTCGGAAATGTGAGAGTAAATCTAGGAATTTCCTCCAACCCAAAATCTCTTTCTGCCTTTTTCTCTCTCTCGTCCTCATCATGTGCAGAAGTCCGTGTGCAGAGGAAGAGCAAGTGTCCTGAATTATGTAATTAAAAGTGAAGTAAAAGGATTTACTATGTAATCAATACTTTTCATTACTGTAGAATTAAGGGCACCTGTAATTTCCATTATTCTATGAAAAAGCACTTGGGACATCCCACTGACATGAAAGGTGCAAACGAGATGTTAGAATTATTTTTATTAGCATACACTATTGTTGACATACACTTTAACAGGCTGCAATATCTTAGGCAGCTGAATGTTCAACTCCAGAAATCGAAAAGCATGACTGAGTTCTAGGGATATCTGCTACTCAGACACCTGCTTCACCTGAGTGAGCTCAGGCTGATCTCAGGCCACTTTGTCAGAGCTCACATGAAAAAAAATATAGTGTTCCAAAATGGTCTTGTGCTGCACTCATGAGAGGATTGAAATCTCCAATCTATCTTCTGCAAATTGGTACAAAGACTTTTAGAACGAGTGGGAGGCCAAACGTACCTCCTCAGACTGCCGAATGGACTTCAGTGGTATCCAGACGTTGCCCACCATCGTGTCCCAGATTAGCCCTTTGTTCCACACCTCCACAATCAAGCCAAGGTCCAGCCGATTGATTTCACTGCAGGAAAGCAAAGTTACAAAACATCAGTCCCTTGTTCAGTTTGTCATCACATGATAAGTGTCGATACACAAATAAACTATTTGGTACAGAGTTAACCATCGCCAACATTCATTCTTAGTGACCGAAACTATTTTGATTCCAGTCTATTCTAATATTGACTGAGTCTATTATTCAGTCCATTTTATAGAATTATAATTAAACTTAAACAATATGCTTTGAAATGTTTTGACATGAAAAGGCACAATCCAAAATACATTTTTTTATTTTTATTTAGCAGTTTGAAATGTTCAAGGTGGATCTGCATCAGAACACTTTGTACAACTCGTAGTTTGGAATTATGAATATATTGGAATTTCACATCAAGAGCAATGTTATTTTAGTTTTTATGTCTTTTAGGATAACAATGCTGAAACAATTAAATCATCTCCTATTATTTCAACAATTCATGATAGCAAAAAATACAAAAATCAAATCATATAAACAAAATACAATAACTCTACATTAGCTAATAGCTTTTGGCATCCTTTCCAGTGAAAACTGGCTGGCTTAATTCCGATCCCAAAGTGGTTTGAAGCGCTCTGAGACACTACACCATGTGAAGGGCACTATATAAATGCAGGTTGCTGTAAATGCAAGTAGTTGTTCCATAATTATAAATTATAAAATCTCTCCCTCGTCATTTCTAAAAAAAAAGCATGAGCACAGTGAACAAGATAAGGGAGGATGTATGAAGAAATTCCTTTCTGATCTTATCATCTAAAACACCAATCCTATCTTTGTTCAATTCCAGCATTAAGTCATTTCTTAAATGAGTCCATGAGAGATGTCAAAGTCTTCAAAATGTACACCCACAGGCTATTTAAGTTGTCCTGTGATTGCAGACCTCGAGGACATGAGGAAAAAAAGACTGCTTATAAGAGGAAGAAACAGTAGAAAATTCAGATATGTGTGTGTGTATGTGCGTGTATATATATATATATATATATATAATATGAAACTGGCACCAAACAAAAGCAGTTACCAAGTGTTGATTAATTCCTGAAAACTATTAGAGGGAGGATAGGCCAAGACTCACACTTAGTGGAATATGATGGATCGTGAGTTACAAGGATAATAAAAGAACCCAATATGAATAATGCAGGATGTAAGAATGAAGATATTCTAGATATTCACTCCATTACATCTGACAGTCAGGGAGAAATATTCCAAAACCGTTCCGCATTAGATGAAGCACGTGGCATTCCTAATGGAGCAAATTATTCACATCTATGGGAAAAACAGATTTAGGGGGTCTTTTATTCCCGATCTTTGTGATGTTCAATTAAGTGTCCAAGTTGTCAGCAACAGGCAGGAAAATAAATACTGTCCACATCACTATGGTTCTTTTCAGTACTTTGCTGAACAGAACAAAAAAGAGCAAAAAAGACGACATGTTGAGTTGGGAGCTGACATACCAATTTGTTCAAAATGAGCTACCACAAGTATCTTAATACTTAATATTAAGATATAATATACAGATAAAACATTTGATTGCTTTGAATTGAGGTACATGATGTATATTTTGGCTGGTTTTCAGCAATGACTAGCAGTCATCGAAAAACTCCAGGTTGCTATACAGCTGAGGAGTCTTGTCTGCTTAGCAGTGTGGCATATCATTAATAATCACAAAGATGGTGTTCAACTACTAACTGAGCTTAATTCGCTGGAACAAGTTATGCCAACCACAACATTCTGAACTGGTATTCAAATGACAAGTCCTAATCACGTGAAAAGTATAGATGTGTATCAGAAGGAATTATGAAGCTTTCAATTATGCAAAATATATGAAATTAATTTGGGCACGCTGAGAATATGGTTACACAGTAAATCAGTTAAATCAGTTACACCTAACCAATTTCAAAATGTTCCAAATACATAAAAAGACACATTTGACCTCCATTATACCGTGGGTCCAGACACAATTCAATTCACGACTGTTTGTGTGTCACTGCTGTATGCAATTGATGCCGCATTTTGCTCATAAAACTATACAGTCAATCCACTTTACAGAATGTTCTATGAAGTACTTTGAGACGTCTCGAAGAGGTGATAAGGCACGATATCAAATGCAAGGATTATTATCATTATTACTATTATTAGGTGTACCATGGTATTTAAAATACACTTTCAGCCTGGCTGGCTTCCAACATTAATTATGCACAATGCCTCCTGGTATCTGCAACATCCCAGCTGCCACTGAAAAGGCTCATGAGAATGGTCACCCCCTGACTGGCCAGCTTTCCATGTGTTTGTGTGCACAGTGACTTCAGCTGTAACCTGACAACTCAGCAGGAAAGACAAGATAGCTTAGGGTTTTTTAGCCTGGAGATGAGACGATTGAAAGAGGATGTGATAAAGGTGTTCAAAATGATGAAGGGGTTGATAAGGTGAACATAAATAGTCTGCTTCCACTTGTTGGCGACTCCAATTCCACCATTCTATTAGATCTTAGCTGATCATAAAATCATAGAATATTACGGTATAGAAGGAGGCAATTCGGTCCATCGTGCCTGTGCCGGCTCGTTGGAAAAGCTATCCAATCAGTGCCAATCTCACACTTTTTCCACACACCCCTGCAAATTTTTCTGATCAAAATGAAGCAACATTAATTTTGTATAAAACCTCGGTGAGACCTAATTTAGAATACTGTGTGCAATCCTGGTCAATAGATTATATGGAAGATATTGTGGCAATGGAGATAGAGCAGCGTAGATTTACGAGAATGTTATCATGAATGAGAGAACATGGATAGTGGGAAAGGCAAGATAGCTTAGAGATTTTTTGCCTGGAGATGAGGCGATTGCGAGAGGATGAGATAGAGGTGTTCAAATGTTCAAAATTATGAAGGGGTTGATCAGCTAACATAAATAGACTGTTTCCACTTATTGGCAACTCCAACAACAACAACAAATTACACTTGTATAGCACCCTTCATGTCAGAAAGACTTCCCAGGGCTCTGGACAGTCAGGGTTTTTTGGACCCGAGCTGGGAGTTGGGGTCAGGAGGGGTGGAGGGCAGGGGGGTGGGAGGGGGGGCCGAAGGCACAGTTGGAGAAGAAAGTTTTTAGACAGGATTTGAAGGAGGCAAGGGAGAGGGTGCGGCAGAAGGATTGTGGGATAGAGTTCCAGAGTGTGGGGGCACAGATGCTGATTGCCCAACTGCCAATGGTGGGGCGGGAAATGCGGGGGACCTGAAGGTCCATGTCCGCTGAGCGGATGGAACGGACAGACTGATATGGGGTTAGGGGGTCGCAGAGGTTGGGAGGAGCAAGACCGTGGAGGAATTTGAAGCTGAGAACGAGTGTTTTGTACTCGATTCACTGAGGGCTGGGAAGCCAGTGAAGCCGCGCTGCAGAGTTTTGAATAATCTGCAGCTTGTGGAGGGAAGAGCCCCGAGGGATGCCACATGTGACAATACGGGGGCTTGAGGAGAAGCCATTGGTGGACACGAAGTGCAGACGGTGGGAAAGGTAGGATTGGAACCAGGCAAGGACAGATAAAGGGGCACAAATATAAGACAGCCACTAACTGATCAAAAACAGTTTAAGAGGAACTTCTCTACAAAGAGGGTGGTGAGAATGTAGAACCCATTGTGATTGAAGCAGAAAGTATCAAAGCATTTAAGTAGAACCTTTATAATAATAATAATATAATATGTACAAATAAGAAATAAAGGAATAGAGGAGAATGAGGAATGGGGGAAAGAGAGGAAATTAAGATGGCAGGAGGCTCATGTGGATTATAAAACAGTTGAGCTAAATGGACCATTTTGGTGCTGTAGATTCCCTATAATTTTATGTAAGAAAATAGAGTCTAGACCAAAGTGGAATTTCTCTCCCATAGTAAGCAAATTCCATCATATTACACCTTACTCGGTCACTGTGTTAAACACTGACGCTGACCCAGTTTTACACACATCGACAACACTAACAGAAAATATCACTTTACACAACACAAATCTCTATTGTACATCAATCAAAACAAGTTGACAGTCATACTACTTTGGTTTCCAGTTCTGACCTCCACTTCCTTTGCAAATATAACTAACACCACAAGAATTCATTTCAGTAATTCAAAGAATTTGTAATATTAGCTAAGTTAGGCACTGTGTATAATTTACATTCTCTTTATATGCTTCAAGTCTCAAAATTGTATTTTAATATTATGACTAACTCAGAAATTTGGTTTAAAATAACTTAATATTAGCATTTGCACTTAGGAACAGTGAACATGCAGAATGTACCCCTCAGAGTGAAAGAGGCAGCTTGCAACAGCCCATACAAGAGGAAATTGGATATTTGGCAATAATTCAACTGAAGCTAAGTGTAGAGTTTTTTTTAAGTCTTGTCTTGTATATTCCTAAACTTGTCCTATAATAATAAAGACAAGTCTAATTCTCAACTTCAAACCTATAATTAACTAACTGTGCAAGGAAACAACTCACTGAACGTTGCTGATCTGCACAGTTACGGAATCTCCAAAAAACAGCATCTAAATCTTTGAAAAAAAGTTCATAGATGGTTGGATCAGATACTCAGAGAATATGAACAATGCAGAAGGCTTGATGGGCTGGATTTCCTAACATCTAAACGCCCTTTGGGCTGCAGTGGTCTATTGCCACATTCATCTTTCACTTGCCTTTTCCAAAACGAAGCTAATAAAGCACATAATAAGACAGGGAATCAGGATTAACAAAAGACAGCAAACATTAAAAAGACATACAAGAAAATCTAACCCAATTTGATAAAAGGATGAAAAACAAAGAATAAGATAAAGATAAAAATACAAGACATAAAGTAATTCAAGACAACACATGCAATTGATGGAACAACAAGGTAACAGTGAGAGTTTAAGCTTCGATTGCTGACTCCTATTATGATGTTTGCCCTTCAGTCAGATAAGCAAACTGACCTGATGGCTCGACATCCTTTCACCAACAGTGCTGCAAAGAGCTGGCTGCACAGTGCTACACCTAGTGGTCATATAAAGGAATCACAGCTGAAAGAAAGTATTGACTAAGTTCATGTCAGAGAAAACTGCAATTTAGGTTAGCAGCTGCTTGGATTAGCAGCAAGAACAACAACTTGCATTTATATAGTGCCCTTCACACGGGATGGCGTCCCAAAGCGCTTGATAGTGGCAGAGTCTGACCCTGAGCCAGGCGGAGAAGGAGGGGGGAGGTGACCATAAGCATGATCAAAAAGGAAGGTCTTTAGGCGAGATTTGAAAATGGGGAATGAGGGGGCAAGCCGGAGGGATTGAGGGAGAGAGTTCCAGAGTTTTGGTGGAGCTGAGAGCAAGAGGGACGACCAGGAGGCCGGAACCAGCCAAGCGGAGGCAGAGTGGGGGGTAATTAGATTGGAAAGATAGGGAGGTGCGAGGGCATGAAGGGATTTGAAAAAGAGTGAGAGGATCTCAAAATTGATCCGTTGAATAATTGGGAGCCAGTGGAGCCTGACAAGGACTGATGTGATGGGGGTACAGAATTTTGTGCAGATTAGCAATGAACACCTCTTTGACAAGAAGTCCCAGGCTGCTCTATTCTTGCCATAGACAAGAAATTGCATTGGTTTCAAAGGTCATTTTTAACTTTGAAGCTTTGTAGTTTAACAGAAGTCAATATTTTAGTTCATTTCCTCCCTCTAAACAATACAGCATTTCAGCTGTCCATCTGTAATTCAACATGTGTTTTATTCCTGTCAATGTCTGGATGTCTCATCACAAAATCTGTGGTGAGTGTGTAAAAATCAAATCAAACTACACCTTTTTATGCAATGTGTATACCCAGGATATACCGTAAGAGAAATGTGATACTTATTACTACATGATTGTTCTTATTTTCATATCCAGCACCTGATAAACTGCCTTTGTCTTGTCACTGATGGTCCTGACACTAAATTACATGCTACATTTATTTTTGTACTGAAGGATTACTTTCCAATAAATCTCTGACACTGCTTAAACAGAAAATCATTAGATTTGATGAAAATTATAAGCGCCTTTCATCGGGACACTTTGCAGCTCAGAATTCAATTTAAAGCAGGGCATCCAATGCTGCCCACCTAAAGCAAAAATAAAGAATTTCCTGGGATATCATATCCATATTCCAGCTGTGCAAACCGTGTAACCATAAGATCTTGTATAAGCAAAGTTTTTTTTGTTTAACAGGGTTTAGTACCTCAAGGTTCCATCCTCGGCCACCTTCTTTCCCTCACTTACATGCTCCCGCTTGACGACGATGTCATCCACAGACATGGGGTAAACTCCCACACACATGCAGATGACCCAAATTTACTTCTCATCCAGCTGTGATTCCGGGTCCGATGATAATCTGTTAGCTTGTTGGTTGAACATCAAAGCCTAAATGAGCAAAACTTCCTGTAGCTAAAAGTCGACAACAGAATCCATACTCCTTGGCTTCCATTAACGTCTTCTCTCCTATGGCTCTGACCTTCTCAACCTCCCTAGACTTTCCCTAATATTTACTGAACCTGACGCCAAGTTTGCACACAGGTTCAATCCCTAGCTGTGTTTCCTACCCCACATCCTGACCAGGATCGCTTTCCTCCACCTCAGTCATATTACCAGCCTTCAACAGTACCTCACACCCAACGCAGGCAAAACCCTCGTCCACGCGTTTGTCACCTCCCGCCTCGACTATTCCAATGCCCTCCTCACTGGTCTCCCCAGCACCACAATCCACAAAATACAACTAATTCCGCACTCCGTCGCTTCTATACTTACTAGATCTAAAGTCCATACCCCCATCGACCCAGTCCTCGCCAGGTTCCACTGGCTCCCTATCACAGAACTGATCAACTTCAAGATCCTCACACTCGTCACACACAAATCCCTTCATGTGGAGTCCTGTAGCTCAGTGGTTAGAGCACTCGCTTTGCAAGTGAGAGACCTGAGTTCAATTCCAGGCAGGGCGAAACCTTGGGCAAGTTTCCTTACTCCACACGCCTAATAATAATCCCTTCAAAAAACAAAACAATAATAAATTGGTCATTTTCAATCTACGACTGTTTGTGGGACATTGCTGTGCGCAATTGACTGCCGCGTTCGCCCACAAATATACAGTCAATTCACTTCACAGTGTGTTCTGTGAAGCGCTTTGGGATGTCCTCCCGACGTGAAAAGCGCTATATCAAATGCAAGGATTATTATTATTATTATTATTATTCATGTCCCCACTCCACCACTGCCACCTCCGCTTGGGATGAATCTGTCCTACTGCTTGTCCTTTGACTCCTCCGCTCCACCATTGGTAGCCGTGCTTTCAGTCACGATGCCCCGAAACTCTCTCCATCAATCACTTCACCTTGCTTCTCCTTCCCCTTTTTCAGATCACACCTGAAGATCTTCGTCTTCGACAATGCTTACGGTCACTTCCTCCCTCCCAGCTTGCTATCAGGCTCTGGCACTTACGGCACTCCGAGACATTACCCCCCGTGTGAAGTGTGCTTTATAAATGCAAGTTGTTGTTGTAATTATAATCCTCTAGCTTTTTTGGGGAGGAAGATAAGACAACTGCCATTACTTGCAGCTCAAGATATAAACCTTGGGCAAGTTTCCTTGCTCCACATGCCTGATAATAATCCCTCAAGAAAAAAAACAATAAATTAGTCACTTCAATCCACGACTGTTTGTGGGACACTGCTGTGCGCAATTGGCTGCCACGTTTCGCTCACAAATATAGTCAATTCACTCTACAGTATATTCTGTGAAGCGCTTTGAGACGTCTAGAAGACATGAAAAGCACTATATGAAATGCAAGGATTATTACTCCTGGAAAAGTGATCTGCCAATCGACTAATAACCAGGTTCCTACTTATTATAATATATAGTACTATAATAATGATTGTTATGGTATATGGATGCATACCTTACTGTGCATATGGATTTATATTATAGCAAGAAAAACAGACCGGTAATTATTTCTATGTATTTGCATAAGATAAACATATGCACAATTAATACCTTGCATTGTATGCAGTTTTGCACATTACATTGGATATATCATGCATTACTTTTCATATGCTTGAGGACAGAATTTAGGCAGTACAACTGAGGTTCCATCAGTTCATATGGTCATAAACAGTTTTGTTTATGTTAATAGAATATTAAAAACAAACTAAAGCCTTCATTTAAAATACAACCCCCAAAAACATCCTTTGTAATTTGGTTGAATGTGAAGTTTACCCTTTTATAGCCCTCACTTTACTGTCTTCTGAGCTCCATACTATTTCCATTTACCGGAAACTCAAAATAATGAAATAAATAAAACATTTTCCACTTCCTTGTCAATATGCAGATCGCCATCAATGTTACTCTACCAGAATGGGTATTGGCACCTCGTCAATGTGTGAAATTAATGTTTTCATGAATAAACAAAACTGTTAATATTCCAATGATGATAGTAAGCAGAAACTCCTTGCAGCTAAACTGGCTCCAAGGTGACATGTTTGGCAACAATGTCAGATTAGGGCCCACCCTCTGTGATGGTCTCAGTGGTCCAGTTCCTGAGCCAGGCAGGTCGGTAGTATTCCAGGGCATGGCTGGTGACAGCACAGCCAGTCTGGCTCATCGGCAGACCTTGCAATGGCAGACCAGTTGCTGGGGGCAGGAACTCTTCCCATTCAGCTCCTGTTATCCCTGCAAGCCAAAGCTCTAAGGGGTTGGGTGGTGGTCCTAGCTGGACAAGCAGCGGGAAAGTATGCCAGACTGTGCTATTGATGGCAAGCTCAGCGGTTTTAGCTGGTTAGACTCCAGCAGTACCCCAATACACACACTGGGTTCCCAAGCCTTAGCTCTTGCCAACCTGCACCAAATACTTTCTGGAATTAGGTAAACAGATGCATCCATCCAGAGAGAGAGTACACATTCCACTCCAACAATCTATCTCTGGAATTTCCATGTGTAGGTGGGATGCATGGAATTCTCAGTTTGGTTTGGATACTCTTAAGCACGGGGATAGATTTCTGCATGTGTCAAGGCACCTGACTGACCAAAACAAATATTCCAATCCTCTGTGTCATCCTTTCAGCCTTCCACAACCTTAAAAAGGTTACTATTGGCCTAAATAAATGTTTGCCTCTCTTGTACTGTTGTTATTCATGTTGCATTTATTAAAATGTTTGCAAGGTACATGCACTGGAATCTATCCACAGCAGTCAAATGATCAGATACATATTATAGAGATCTCAAGAAGCTGTAAAATGGTCAATTTGGGGGACAGTACAACAATCATTTGTAGTAGAGAGAATTATGCTAATTTGATGCAATAACATTGGTATACCTAATTCATCATGTGATTTGAAATCAGAAGTCTTCTTGCACAGAGGGATATCATTATCAAAACAATGGCAAACTTAAAATACTTATTTGGGGGCATTTCTATGTATGTAAAAAGTAAGGCAACTTTAGCAGTCTGGCCTTTAGGCTATCAATTGCATGTTGATATTTCAGCAATCGATTTATATCCTTGTAAACATTTTAGCTGTGACTATTTCAAATTCAGTTTTTAAAAAATCAACACTGAATTAATTTAAGGTCTGGGGTGCGTTTAAAATTTATACAATTAATCTGGTATCGGTTTGCTGGTCAAGGAGTTGAATATTTTTGCAAAAATTTGAGTATTTTTGTCACAATTTCATAGCTTTCACCACTGTGAAAGCAATGAGATGAAACACTCTTTAAAGTTTTTCTTCTGTAACTCATGCAAATCAATCATTTCTCAATGTGCCAAAATCCGACAAGAACAATTTGTAATTCCGTTTCTCTTTATTGTATCATGATAGATTCAATACAAAACAATAATTAGCTTGGAGAATATCAGCAACAGATTTTTCATCTATCAAGTTCCAAGACAATTCTCAGCCATGTATTATTTATGATCGAGGATCCTACTCAGGTCTTTTATTCAAAGGAATGATTATATGGATAAAAAAGTGGCTTTTGTTAAAATTTGTTGCCAAACAATGCATCTTGGTTTCCTAAATTAAAATAAGCTGCTACAAGTATTGCAATTCAACTAACAGACCACATGTGTAGGTATTTTTGCGACATAAGGAAATTTAATGCGTATGGTACATATAAAAACATAAATAATCCAAGTTTTGACAGATCGAATATTTTACTGGGAATGAAATGTAATTCTTATTTCAGAAAGTAATTAGGAGTTGAAATTATTTAATCAAGGAAATAATACTATGGGGGGAAAGCACTTTGGGACTTTTTAATTAACGCAAATTGATGCAAAGTAAACTACCAAATGATGCATACAATAGATCAATGAGCAAAAAATACAGGACTCAGCAATACCATCACCATACAAGGGTCACAGAGTGAGAGCAATGCAGAGGCACACAGGGTCACTTGAATCCTTATCTATCAGTTTGAGGAGGGCTGGAAAGGAATGGCAACATTACCAAAGGTTCAAATTCAAGTCATCTATCGCTCCTTTTTAACGGAAATCAAGGGGGTAAAATAATAAATATGCCACAAAATACGATTATATGAATAAAGTAATTTGAATTTCTTTCTTAGGTTATTTCTTTTGTAAAGATGCATCTGAGTGTGTAACTGATCCATGTAATCTCAAAAGATTACAAATTCCATCATCAATCTACACTGAATTAGCTGTGTAGATCAACACTACACTCGACAATCTCTACTCAGCCGCAAAAGCAACAGGGGTGAGACAATTTGTGGAGTCCTGTAGCTCAGTAGTTAGAGCACTCGCTTTGTAAGCGAGCGACCTGAGTTCAATTCCAGGCAGAGGGCGAAACCTTGGGCAAGTTTACTTACTCCACACAGAGCCTAATAATAATCCCTCCAAAAAACAATAATTAAATTGGTCATTTTCAATCTACGACTGTTTGTGGGACATTGCTGTGCGCAATTGGCTGCCGCGTTCGCCCACAGATATACAGTCAATTCACTTTACAGTATATTCTGTGAAGCGCTTTGGGATGTCTAGAAGACGTGAAAAGCGCTATATCAAATGCAAGGATTATTATTATTAATTTTCTGTTTTTATTCTGTGGGCTCATGCCACAAAATGTACATGAGCCCATAGTGTGTGTTTGTGAGAGAGAAAGAGAGAGAGTTTTGTGAGAGAGCAATGAGAGAGACCGAGGGAGCGCAGTTAAACTCAGCTCAGTTTTGTGCGCGAGAGAGTGCGCATGAGAGCAAGAGTATTAGATATATCGAGAGTTATTGAGATCAGCTTTGATTAACCTCCAGTCAATCAGTTAAAGAATGACATCTTGGGCGAAGGGTTGCTAGTACTTTTATTTTATTTCTTTATTTTGTCTACAAAATACACTGTCAATTCACTTTACAATATATTCTGTGAAGTGCTTTGAGACATCTCAAAGACATAAGGCGGTATATCAAATGCAAGGATTATTATAATCATACCTCAGCAAGAATTAGTCTCATCGGGAGACAAGGAGAAAATCGGGTGGGGTGAAGGGGGTAAGAAGGAGCAATTTTGAAAGGGCAAAGAATGGTTAATTTTCAATCCTGGGCACTTATACAAAAGTATCTTAGATTACATAATACATTTCAGTATTATAATACCTTGGATCAGCCAGAAGTGTATAATTTATTACAAAATCAAAAGTATATTTCTGAGTTATTGTTCCAGGATCCCCCCTCCTCGCTCCCTCCCTTCCCTCCCCTCACCCTGACCATTTCCCCCCCTCCTCGCTCCCTCCCTTCCCTCCCCTCACCCTGACCATTTCCCCCCTGCTCGGGTCCTGACCCAACTGTCCAGCGCTTTGGGACGTCCTCCCGACGTGAAAGGCGCTCTATAAATGGAATCTTGTTGTTGTTGTTGTTGTAGGATGGACAGAAATTGTTTTTTCATAATTTCAAAAGCATGTCTGGCTATTTTGCGGGACGATGCTTAGAGATGTCTTGGCATAAGGTGCTATATCAAAAAATCATTATTAAAACTTGGAAGCAATGACATTAACCATCCTGCTTTCTTCATATCTTCGGATCCTACTATTTGCCTTCCCTAAAGATGTTGAGCATTCATATGGATGTCTGGGAGGAAATTAGTTTCTCAGTCAATTACAAGCAAGTGCTTCTGTTGGACAAAATACATGTTAAAGTCAGATCATCAATATCATTTTTTAAAAATAGAATTCAGGCTAGTCATACGTTTTGGAAAAGTATGAGCACAAGAACAGGCAGAGAGCATGCAAATTAAAATTAAATCTGCCCAATCCCATTCAGTCTCCTGAGATAACTGACGACAACAACAACTTGCATTTATATAGCACCCGTCACACGGGATCGCATCCCAGAACTACCCAACCACACAAGTAACATTCTGAACGATAAACCTCTGAAATTTTTCCACTCTCAAATGTAATCAAATGAAAACTCCAGGATATTAATCCAGTCTTACAAGCCAGCATGTTCAATTCAGACCTGCTGCCTTTCACAGATGGCTCATCTATTATCCAGGCAGCACAGGAACCATTATGTTCCATCGTCCTTTTTATCACCTAAGACTATCACCATCTTGAGACAACTGCTCAAAACTTGGCAAGGTACAAAAGACCTTCTGCTTTCTCTCACAGTAGTTGGAACAGCAATGCAAACAACTGAGAGAATTGTAGGAGAGAAAAACAGAGAGCCACATTAATGAGCAAGAAGAGATGTATATGGAAAAAGCAGAAAGATTTTGTAATGTTTGTAAATCCAAAACACAGTTTGGATTCACTAGTTCCTTTATTTAAACCTTACACTTCCACAATCTGCCCAGTCACTTTCCCAGAATCCTTTTACACTTGCTTGCTTCTTATTGTCAATGTCCAATTACCAATTAAGTAATTAAAGCAATATACAACAACAACAACAACAAGTTTCCATTTATAAAGTGCCTTTCACGTCAGGAGGACGTCCCAAGGCGCTGCACAGTTGGGTCAGGACCCGAGCAGGGGGAAATGGTCAGGGTGAGGGGAGGGAAGGGAGGGAGCGAGGAGGGGGAAGAGAGTCGAGAGGGGAGCTGAAGGCACGGTCAAAGAGAAAGGTTTTGAGACCGGCCTTGAAGGAGGAAAGGGAGGAAGCAGCGAAGGCACTGGGGGATGGAGTTCCAGAGTCTCGGGGCTGAGAGGCTGAAGGCCCAACCACCGATGGTAGGGCGGTTGGGCGGGGGAGTGGAGCAGACCGGAGCCAGAGGAACGGAGGGTACGGGCAGGTAGGTAGGGGGATAGTAGGTCAGAGAGGTAGGAGGGAGCAAGGCCGTGAATGGCCTTATAGGTGAGGATGAGGATCTTGAAATCAATCCTCTGGGGGATGGGAGCCAGTGGAGGCGAGCGAGGGTGGGAGTGATGTGGTCGCGAAGCCTGGTGCGGGACAGTACACGAGCTGCAGAGTTCTGAATGACCTGCAGCTTGTGGAGGGAGGTGGCGGGAAGGCCGGCGAGGAGAGAGTTCCCATAGTCCAGCCTTGAGGTGACAAAGGCATGGACCAGGGTTTCAGCAGCGTGAGGGGTGAGGTAGTGCCGTAGTCTGGCGAACAGATTTGTAAGGCAAAAAGTGAAACCCAGTTTGTGACACTTAGGCTCTCCAACTGCACAAGGAAAACATTGCAATGGAGAAGGTGCAGCACAAACTGATTTTCATAATACCAGGTTAGAGAAAATATACTTATGAATGGAGGATTGCTATATTGAGGCTTTTTTCACTTGAGAAGAAGAGATTGATAGGATATAGTAGTTGTTAAAGCTCTGAGGGATCATTAAAAAGGTGAACAGGGAACATTTATTTTCTTTAGTTAGAGAACCAGTAACAACTCTGACATGATGCCAACTGCTAAGTCAGCACGAAGTAGCACAAGACAATCGGTTCCTGAGCTGAAATAAAAATAGCTCATTTCCAGGTCATCGGTTCACCGCCAATATCATTTCCTGTTTGCTGTTGATGCACAAAGCAGGAGTGATGTCAATGACCTGGAAATCAGCCTTTTTTAAAAAAATGCACGAAAGCTAAAATGGCAAACCTCTGGGTCATTAGGTCACTGCTAATGTTACACCCTGCTTTGCGAATGAGCATCAACCTGGATCAATCTAATGGTCAACCTAATGATCCAGAAATCTGTCTTTTTAGCAAGAAAAGCCAGATGGCGCATAGGAAGTAAGCAGGCTGGCTGCACAAACGTGCCTTTTCAGTTACTGTTTTGAAAAGAGAAGGGTGTCTCTCCTGGTGTCCTGGCTGACAACCTCACAAATAAACATTGGTCACTAACATCGTTGGCTGTTGTGGAAAACTGCTGTGTACAAAACTGACTGCAAACTCACCTACAAATACACAGGTAAGACACTTCATAGGAAAATCAGATGTCTCAATGAAGTATATCAAATATATAAGTACATCAAATGTCAAACCATATCAACTGCAAGGATTTTATAAAATGACAGCTGGGTTAGGTGAACATATAGCATTTGCAAGCTCAGTTTAATGGTCCAATTTTAAGACATTTCAAGGCTGGACAGTACATTAGAGATGAACAATAGATCGTCAAATAATCAGACTAGCTGGGGATTTTTTTCAAGAAAAATATAATAGAATGTCTGACCCAATTCAACAATGGACCCAATAATCTAAGTCACTTGTAGGCCCCTTCAGTTTGAACCAAATTATTTTGAATATATCTAACAGATGCCAAATGTACAGTAAAAAAAACTCCACTGTATGTCAACAAAAGGAAACTGGTCTAAAAAGAATTATTGCTCCACCTCCTAATCTAACTAAATAAAGATTATTGCACTCTTGCATGCATTGTAGTGATCCAAAGATCAATTTACCTGGTGCCACGTTAATGAATGCATAATTAAAATTCAAATAATGAAATGCTGCAACTTGGAATGCTGAGCTTCTATTCCTCAAAGGACTAGATTTGTATTCCTGCACCAAACTTAAAAATAGAACTGGGCTGTAGTTTATTGGAACCAGTGAAAATTATATAAAAATGTGTGGGTTTTTCCTGAGCTGCAGAAGTCATTTATTACCCAAGCGGCCAAATAAAGTCAAGAATAACTATAATTATTCAGGTGCAACAGACTGCAACGGTTCTGAACAATTAACTAAACACGTCTGTGCATGATAAATGGTTGTTCCCTTACTGCTAGAAGATTTTGTTTCAGCAGTTTAATTGATGAGCACCAGAGCAAGCAGGTAAGTTATGACACTCTTTTGTAAGAGTCGAAGAACGCATGAAATTTTCTGACACTGAGATATTGTGCTTATTTTCTATGGACCCAGGTTCACGTCAAATCATTAAGCAAGTCTTTAAATTCGACTTGTTAAGGCATTGCTCAAAAACTTAAATTTCAGATTGTCGCACATGCCACTAGATGGTGAACTTCGTAGCAGCAGAATCTCATCGAAAAGAAGAATGATGAATATCCTCAGTCGGCCAATGTGAGTAACATAACATAACTTAACATGTAGGAGCAGGAGTAGGCCATTCGGCCCTTCGAGCCTGCCCCGCCATTCAATCATGGCTGATCTTCTAATCTAACTCCAGCTAATAACCTGACCCTGCCTTATCCCCATATCCCTTAATCCCTTTTGCAATAAGAAATCTATCTATCTCAGTCTTGAATATGTTCAAGGACTGAGCGTCAACAGCCCTCTGGGGTAGTGAGTTCCAAAAATTCACCATCCTTTGAATGAAGAAGTTCTTCCTCAACTCAGTGCGAAAGGGCTGATCTCTGATTTTAAGGTTGTGACCCCTGGTTTTAGTTTCTCCAACCAGGGGAAACAATCTCCCACTATCTACTCTATCATGCCCTTTGATGATCTTATAGGTTTCTATAAGATCCCCTCTAATTCTTCTATATTCTAGAGAATATAGGCCCAAATTGGTCAGCCTATCCTCGTAACTCATCCCCTTCATCCCTGGCACTAACCTAGTAAATCTACGCTGCACCCCCTCCAAGGCAAGTACGTCCTTCCTTAAATGAGGAGACCAAAACTGGACACAGTATTCCAGGTGTGGTCTCACCAGGGCCCTATACAGTTGCAGCAAGACTTCCCTACTCTTATACTCTAATCCTTTCATAATGAATGCTAACATACCGTTCGCCTTCCTAATTGCTGCTGCACCTGCAGACTAACTTTCTGTGATTGGTGTACAAGGACACCCAAGTCCCTCTGGACACTAACACATTCCAATCTCTCCCCTTCTAAAAAATAACCCCTCTACTGTTTTTGCTACCTAGGTGGATGACTTCGCACTTCCCTACATTATACTTCATCTACCACCTACCTGCCCAATCACCTATGTCTCGCTGCATTTTATTTAATATCGTCCTCTGTGTTGGCACTTCCTCCTAGTTTTGTGTCATCCGCGAATTTAGATATATTAGCTTTGATGTCCTCATCTAGATCATTGATGTAGATGGTAAATAGCTGAGGCCCAAGGACTGATCCTTGTGGCACTCCACTAGTCACATCCCGCCAATCTGAAAAGGACCCGTTTATCCCTACTCTTTGTTTCCTACCCGTTAACCATTTCCCAATCGACGTTAATATGCTCCCCCCAATTCCATGGGCCCTTATCTTTTGGACTAACCTTTTATGCGGCACCTTATCGAATGCCTTCTGGAAGTCCAAATAGACCACATCCACTGATTCACCCTTATCTAGTTTACTGGAAATGTCCTCAAAAAACTCTATGAGATTTGTCAAACATGACTTCCCTTTTGTAAAGCCATGTTGACTTGGCCTAATTATATTGTGCTCTTCTAAATACTGCACTACCACATCCTTAATCAACGATTCTAAAATTTTTCCTATCACTGATGTGAGACTAACTGGCCTATAGTTCCCCATCTTTTCCTTTCCACCTTTTTTAAATAGTGGTGTGACATTTGCGATCTTCCAATCCATGGGGACTGTTCCAGAATCCAAGGAATTTTGGAAGATCAGACATAAGGCCTCCACTATCTCATAAGCTACCTCTTTTAAAACCCTGGGATGCAAGCCATCTGGACCAGGGGATTTGTCACTTTTTAGTGCTAACAGTTTCCCTAGCACCAATTCTCTACTAATGAAAATTTCCCTATGTTGCTCCCTGTCCTTATCCCTTCGGTGCATCTCTATTGTGAGTAGTTCATATTGAAGTGCAAGTAAGGTGGTTCAAGTTGCTACACACATTGCAAACTTTGGTTTACTCCGAAATTTGGATTGCCACTGTGAATACACACAAATATATATGCAGATCATTGTTAAACAACAATAACATCTTGCAGGAATACAGCACCCTTCACACATGATAGTGTTTAAAGGAGGCTGAGATTATAATAATAATAATAATCCTTGCATTTAATATAGCGCTTTTCACGTCGGGAGGACGTCCCAAAGCACTTCGCAGAACACACTGTAAAGTGAATTGACTGTATATTTGTGGGCGAACGCGGCAGCCAATTGCACACAGCAATGTCCCACAAACAGTCGTAGATTGAAAATGACCAATTTATTATTGTTTTTAGTTTTGGAGGGATTATTATTAGGCGTGTGGAGTAAGGAAACTTGCCCAAGGTTTCGACTTGCCTGGAATTGAACTCAGGTCTCTCACTTGCAAAGCGAGTGCTCTAACCACTGAGCTACAGGACTCCACGATTCTGGATAGGCTCAGGGTCTTAAGCACAAGATTCCACCTAGGACATATAAACTGTATTCCAGGATACTTAGGGAGACAAGGCAGAAGAAGATGGGTGACCAAACTAAACCTGGCAACTATAGACCCATTAGCCTGACCTCAATCATAGCACAAATTATAGAATCAGTCAGAAAGTGGAAGATTACCTACATAGAAATAATCTAACAATTGACAACCAACATGGATTCAGAAATAATAATAATCCTTGCGTTTGATATAGCGCTTTTCATGTCTTCTAGCCATCTCAAACTGCTTCACAGAATATGCTGTGAAGTGAATTGACTGTATATTTTGTGGGCGAAATGCAGCAGCCAATTGCATACAGCAGTGTCCCACAAACAGTCGTGGATTGAAAATGACCAATTTATTATTGTTACTTTTTGTTTTGGAGGGATTATTATTAGGCATGTGGAGTAAGGAAACTTGCCCAAGGTTTTGGCCTGCCTGGAATTGAACTCAGGTGTCTCGTTTGCAAGGCGAGTGCTCTAACCACTGAGCTACACGACTCCACAATGGTATGTCTTGTGTAACCAATCTAATTTTTTTCAAGCGGTGACAGTCCAGATTGACTATGGGAAACCATATGATCTTGTATATCTCGACTTCCAAAAAGCATTCAATAAAATGCCTCATGAAAGACACCTTCACAAACCAAGCTTCAGAGGATATACTGTAGAGTGGATTGACTGTATTTTGTGGGCGAAACACAGCAGTCAGCAATGTCCCACAAACATCCATGGAGTGAGTGACCAATTATTTTTAATTTTTATGGATTTATTGGCCAGGAAAGGAAGAAACTCCCTTCTCTTTTTACATAGTGCCATGGGATCTTTAACATCCACCTGAACAGACAGATGGGGCCACGGTTTAACATCTCATCCAAAGGACGGAATAATGAAGGCAACAGGATGTTGGGTTTTATTGTTAAATCAGTTGAGTTTAGATTTCCCAGATGTCATACTCAGGGTGTGATGTCCTCTGGTCAGACTGCACCTTGAATAGTGCACATAGTTCTGGTCTCTGAGACATAAAGAAGCAGCCTAGACCCTAGAGGCATTGCAGAGGAGAGCAACAAGAATGATTCCCCGGTGTTTGAGCAATCAGATAAGCAATAATTAGACAAGCTCAGGTTCTTTAATCTTGAGAGAAGACGACTCGGAGGGGACCTCGTAGAGGGATTGAAAAAGTAAACCCAGATCAATACTTCAAGATATATCAAAACACTAAAACAAGAAGGCATTGATTTAGGGTTGCAAAGAGCAATTTGAGAACAGACACCAGGACGTTTTTCTTTACATAGAGGATAATCAACAACTGGCACAGTTGTTCCACTTGAAAAGAACTATATCAAATGCAAGGATTATTATATTGTTTATTATTTTATAAACATTACACCCAAACTCAAACTCTTCTCACAGATGTCCACACTCACCTATTTTACAGCACAACTCAGCTGAAAGCAGTCAACATAACAACGCCTTGCATTTAATTACTGCCTTTCTCACAAGGTAGCATCTCACTGGAGTGCTGCACAAGATACCATGGAGAACGTTATCTAAATGCACTGAGACCAAAAGGCTCAATAATATTTTGAGAAAAAGCATATTAAGGATTTGTGTCTCGGATCTGTGAAAATAAATTGTATTATTCCTTATCAAAATCAAATGAAAATTTTAATAGATATGCAAAGGTCTTTTGTTTTCATATTCAGGGACATCTGTCCCAAATAGTACCAAATTCAGCAAACTCAATACAGACGAGGGCTTTCTGCTCAGTAGAGTTAAGTTCAAGATAAAACAGGGAATTTACTAACTCAGCCACTGGATTAATGATTTCTATAGTCCTGTAGCTCAGTGGTTAGAGCACTCACCTCTCAAGCAAGAGAACTAGGATCGATACCCGGCAGGGTAAAACCTTGGGCAAGTAGTTTCCTTACTCCACATGCCTAATAATAATCCCTCAAGGAAAAAAACAATAAATTGGTCACAACTGTTTGTGGGGACGCTGCTGTGCGCAATTGGCTGCCGTGTTTCTCCCACAAGTATATAGTCAATTCACTTTACAGTATATTCTGTGAAGCGCTTTCAGACATCTTGAAGACGTGAAAAGCGCTATATCAAATGCAAGGATTATTATTATTATTGTTATTATTATTATTATTATTATTATGCACACAATGTTACAAAGTTTTAAGCAGGCCCAAGTAAATTGTTTGGGATACATTACACTGTCCCATCACCTGATCCTCTTTTCCCAGGTGTGAACAGTTTTCTCTTTAGTTGTTTTCAAACGGAATGCTTATTCCGTTTTCAACATGACAACCTGACAGGTAATATGTATTCTGCTTATAGCAATCATATCTTTTTTTGGTGAGGCGAAAGCGCTTGGAGAATTTGCATAAACAAAAACAAACGCAAGAATCCTATCACTACAGATCAAAATCAAGAAGGGGTAAGGGTGACAAAATTGGTATACAGAGTACTTCATTAATTCTCTATGTGCACGGGTAATTTTCCCAAAGTAGAAATACTTTGGGGAGGAGGTCGAACCTATCCAATTAGGAAAGAATAAAAAAAACGACTCTACAAAACTGGCATAGAGTCAAAACAGAAAGTGTAAAATTTCCTCCACCTAGTTTATATTTAAGACAGTTTGATCAAAACTAGCCAAAACTGCAGGTAGAATGTTAAGCTCTTGCTGAATGTTAAATTGTTTTAATGGAAAATATTTCCTTGGTTAATTACCAAAAGTGAATATACATTCATTTAATATGAGACATCTAGAAAATGTAACAACGCGCTATTTCAAATGCAAGGATTATTATTGATCATTTGGATGTTCTTTTCTAGTTTTGTCTTCATAGGACACCGTTCCCATGGCTTTCTACATTTTCATTTAATCTAAAAATATCAGAGCCTTGCGCACTTCCACATCTGTATTCCATCCTGGATTTTTGTGAAACAGAGTTGAATTGATGGAACAATAATCTTTTGAGCAAAATGAAATTCAGAGGTTACTCGAGATAGGAACTGGAGATAAGGCACAAATACTGCTCTGTCCTGATGCCCTATCAGTCAAGGTTGGTTGGTTACCAAAGGATGCAATTTACTGATACTTGATACTTGTGAACAAGACCAAAATCATGTTGCAAATGTGAAGCAAGAACTCACACAGTACAATAGCTTCAAGGAGAGGTAGAGGGGTGAAATACGAAAAATACGAGTCTATGTATGACTTTGTTCAGCTCCCATGTAAGGATGAAAAACACGGGGACTGTATTTCATGATGTGGATAGTTTATTTTTTCAAACTGCTGACATAAGTGTCATGTAAACTGTTTGAAATACTTGCCATTTAGTTTTACATAAATCGAATAAATATGTGGCCCCCATTGATTTCTTCTTAAAAAAACTTGAAAGTGTAATTGAATCCCAGGGTGTAAATCTGTCCTTTATGACACTGTTATCTGGGGTTTGCAGTGGATGTACCCAGAAAACAGCTCAGCAATAAAGGTAGTAAATACATCTTGATAATAATTTAAATAAACCAAATTGTTTCGTAACAAAATTGGAGAATTTTCCATAAAAGTCACACAATTTCGCCCACAAAATATACAGTCAATTCACTTTACAGTATATTCTGTGAAGCTCTTTGAGGCATCTCAAAGACATGATAGGGCACTATATCAAATGCAAGGATTATTATTATTATTATTATTTTTCCCAGAGGAGGAATTTTCCACCTGTACTCAAAAAAAATCACATTTTTAAAATAATCTGGTATCAAGCAAGTGCAGCACCACCACTACCAACGTAATTTGTTATCCACAATATCAACTTACAAGGGAATGTTAAGATATTTACAGCACACAGGACCAAAAGCAATGATGTGTGAAAAAAAATTAACAAGTGCTAAAGAAGATGTAATGATTGTACAAGATTCACACAAGTAATTTGTAAGGATGACATATCTGAATGAACACTATATGAGCTAGTCACTGTGCTCTGAGGACTTGCTTGGCAAGTGATAACTTATTTAATGAATTGCCTTGCATATCCACAGGTATCTTGCATTACATAGATAACAAATTACATTGGTAGTGGTGGTGCTGCACTATATCATTGCTTTACAGGCCACAAGTGCCATCTAATCTGCAGAGACCACCATTAACAGTTTTGACATCTTCCTTCTATTTAATAACTGAAGCTGGATTTTTAAATTTATTACAGAAATATTTACTGGAGCAATTATTTTCTAAAAATACAGTACTTTGTAGTATTTTCATACAAAGACGAACTTCAAGCACCAGAGACCTTTTAATCTGAGTTTGTATGTTGAATGTCACTTGACAGCCGACATAGGAAATACATCCATTATTTTTTTACTGCCATTATATTGAAAGATCTTCCACGAATAGTTGGAACTTGTGCTTATATAAGTACTGTACATCTTTTGCTATGAATAACAGCTGGGAGTGCAGAGTCCTGTAGCTCAGTGGTTAGAGCACTCGCTTCGCAAGCAAGAGACCTGGGTTCGATTCCCGGCACGGTGAAACCTTGGGCAAGTTTCCTTACTCCACATGCCTGATAATAATCCCTCAAGAAAAAAAACACCATAATAATTTGGTCACTCAATCCATGACTGTTTGTGGGACACTGCTGTGCGCAATTGGCTGTCGCTTTTCGCCCACAAATATACAGTCAATTCACTTTGCAGTGCATTCTGTGAAGCGCTTTGAGACGTCTAGAAGATGTGAAAAGCGCTATATCAAATGCAAGGATTATTTCATTTTTATTATAAACCTCTATGGAATATCAATAATTCAAGATACCTAGCATAACTATGTACTACTCCTACTCAAATCTAAAATAGATACTTGGTTCAATAATGCAGTCTATTTTTTTTAATGTGTCCAGAACTGTTATTTAATGTACTCAAAATTATTGCTTAATACCCTAAAAGTAGATCTATACTTTTTTAAAAATATTTATCTCACAAACAAAAAAACTTCTGAAACACATTAGACTGTGCTGTAGAACTTCGAATTATGAATGTATTCACCTTTAACAAATATGTTCTCCTAACTCCTTTCTGCAAGATTATAGTGATCAACTTGTGCTATTCAACATTAAGAGCTTGAGATTATAAAGGAGTTCTGGAATGACACCTTTTTAAAAAGTCTCAAATGGCACATCACCGGTCTTCAGCCAGTCATATCAATTCGTATTGCCTAAAAATGTTAAATAGTGGCTCTTAATTGTGTTAACCTGGCTCAGGTGGAGCACTCTCACCTCTGAGCCAGAAGGTTCTGGGTTTAAGCCCCACATCGAAACTTGGAATCACACAGTCTAAAATGGCATTCTAATGCTGGGGGCGTGTTGCATTGTCAGAGGTGCGGTCCTTCAGATGAGACATTAAACCGAGGTCCCGTCTACCTGTACTATTCGAAAAGAGATGGGAGTTCTCCTGGAATTCTAGCCGACATCCCCCAAATAAAATCGGTCATTCACTTCATGGCTGTTTGTGGGCACATTGCTGTGCGCAACTGGCTGCTGCATTTTGCCTAGAAAATACAGTCAACCACTTTAAAGTATATGTTTTAAAGTGCTTTGAGGCATCTTGACAGTATGATGAGGCGCTATATCAAATACAAGGATTATTATTAGCATTAATTTTATTGTTTTTTTAGAACAGTGGCTGATAAATGAAAGTACAGATGTTTTATTCGGAAGTAACTGCAATATTGAAGTTTCCAAAAACTGAATACCTCTCTTCACTTAAATATTTGACACAGAATACATATCCCGCCTCCATAATGTACTAACACTGTGTGGGTATGGGTACTCACTCATCTGTCTGACAAAAATAACAATGAATGTTATTGTCAGCTCAATAGCTGATGTTGTCATGGTGATGCCATCTTCTGGGTAGTGAGACAGCTGAACCCAGGTTTACATAGGACCAGGGACTACTGTAAGGAGTATAACACAGGTCTGATTGATATTGATGATGACTGGTACCAAATTGATAGTGTGCAAGAATGGTCAAGAACGGTGGGCAGGGTTTTGACATCTTCATTGAGTAATGACTTCATTTTCCTCAGATCAGGTGTCAGCCTATACTCAATCCGAACATATCCAATATGTATTTCTTTAGCCGAATTTGATTTGTAGTTTGCTTTAATTTAACCTTTTTTTCATTATTCTCTCAGAAATACCTTTTGCAGACCTTCATTGTTGCTTATTTTCTCCCCATGTGAATTAGTCATCGTCAATTACCTTTCTACCTTTAAATCATCACGTATTTGAGTCACTGTACTATATACGTGGGCTGAAGATTGTAACAAAATGTGTATTGAAAGTATAACATTTAACTATTTCCTGATTCAAGGAGTGTACATCAGCCAAAGTTCCTGATTAGCATCTAAAACTCAAAATATTTTGACAATGAGTATGAGTTGTAACCTCAAAGGTTTCAATAGGTAACTTTCTCAGTTGATGGTCTTATTCAAAAGTCAGATTATATTGCAGTAAATTTAATGACATTTGACTCACATGTTGGTTTCTGTATGCGTTATATGCTTCTTTACTTTCACATTCATTTTTAATCTGTGTTAATAGCAAAACGTGCAAGTTACAACAACAACAGATTTCATTTATAGAGCGCCTTTCACATCAGATGAGTGCACATGTTGGATATCAAGAATAAGATTATTAGGATGCAATACACTCCAGACCTTGTAATGTGTGTCACAGAATGATCTCTTGCCTCACTCAGCTGCTCCAAGAGAATGCCGAGTCACAACCCTGTGTGAAGCGTATTATAAATGCTCATACTGACTGCCAAATATTTAGAGTTTTAGATGCTGGTCAGGAATTCTGGCTAATAAAGTATATGGTAGTTAGATCAGGAGATTGTTAAATGTTATACTTTCAATACACATTTTGCTACAATCTCCATCCCACACATATTGTAAAGTGACTCAAATGCAGTACTTGATGATTATTGTTATTGCTGATTCCAATCACTGAAAACATGCCTTTCACAGTTATTATTGTAGACTTGATTTTTTTTCAAAATCATGTTTATTTGCAGATCAACGACTTTCTTTCATTTAAAGCAGTTAAGTAAACACCTTTGTGATTGATTTTCAATAATTCTGTAATATAATACTGAAGCTACTTTCATATGAACAAAGCAGGGAATAAGAAAAGTCCATTGGTGGCCATAAAATTCACTTTCTGTACTGCCACACAAAACGTACCTGGTGTCATGAACTGCACCCGTCACTCGTATTAACTGTGGTATAAATGTTCCCAGAACTCCAAAGATACAGACAGCCTTGCCACCTTCACATAGTATGTTGAGGGGATGTCAGGCACTATATAAATATAAAATGTATCCATGCTCAAATGTATTCTCAAATAGGTACTTATCTAGTTTGCACCGAAGTTCTCTGTGAGGCTCAGAGGTTCCACAGGCTTCATTAGTTCTAACATGAGTTTTCATATCAGATGTACCCTTCTGACACCATGCAAATAATTGGAAGATGCTCACCACATTGATACTGGATAACAGAAGCACATTTAAGCTGACTTCAATTGCCCCTGTGTATTGCTAATGCATATAATAATAATAATAATCCTTGCATTTGATATAGCGCTTTTCACGTCGGGAGGACGTCCCAAAGCGCTTCACAGAACACACTGTAAAGTGAATTGACTGTATATTTGTGGGCGAACGCGGCAGCCAATTGCGCACAGCAGTATCCCACAAACAGTCGTGGATTGAAAATGACCAATTCATTAGTGTTTTGTTTTGGAGGATTATTAGGCGTGTGGAGTAAGGAAACTTGCCCAAGGTTTCGCCCTGCCTGGAATTGAACCCAGGTGGCTCGCTCGCAAGGTGAGTGCTCTGACCACTGAGCTACAGTATTTACCGCAACATAGTAGAGGCCAAATACATCCTGTTTCCACAATATAGTGAAGCATGGCTCAGTTAACACTCTTGCTTCGGAGTCAGAATATTGTGGGTTCAAGCCCCATGTTGGGTCTTTCAACTCAGACTAGGCTACTAATGTCAATATAGTGATAGTGAGTGGGAGGGGGTGGGGGGAGCTGCATTGTTGGAGGTGCCATCCTTTTCTCTTCAACCGTGCCTTCACCTCCCCTCTCGACTTTCTACCCTCTCCTCGCTCCTTCCCTCCCCTCCCCTCACCCTGACCATTTCCCCCCTGCTCGGGTCCCGACCCAACTGTCCAGCACCTTGGGACGTCCTCCCGACGTGAAAGGCGCTCTATAAATGCAATCTTGTTGTTGTTGTTTAAATGTTAATGGTAAACCTAAGACCTGGGACTGTTCAGTCCCACATTCCATGCACATTGGATGCCGCATTCACTTAGAGGTGCAATCAGACAAAGATGTGAACAGAGCTTACTGAAATATTCAGAAATGGGTTAAAGTAGCCAAGCAGGCTTCTTTTCAAACAAATGTTTTACTAACCTCCAATTAACAAGAATCCCAGTCAATCACGTCTACCGGAGGAACCTGTTATTTGGAGAACTGCAGTCACAATTTACCGAAACTAAAATACTCCAACATGCAAAACATTTTTTTTTAATCACCATTAAAAATGGGATGTTTTATTGCTATAACTCCTGAAATCAGAGTCTCGTAAAAGACTGATTTGTAGTGATGATCAGAAGCAGCTTTGGGAGGGGCTCCTAAATGAATCATGAAATGAGTCTGAAAAGCATGTAAGTAAATGCAATCACACAATAATTTTAAGGTAATTGATTCTATGAATATGTAAATCATGGCAGTAAACTCCAAAAAACACTCGAGGGAGACAATTGTACAGTAATAGTGCCCTTAAACAGGCCTACTAAGAACACAGTAAAATGTTTTGGATAGGAGTGTGATCCTTGCACCAGTTATGAAGAAATACAATCCAAAAGCTCTTGACAGTAGCAACAGCTTCATTGATGGCCTTCATCAACCAAACCATCTGTGCTGATACTTTAAAAATACCTATGCTGGCAACTATTCTGTGCAAGTTTAAAAGAAGCTGTCCCCAGCTTCATGGCGTTTCTCTGAATAAACACAGGAAATGCATGGTGTTGTATAGAAGAACTAATCTGTCATTCAGAGTTATGGTTAATTCCTTCCTTTTCATCTGTGGTTTATTGTTCATAAAACAGCATTCAGAACCAATGCAAGGAAATACACAGCTAAGAGATATTTCCTAAAGATTAAGATCTTCAAACATTTTTTCTTTCTTGAAAAGAACAACTACAGCTGTGATTATATTCAGCCAAATACAGTTTAGTTAGTATTTGTTAAAAATTCATTTTGGAACACTCCTCCAAATACAATTTTCTATCAATGATAATAATAATCCTTGCATTTGACATACCGCCTTATCAACGTCTTTGAGATGTCACAAAGTGCTTCACAGAATATATGGTAAAGTGAATTGACTGTATACTTTGTGGGTGAAACACGGCAGCTAATTGCATACAGCAGTGTCCCACAAACAGTTGTGGATTGAGTGACCAAATTATTTGGAGGAATTATTATCCCCAGAAAAGCAATCCGCCAATCGACTAACAACCGGGTTCCTACTTACTGCTGGGTAAACAGAGGCATGTGGATAAGGAAACTTGCCTAATGTTTCGCTCTGCCTGGGAATCAAATCCAGGTCCTCTCGCTTGCAAGTCGAGTGCTCTAACCACTAAGCTGCAGGACTCTGCACACACACACACACGCGCGTATTATATTATATATATGTATAAATAAAACATGCCTTCGAGCTAAAAGTAACACTAGATAGATTATAATAATATTCTAAAGAAACCTAAGGCAACAAGAACATTTATATCACAATTCCATGCAAAACATCTCAAAAGTACTTCACAGTTAAAGTGATGAACACTGAGCAAGAAATGGGAACAACGAATTTTGTGTTGATTTCATAGGAATCATAGAATATAACTGTACAGAAGGGTGCCATTCAGCCCTTTGGAAGAGCTACTCAATCAGTCCCATTCCCCCGCTCTTTCCCCACATCCTTGCACATTTTTCCTCTTCAAATACCTATCCAGTCCCCTTTTGAAAGTTGTTATTGAATCTGTTTCCACCACCCTTTCAGTCAGTGCATTCCAGACCAAAAAAAACTCTGAATAAAAATATTTCTCCTCATTTTCCCTCTTTAAATTAACAAAACACCTAATTTAGTTGGGAACAAGTGAATTCAAATGTTGCCTTATCGACCTATGTGAAAAATGTGGGGAATTTAAGATTATATAAATTAAGATTAATCCCAATTTGCACCAAAAATAAACTACATTGGGACATGTGGCCTTGCAATAAAATGACTGACCTGAACTTCTGGTTTACACGATGGCTGGTGTTTCAAGACGAATACTCCTACGTGTTTATTTTAAAAATTGGGCAAAAGATTATCTAGGTTTTTGCTCCCTAGATAATTTCCTGAAGGAGATTTTTTTGTCCCTAATGAGTGCCGTTTCATGGCACATTGCATTTATAGTGAACCAAAATACTGCCCTCTTCAACAAGCACAAAGTCTATGGCTATTACAGCTTTATGTAGAGTCCTATAGCTTTGTGGTCAGAGCACTCACCTCGCACATGAGAGGACCGGGGTTCGATTCCCGGGCAGGGGAAACATTGGGCAAGTTTCCTTACTCCACACACCTCTGCTTACCTAGCAGTAAGTAGGAACCTGTTTGTTAGTCGTTTGGCGGATCACTTTTCTGCAGGATAATAAACCCTTCAAATAAAAAAAACTGAGTACCAGTTAGGGCACGAGCTAAACTTAAATATTTGAGTGAAGGTTTGTGAGAAAAGGAAAGTTAGTAAGGACTAGAAGGGAAAGGAAAGAAATAATGAATTTTTTAAAAAAATAAACATGGAAATTTGAAAATCACACGTGTGGGAAGGAATCACAGCCAATTTCAGCAGTTATTTCTGGCGGCCGCTCCTCTTCACACCTAGTCTCACTCAATAAAAATAAAGTCTTTATTGGTGAATTGATTACGCTAAATGGGGAGATTTGCCACTGAGGTGAAACCAAGGTAACAATGATGCACTCTTGATTTTGATTATGCAGCAAACACTTATTGTACATTCATACTTCACCTTGTATCTGACATTAAAGGTCATGACACCACAAGAGCCAACCTTTAAAAAGAGGACCAATTTGAAACAGCTTTGAAGGTTCAAGTCATAGCCAGTTCAGTTTGCGTCATTATTTATGTATCTATCTCACCTCGAAAGGCTGAAAACTATTTGAACTCTGCTTCACAGAAGAAACTTGATCACAGCACCTGATACCAATATTCATTGGACGTTTACATTTAACTCTGCAGTTGAGTTAAATTCAAACTTACAGTGCATTTTAGAGCAAATGGTTACCTCATCATTTGGAAACTAATATAAATACAGAAAATGTAACTATCAATTGAAATATTCAATATTGAGACATATTTGAAAATAAACTGACATATATGAATATATATGTAAATATTCATATATATATTACCGACTGGTGTGTATGTGTATGATGATAATAATAATATTAACGTGGTCACTCAATCCACGACTGTTTGTGGACAGACTGTTTGTGGAACACTGCTGTGCGCAACTGGCTGCCACGTTTCACCCACAAAACAACAACAAAGTTACATTTGTAAAGCACCTTTTACATCGGGAGGACATCCCAAGGCGCTGGACAATCAGAGTTTCGGGGTCGGGGAGGGTGGAGGGGATGAGGGGGAAGCAGGGGGATCACAAGCACAGTCGAAAAGGAAGGTCTTGAGATGGGTCTTGAAGGAGGCAAGGGAGGGGGCAAGGTAGAGGGACTACGGGATGGAGTTCCAGAGGGTGGGGCAGAGTGGCAGAAGGCTCACCCACCAATTGTGGGGCGAGTGAGGCAGGGGACGTGAAGCAGGTCGGAGTCCGCTGAGTGGAGGGAACAGGCAGGATGGTAGGGCATAGGAGATCACAGAGGTAGAGGGGAGCAGGACGATGGAGGGCTTTGAAGGTGATGACCAGGATTTTGAACTGTATTGTGTGTGTGATGGGAAGTCAGTAGAGTTCGGTGAGGATCAGGGTGATAGGGTCACGGAGCCTGGCGCGGGAGAGGACATGGGCTGCAGAGTTCTGGTTGAACTGCAGCCTATGGAGGGAGGAGTTGGGGAGGCCGACAAGCAAGGAGTTTGCATAGTCGAGCCTCGATGTAATGATGGCATGTATGAGGTTTCCGGCGGCCTGCGGTGTGAGCTAGGAGATGTTGCGGAGGTGGGGGAAGGCAGAGCGGGTCATGGCGCAGATGTGGGATAGAAAGGATAATTGAGGGTCAAAAAAGACGCCAAGGTTCCAGACTGGCTTAGTAAGGTGGAGTGTCTCTCTGGACGAGAGACAACTTTCTTCAGCTCAACGTGCGTAAAACTGAGGCCCTCCTGATTGGCTCGCATCAGCGCCTCCGCACCTCAGGCGCTGACAGCATCAGCATCCAAGGCTGCACTCTCCACCTCTCAAAGCCAGTCACGAACCTCAGCGTTCTGTTCGACCCTGAGCTGTCCTTTCTCCCTCATATCCGCGCCACAACTGGCACCGCCTTCCATCACCTCCGGAATGTCGCCAGACTACGGCACTACCTCACCCCTCACGCTGCTGAAACTCTGGTCCACGCCTTTATCACCTCAAGGCTGGACTATGGGAACTCTCTCCTCGCCGGCCTTCCCGGCCCTCCCTCCACAAGCTGCAGGTCATTCAGAACTCTGCAGCTCGTGTACTGTCCCGCACCAGGCTTCAGGACCACATCACTCCCCATCCCCCAGAGGATCGAATTCAAAATCCTCATCCTCAGCTACAAGGCCATTCACGGCCTTGCTTCCTCCTACCTCTCTGACCTACTATCCCCCTACCTACCTGCCCGTACCCTCCGTTCCTCTGTCTCCGATCTGCTCCACATCCCCCGCCCCAACCGCCCTACCATCGGTGGCCGGGCCTTCAGCCTCTCAGCCCCTAGGCTCTGGAACTCTATCCTCCAGTGCCTTCGCCTTGCCTCCTCCCTTTCCTCCTTCAAGGCCGGTCTCAAGACCTTTCTCTTTGACTGTGCCTTCAGCTCCCCTTTCGACTCTCTACCCCCTCCTCGCTCCCTCCCCTCACCCTGACCATTTCCCCCCTGCTCGGGTCCTGACCCAACTGTACAGCGCCTTGGGACGTCCTCCCGACATGAAAGGCGCTCTATAAATGGAATCTTGTTGTTGTTGTTGTACAACCATGGATGGTAATGCTGTCAGCGCATAAGGTGCGGAGACACTGAAGGAAGCCAATCACGAGAGCCTTGGGCTTGTTGACGTTCAACTGAAGAAAATTAGCTCTCATCCATGACTTGACGTCCGACAGACATTCTGTCAGGATGGCAGTGGTCCTGGAGTCAAAACACACTGTCTCTACACTTTACAGAATATCCTGTGAAGCGATTTGAGATATCTCAATGGCATGATAAGGCACTGTAACAAATGCAAGGATTAGTATTATTATTATGATGATGAAGACAGGAGTATTTTCCCCTTTTTTTAAAAGAAGCACTTGCTGATCTCATTCTAGATTGCCATTTACTTACAACAGGCTAAAAATCAATGCAGCCACAGTCATAAATGGAAACCTTTCAGTTTGGAAAGAGATTATAAATTGAGGACTTCCTTTTCATTTTTACATATATACATGGCAAAGCAGTTCTTCAGGTCCTATGTCTCAGGGTGAGAACAAAGCAGAAAAAATGGCTAACTTCAAAGTCCTTAAGTGAATGACTCAAGACCTTTCTCTTTGACCGTGCCTTCAGCTCCCCTTTCGACTCTCGTTACACTTGTGCATGCTTTGTGCAGTTAGCGCTGCTGATATCATATCCTTCCAGGGTGAGCATACACAGTGCATAAGAAATAATGTTAGCAATGCTTCCTTCACACAGTGTGCAAGCAGCGACATCAGCAGTGACTGGATGACCCAGATATTGTTAATATTTTTAAGCATAGCAAAAAGGCCTTGTCAGCAACAGAAACCCGGTCCACTTGACTTTCTGTGGACCTGCACTTTAATGTTAGAATTTACACTTTTTGTATAATGTTAGAATCATAATAGATGTTGCGAACGGGTTAACTTTTAAGTTAAGTGTGGGGGGCAACTGGACTGACACTCATGATTAACACTCAAGAGCAACAAAAGGCAACCCTCAAGAATAGCAGCTAACGAGCAAATTGCTTAAACTGGAGGACCTTGGTACCATCCCGGGATACTGACAAGAAATAACCAGTCATTTAAAAGGAATGTACTAATGATCCCACCTTACAAAATAACAAGCATCAGATAACAGGGGTCTTAAGAGCAATGTGTATGTGTGCTGAGGCACGTACACCCCATGAGGTGTTCACATGAACCCAGCATGATTTCAACCAGGTGATCTAATGATCTAATGTCCACACCATGATTAGACGAACATCAGTTTAAGAGTTCCAATAACTTTGTGAACGGGGCCATCCCGGGTCGCGGAGACAAGGGTACGGGAGATGGGGCCGTCCCGGGCTGAAGAGACAAGGGTACGAGAGATGGAAGACTGAGAGCTAGAAACACTAAGACTGAGGATATCAGATGGAAGATTGAAAGCTGTAAGCAAGAAGGCTGAAAACATGAAGAATCAAGCTTGTGTGCTGTAAAGACAGTGTTGAACTCGAGACATCTACGGTGGTATTGTTCTGTTATAAGGTCTGCTGATTGTACCGGCCTTTGGTCTGACCCATCAGGATATTGGGGAATAACGAACGAATAATAATAAAACAGTCTGATATCTGGTTGCAAACGGATTATGGCTGATTTTATTTTCTAACATTAAGCAAACCCACATTCAACCAAGGGATGTTCTAAAAGAGCCATCTTGTATTCCCCGAATCTTGTCATGCCCATCTTGCCGTGCCCTCCGTTCCACCATCGGTGGCCGCACTTTCAGCCCCGAAACTCTGGAACACTCCCTCAATCCCTCCGCCTTGCCCCATCCTTCTCCATTTTCAAGTCGTGCCTGAAGACCTTCCTCTTCTACAGTATCTATAGCCACTTCCCTTCCCATCCCAGGTTCTCCATCGTGTTGTGACACTACCAAACACTCTGGGATGCAATCCTGCATGAGGGGCGCTATATAAATGAATAAATAAACCACTTGGTTGAGGGAATCTTGTGTCGTATGAATAAATAAGTCATATGAATAAATAAACCACTTGGTTGAGGGAATCTTGTGTCGTATGAATAAATACGTCATATGAATAAATAAACCACTTGGCTGAGGGAATCTTGTGCAAAATGTTAGGAAATAGAACAATTAATGAAGAAATTGATAAGATTCAGAAGGGTTTGGCTCTTTTGGATACCTAGGCTTATGAATGTCATATGCGGTTGAATATGGGCAAGTATATGTGGGCGCATAAAAACATGTAAAATGAGGGGAAATATGATGCGATAAATTACAAGAACATCATATTCAGTTATTTTTGTCAGGCCAGGATAATTGGAAAATACTGAATCAAATCGGGTAGATATTATGCTTCTTTGCCAAATAGTGGAAAAATTTAAGATAAATAATTCTAGAAGTAACAAATTAAAGTTCAAGAGCAGTTTTGGCAATTCAATCAGATAAAAGTCTCACCAGTGAGTTAGTAAAAGCATTCTCTTATAATGTCATTTGTTGTTGTTGAAGAATTGAGAGCTATACAGTGCTCCTATGTCAGATCTTACTAAAGCTACCCTGAGCAAAGACACTTTCCACAACAAGAACTTGGATAGAAGGAACCATTTGCATTAGTTTCTACATGTACAGCAAAACAAAAAAACAAAAAATGTGGTCACTTCATCCACAACTGTTTGGGATACTGCTGTGCGCAATTGGCTGCTGACATTCCACCAAAAAAATAGAGTGATTTCACTTTGCATATATTCTGTGAAGTGCTTTGAGACATCTCAACAATGTGATGGGGCGCTATCAAATGCAGGGATTATTATGTATTATTACAGAAATATTGGTTGTGGACAACAATTGCATTGAATCTAAAGGGTCTCATTTATTCACTTTCCTTTTGCCCCCCCCCCCCCCCCATAAAGTGGCTTAAGAACATAAGAACATGAGAATCAGGAGCAGAAGTAGGCCATTCGGCCCCTTGAGCCTTCCCCGCCATTCGATAAGATTATGGCTGATCTTCTGACCTAACTCTAATTACCTGCCCTATCCCCATATCCCCTAATCCCTCTGTTTTTTAAAAATCTATCAGTCTCAGCCTTGAAGATGTTCAAGGACTGAGCATCTACAGCCTTCTGGGGTAGTGAATTCCATAAATTCACTACCCTCTGAGTGAAGAAATGTTTCCTCAACTCTGTTCTAAAAGGCTGACCCTTAATTTTAAGACTGTGACCCCTGGTTATAGATTCTCCTACAAGGGGAAACAGACCCTCAGTGTCTACTTTATCCAGCCCTTTAAGAATCTTATGTGTTTCAATAAAATCTCCCCTCATTCTTCTGTACTCTAGAGAATATAGCCCGAGTTTATTCAGCCTATCCTCATAGGTCAGTGCCCTCATCCCAGGAACTAACCGAGTGAATCTACGCTGTACCCCTTCTAGTGCAAGTAAGTCTTTTTTTAAATAAAGAGACCAAAACTGCACACAATACTCTAGGTGCGGTCTCACCAAGGCCCTATACAGTTGCAGCAAGACTTCCCTTCTCTTGTACTCTAAACCGTTTGCAATGAACGCTAACATGCCATTCGGCTTCTTAGTTGCTTGCTGCACCTGCAAACTAACTTTTTGAGACTGGTGTACAAGGACACCCAAATCCCTCTGAACACTAACACTATCTAATCTCTCCCCTCTAGAAAATAATCTGTTTTTCTATTTTTCTACCTAGGTGAATAACTTCACACTTCCCCACATTAAATTCCATCTGCCACCTACTCGCCCACTCCCCGAGCCTATCTATATCCCGTTGCAATCTTTTTGCATCATCCTCAGAGCTTACTCTCCCACCTAGTTTAGTGTCATCCGCGAATTTAGATACGTTACATTCAATGTCCTCGTCTAGATCATTGATGTAAATTGTAAATAGCTGAGGCCCAAGCACTGATCCTTGTGGCACTCCACTAGTCACATCCTGCCAATTCGAGAATGACCCGTTTATCCCTACTCTCTGTTTTCTACCCATTAGCCACTCTTCAATCCATGCTAATATGTTCCCATTAATCCCATGGGCCTTAACCTTGTGCAATAGCCTTTTGTGTGGCACTTTGTCAAATGCCTTTTTAAAATCTAAATAAACTACATCTACTGGTTTCCCCCTATCTAACCTGCTAGATACATCTTCAAAAAACTCTAAAAGATTGGTTAAGCATGACTTCCCTTTTGTAAAGCCATGTTGACTCTCCCTAATCTTGTTATGGTCTTCCAGGAATCCCATAACCACATCCTTAATTAAGGACTCAAGAATTTTCCCTACCACTGATGTCAGACTAACTGGTCTATAGTTCCCCATCTTTTCTCTCCCACCCTTCTTAAATAGTGGTGTTACGTTTGCAATCTTCCAATCAATGGGAACCATTCCAGAATCCAGAGAATTTTGGAAGATCAAAGACAAGCCATCCACTATCTCAGTAGCCACCTCTTTTAAAACCCTAGGATGTAGGCCATCAGGTCCAGGAGATTTATCAGTTTTAAGACCTGATAATTTACCTAAAACCATTTCTTTACTAATATTAATTCCTCCAAGTTGCTCGCTAACATTTTCTTCTTGGTTCCCCTCTATTCTTGGTATGTTTTCAGTGTCTTCTAAGGTGAAGTCAGTAGCAAAGTACTTGTTTAATGACTCTGCCATGTCTTTGTCCCCTACTATAATTCCCCCCGTCTCTGCCTGTAGCGGACCCACATTTACCCTTGACAGCCTCTTCCTCTTTATATATTTATAAAAACTCTTGCAGTCTGTCTTTATGTTCCTCGCTAGTTTGCCCTCATATTCTATTTTATCCCTAATATATTCCATAAACTCTTCCTCTATCATACTTTTCCCAATTTGGTTGTCCCAATCTATGTGCAGATTAAAATCACCCACAATTAATGTTTTTCCTTTATTACATGCTCTGCTAATTTCCTGATGTATACCTTGAGAGATACTGTGACTGCTGTTCGGGGGTCTATAAACTACTCCCACTAGAGTTTTCTGCCCCTTGTTGTTACGTACCTCTACCCATTCTGACTCTACTTCCTGCTTTTCTAATTTAAAAATCTTTCCTCTCTACTGTTTTTATCCTATCCTTTATTAGCAGGGCCACCCCCCCTCCTCGTTTACCACATTGCCTATCTTTCCTATACACCACGTACCTTGGAATAACTGCTGGTTTTGATTTAATTTTTAATTTCCTGTACAAGAAATTCAGTCTCACCATCGAGCTGCAGGACTCCACAAATGGCAGAAATCTCGGGGAAAATTCTGATATTCTCAGACATTTTCCACTCACAAGAAAATGAGAATAAAATTAAATGTTACCCTTTCTGTGTATATTTTACACTTTATTTTACATTATTATTTTCTTATTATTCCAGTAAAACAGGAGTTTATTTCCTTCACCTTTTCAGCTACTATTCTTTCCTGTTCTAATTATTTTCTTCCTTTTAATTTTGTTGCCTTAATTGTAACCAGAAACCATTTCTAATGTGCATGTTTTATCCACTATTGTCTTCCCCCTTTACCAAAGTCAGAACCATTTTCTCCATATCAATAATAATAATCCTTGCATTTGATATATCGCTTTTCACGTCTTCTAGACATCTCAAAGCGCTTCACAGAATAGAATGTAAAGTGAATTGACTGAATATTTGTGGGCGAAATGCGGCAGCCAATTGCGCACAGCAGTGTCCCACAAACAGTCGTGGATTGAAACGACCAATTTAGTATTTTTTTGAGGGATTATTATCAGGTGTGTGGAGTAAGGAAACTTGCCCAAGGTTTCACACTGCCGGGAATCGAACCCAGGTCTCTTGCTTGCAAAGTGAGTGCTCTAACCGCTGAGCTTCAGGACTCCAATCTACTTGGAACACAATTCCCTTCATTCTCCTTTATTAAAATGATTACCGTGTAAAAAAATATAAACTGCCAACTGGGCCTTCACACACAGACCTGTGCTAACGCAGCTCCCACTCTTGTACCCATAAGATCATTCTTGTAAATCTCCTCTGCACTCTCTCCAAGGCCCTGACATCTTTCCTGAAGTGTAGTGCCCAGAATTGGACACAATACTCCAGTTGAAGCCGAACCAGCGATTTGTAAAGATCCAGATATCTTCCTTGCTTTTGTTTATGTGTTCTGCAGGTACAAGTTGTTGTTTACCCAGCCACTTCCAGATAGAAATGAGAAGGTTCTCTTTGAGATGGGGGGAACCCAGAATCTCATGAATGTTTCAAGTATTCACAGAATCAAACGAGTACAACAGATATAAGAAACAACAACAACAACAAGATTCCATTTATAAAGCGCCTTTCACGTCAGGAGGACGTCCCAAGGCGCTGCACAGTTGGGTCATGACCCGAGCAGGGGGGAAATGGTCAGGGTGAGGGAAGGGAGGGAGCAAGGAGGGGGAAATGGTCAGGGTGAGGGGAGGGAAGGGAGGGAGCGAGGAGGGGGAAGAGAGTCGAGAGGGGAGCTGAAGGCTCGGTCAAAGAGAAAGGTTTTGAGACCGGCCTTGAAGGAGGAGAGGGAGGAAGCAAGGCAAAGGCACTGGGGGATGGAGTTCCAGAGCCTGGGGGCTGAGAGGCTGAAGGCCCGACCACCGATGGTAGGGCGGTTGGGGCGGGGGACGTGGAGCAGACCAGAGCCAGAGGAACGGAGGGTACGGGCAGGTAGGTAGGGGGATAGTAGGTTGGAGAGGTAGGAGGGAGCAAGGCCGTGAATGGCCTTGTAGGTGAGGATGAGGATCTTGAAATCAAAAATAATGGGGAGTTCCAATTGTAAAGATTCCCACTGCTAAAAATTATAACAGTAAAGGGCTTAATTTAAAAAAAGTGCAGACTGTCAGAAAAAGGGAGAGCAAGTGGGGTTTTTTTTACTGCACATTTCTTAATGATATATTTGAACAATAAATGAAAGGTTTAGAACATCTAGACAAACATGAGAACAGGTATTAAAAGAACTGTGCCAATACAAAGCTGGAACCAAACACTTATCACGGATATTTCTGGCACGTTCATTATATAATCAGGAACAATAAAAGCTGACAATAGCAGTCTCTTCAACCCACGCAAGAATGTCACTTTCTTTGCATATCTAGATGTGGAATTTCTTTGCACATTTAGACAAAGGAATTCCACTCTTTCCTCTTGTACAACAACAACAACTAATCCTTCAGTACTTCATTCAAGGCACTAATAGTAATGTGTGAGCTTCGACTGTGAATGTTGGCAGGGGTATCACAGCGGAATTTGATCCTGTCATACAATACTGACAGGGATCCTAGAATAGTGTTCAGGCGTGGGAACTGTGTTCAGTTTTTCTTGACCCAACCTGTAATACTCAGATCAATTGTTGTAACTTTAAGGCTGTCCAACTGATATCAGCACACTCAAGGTAAAGGAACTCATTGAAGGTAGGACATGGTTGGGATGTAAATAACTGTGTTTCCTGGATAAACTCACAAATGTTTGAGAGTGTTTTTTCAAATATTTCTCATGTGGGCTGAAAATAAAATTAATTAATTCAGTAGAAAAACTTGTATATTATTTACATTGGCATTCCAATCATTGTGAAGATGCCAACTTGGCACAGTTGGTAGTACTGTGGCATCAAAAAGTTCTGAGCAGTAGTTGAGAGGTGGTTCTATATTATCCAAGCGCCATACGTTGGATGACATGTCAAAACAAGGTTCTCAGGTAGACATTTAAGTACCCATGATACAATTCAGAAAGAGATGGAACTTTGACACCACACTTCCTATACCTCATTCTAAATCATTGATGTATATGGTGAACAGTAATAATAACAATCCTTGTATTTGATATAGCGTTTGATATTTCATGTTTTCTAGATATCTCAAAGCGCTTCACAGAATATACTGTAAAGTGAATTTGACTGTATATATTTGTGGGCGAAACGTGATAGCCAAATGCGCACAGCAGTGTCTCACAAACAATCATGGAATGAAATGACCAATTTTATTACTGTTTTAGTAGCAGTCCAAACACAGATCCCCGTTGAACACCACTTCCGACTTCTTGCCAACCTTAGAAGATGTCTGCTGCATCATCAAAGTGTTTTACCGTGATCTGCGGTACCTATTTTGGAGGTGAAATCAATACATTTGCACAGCATTGTCCTACAAACAACCATGAAGTAAATGACCAATTTTATCTTGAAGATTGTTGACCAGGACACAAGGAGAAACTCCCCGCGTATGTGGTCAATTTCACATCAGTTCATTTTATTCTCTGTCAGGATGGCACAGTATTTCAGTCCAATGACATCATCAATCCAACCGAGGTCAATCCATCAGCACACTTACAAAAATGCAGGATGCCTTTCCTGACTTCCTTCCTCCCTGTTTGAATTCTTACTTCCCAAAGTATCCTAGCTGAGGCTGATATAATCTGTTAAGATCTGAAATATCCCAGGGGCCATCTGCCTATCAACTGATGCCTTATTATAATAATAATAATCCTTGCATTTGATATAGAGCTTTTCACGTCTTCTAGACGTCTCAAAGCGCTTCACAAAATATGCTGTGAAGTGAATTGACTGTATATTTGTGGGCGAAACACGGCAGCCAATTGCGCACAGCAGTGTCCCACAAACAGTCGTGGATTGAAAATTACCAATTTATTATTGTTTTTTTTGCTTTGGAGGGATTATTATTAGGCGTGTGGAGTAAGGAAACTTGCCCAAGGTTTCGCCCTGTCTGGAATTGAACCCAGGTGTCTCGCTTGCAAGGCGAGCACTCTAACCACTGAGCTACAGGCCTTCATCAGATGAACCATAGGACCATAGAATTATACAGCACAGAAGGAGGCCATTCGGCCTATTGTGTCTGTGCAGGCTCTTTGAGCTGTCCAATTCAATTCCACTCCCCCACTCTCTCCCCATAGCCCTGCAAACTTGTCCTCCCCAAATAATTATCTACTTCTCTCTTAAAATTTGTTATCAAATCGGCTTCCATCACCCTTTCAGGCAACGCATTCCAGATCCAAACAACTCGCTGTGTGAAAAAATTTCTCCTCACCTCCCCTCGTTTTCTTTTAACAACTATTTTAAATCGGTGTCTTCGGGTTACCGACCCACCCGCCAGTGGAAATAGGTTCTTCTTGTTCACCCTATTGAATCCCCTCATAATTTTGAAAACTTCTATTAAATCTCCTCTTAATCTTCTCTGCTCTAAGGAGAATAATCCCAGCTTCTCTAACCTCCCCTGATAACCGAAGTCCCTCATTCTTGGTACCATCCTGGTAAATCTACTTTGCACTCTCTCCAATGCATTGATATCCTTCCTAAAGTGTGGTGCCCAGAACTGAACACATTACTGTAGCTGAGGCTTATCCAGTGTTTTATAAAGGTTCATCATACCTTCCTGACTTATATATTCTATGCCCCTATTTATAAAGCCTAGTATCCCGTATGCTTTTTTAACAGCTTTATCTACCTGTCCTACCACCTTCAAAGATTTACTTTTTGAACCCCCAGGTCTCTCTGTTCCTTCACCTCCTTTAAAATTGTACCATCAGCTGATATTGCCTCTCCTCATTCTTCCTCCCAAAATGTATCACTTTGCATTTCTCCCCATTAAACTTCAGCTGCCATGAGTCTGCCCATTTTACCAGTCTGTCTATGTCCTCTTGGAGTCTGCTACTATCCTTCTCACTGTTTACTACTTTTCTGAGCTTAGTATCATCTGCAAACTTGGAAATTGTACTCCCTATAACCAATTCCAGGTCATTTATATAGATTAAAAATAGCAGTGATCCTAGTACTGATCCCTTGGGGACATCACTGTACACTTCCCTCCAGTCAGAAAAACAACAGTTCACCACCACTCTCTGCTTTCTGTCTCCCAGCCAGTTCTGCATCCATGCTGCCACTGTCCCTTTAATACCGTGGGCTTCTACTTTGCTTAGAAGTCTCTTATGTGGCACTTTATCAAACGTCTTTTGAAAATCCATGTAAACTCCATCAACTGCACTACCTTCATTCACCCTCTCCGTTACTTCATCATGAGCAGCTCCACTTTTCAGTCTTCTAGGATACTGACAATCAACCAAAAAAAACAAGTCCCATGTCCTTCTCTATGAACGAGGCCTCAAGGAAACATCTAGCAGATCCATCTGGCACTAAATCACCCTTACTTCAGTCCAAATTGTTTATTGGAACTGGAACATCACATCCAACAACTTGAGAAACAGGTCAGGGAAAATGAGGGCTTTCTCACAGGTTTGGAAGGCCAAGTTGTGAATTTAATTAAATAAAAATAGACTGTGAATGTGCACAGGTGACCTCAATAATCAAGATTGCTGAAACAATACATGCAGATTTGGGATCATGGAGAGAGCAGAAGGCTTGTGATTTACGTGGAATATGCCAGATAAATATCCAGAGCATTTCCATAAAGGGAAAAGGATTTCAAAATGTCCATTAAGAGATGGCATTGTGCACTGGCCATGACCCTTTTAATGACAGGAGAGATCATAAATTATGGTGGTCAGATTATACTACTTCCGTACAAAGGAAGCCATTATGGCCAAGGCAAGAGCACTCAAGGAAGTAAGATATAAAGGAAATCGTATATCAGTTTATCCAGATTACTCTGTTGAGCTTCTTAGAAAATGTAATGCCTTCGATGGGATAAAAACAACCCAGAGAAAACAATATTGAATACTAATTTTTGTACACAGAGGAGCTACATATTATGATGCAAGTAGTCCAAACTCTCTTTGATTCACTGAAAAAGAGGAATTATTTATAACCTCCATCAATATCAATGTTGAGATACCATGAGGAAATGAACCATCCTGGGAAATGAACCTTCTACATGGCAGAGGAAAGCCAAAAGGTCAAGGATGAGAAGTAGATCGTAGTTGAGCATAAACATACATCATGACTAAGAAGGCATGCAAGAAAAGCAGCCCCCCTCCCACCCACACCTTTCTGGACTTGGGATAGTTGCCAGGGAAGGGCTTTTCACAATATACATTACACAAAATGTACTTAGCCCACAAAATACACAATCAATCCACTTAAAAATATATTCTGTGAAGCGCTTTGAGATGTCTCAATGACGTGATGAGGCACTATATCAAATGCAAAGATTATTATTATTATTGTTGAGTAGAGCCCACCTTGCTCTTCCCAAATTCAGAATAGAATAACAAAGGGAACCACATCAACAAAAACATACCCTGATAGGCTTTCCAGTATATTTTCTGATCAATCTCAGATTCATCAAAGATGTTAGTTATAAAAGGCGTCCTGATTGCTCAAGCAGTAAAATGTTAGTGTCCTGAGCAGTAGGTTAGTGTTTGAATACCAGTCTCATCTGACATTCAAACAAGTGATCTTAATTTGCTCCTGGCAAAATGTTACAATGGAGGCAGCTGGCAGCACTGCTGAGCAAGGGTGGATAGTTGTGCAAACATCCTGCCCATCCTTCCTCCAGTTGGAAGATGCACAGGAGCTGTAGACACTCAGCCAAGCAAACACATATGGAACAAATCAGTAAGTCGTCCATTGTGATCTGCAATAGCATTTCTGCAGCAACTGAAAAATATAACAAGATTGTTTTAAAAATAGTTTCCAATCAAGTGTGCCATTTTATTTGATCTGTCTGGTGCAAGGTAATCTTGCAGGAATAGCTGTGGTTTGGTTGACATTCAGCTTGAGGAGCTACTGCCTTAACTGGTTTGTCATCAGTTCGGAGCAGACCAATTGGAGGTCACCAGGTGACCTGCGGCTGTTGCATATCTCTGGAGACAAGAGGAAAATAACTGCATGACAACTGCATTTTTATAAAGTAAGCAGAGTAATTACACCTCACTTCAACATATCTGTTCTGACTGACCATGCCTTCAGTCTTGATTCCATCCCCCAGCTCGGGTGCAAATCCTTAACTGTCCAGTGCCTTGGGACGTCCTTCCGAAATGGAAAGGCGATATACAAATGTAATTTTTGTTGTTATTGGCCAGCCATTCAGTACTGTAGTGGGTAGCTACTTCCACAAAAGCAGTGCTTACCCAAATCCATACACTCGAGGAGTAAAACAAAATCACTTCATCCTTTGGATGTTCCTGCGCAAACTGAGAAGGTTGGAAATCAAGTTGTTGGCTCCACACACGCAGTATTCTTTCCAGATTCCTACTTACTGCTAGGTAAACAGTGGCATGTGGAGTAAGGAAACTTGCCCAACATTTCACCCCGGGAATCCAGCCTAGGTCCTCTCACTTGCAAGACGAGTATTCTAACCACTGAGCTACCACTGTCTGAAGCAGAAACTTTGAAGAAAATGTTGACGTCCTGTCTTCATTAAAAAAACAGAACTACCAACCGAGAGCGAGGCGGGGTGGATTAAGAGGAGCCTGGTCAGGTGAGCAGGGGCCTCGTCAGTTGACTCAGAGGACAAGAGGAGAAAGATTCAGTATCAAAAAGGGCAATTTTGGAATATGCCCAAGGCAGTATGTCTATACACATAGGGCAATTAAAGACTGGAACAGGTCACTTCCTAGTTGAGGTCAGGGTGATGGACTCATTATGCAGCTGGCAGAGTCAGGATTCTGGAAGGATGAGTTAAAATGGACTTATTGCATTTCTTCATCCAATCTTCAAATTATCAAGTGAATAGCTTATTCATTCATTGCAGCTTATGCAGCATTTCTCAGGTAAACCTTTGCATGTTAAACATAGTACCAGATATTGATCCCAATGACACCTTGGGGCCAAGCTCATGTCTCGCAATTCTGGGTGACGTATATGGAATTCCCTGGAGAAACTGTGTATTGTCAGGAGCCACACATCCTTTATTCCACTCCAGGACTTTAGATTCCAATGAGTCATTTGACATAGTTGTATAAACTTGTAAAGTCATCTCACTGGCTTCAGAATTAGGATATTTTAATTACAGTGGGCAGGAATTTTCCATTTGTCATCCAAAAACTGAGAACGGCAGTTTATACAAAATCTCAAAATGTGTCCTTACTTTTTCCATCATAAAATAGATAAACCTGTCATTTAAGTCTATTTTTGTGGTATTAGGGAAAGAAAGTCCATGTGTAGCAGCAGTTATTACTAATTATTGCTTTTATTCTTATGCTTTCCTTCATGGAGAATAATGACCCTGTGACGTCAACCGTGCCACTGCTGTCCAACTGACAGGAAAGCATAACTGTGGGGTAAAGAATCTGCTTGAACTTGTGTGACTGAGCTCAGCAAGCCTCGCTCAGCGACAGATTGCACAGTCAATTCTACTCATTAAAAACAGACCACTTCCTACTGCAGCACCAGCATGGTGCTATTTACACAGACTCCACTGCCGTAGCAATCTTCCTATTAACAATTCCTGTTTTAAAGCAAATTTGTTTTCAGTTCAGACTTCATTTAGTCTGAAATAAAATCTTCAATAGGATCAACCTGCTCCTGTTGGTAAATCATTTCCCCCTGATTTGTTAATAAAATGTAAATAGTTTAAATAGCACATCTAAGCATTCGACATTTGCCAACAAAACATGCAGTCACTTCACATTAGAGTAAGTCCAATGAAGCGCTTTGAGACGTCCTCCTGACAAGAAAGGCGCTACATCAAGTCAAAGACTATTTATTAGGTGTAGTTAAAGCCTATTAGTGAGCACTTTTTATCCATTTTGTGAGCACTCCTTTATAACTATAATTATATTAGATCCAATATTTATATTGCATCTTCTACAGAGCAACTGAACTCTAAGATTTATTTTACCTTACTCTACATTTCATCCATTTATTTGAAAACAGCGGAAAGGTGAATCTAAAAAGATTTTCCATCAGTTGGTAAAATCAGTATTGTTCCTGGTGTAATCTCTAATATTGCTATTTTTACCATAAACAAATCTGCAAAGTGAGACTGGGTGATTGAAATGTTTCTGATATAATGAGAAGTGAAATAGCAAATCGCTGTGGCCCACATGTGGGTGGGAGGGCTAAGCAAACTGCAGTTCTATACCATCCTCCCCATCAACAGTCTGACCCCGTTTCCGAGGCATACTTTGGCAGATGCGACAGGCTCACTGGCACATCTGTCATTCCAACTGATCTGGAGGGACTTGGGACTTGGTGGGTTAGTAATGCGTTTGACCGACCATTAAACATAATGAGAAATCAATAGTTTCTGAAGAAACAATATATATATATTTACACAGAATTCTCATTTAAAAACTGCATCAGCAAAGTGATCACAAATCCTGTTAACTGAAGCAGGTGGATTTCAGAGACACAATGCAGTGCACAATTCTCACTATAACACTGAGCACTAAATTACTGAGCAAAGCAATCGTCAAAGTCCACCATCTGGCAAGCAATTACCAGCAACCAAATTTGTCAGAACATACATCTTTGGACAACTTAACACAATTTTTTCCTCTTCTCATTGCTATAAAGAAGCCTAAAAGCACAACAGTTAATTCACGGACTTTGGTTGCCAGAATCTATCAAGAAAATTACAGTAGAATCTCGCAAAACAGGTCCACTGAGATACCTCTTCGATTTCTCATACCTTGAACATCAGATTGTTAAAATCGGTACTTACAACATGAAGTCCTGCTCCCAACCAGGCTGGTCACCTCTCACAGCAATCGTTGTGCTTTTCACATTCTGTACTTTCAGTGTCACATAAGTGTTAAACTTATCTGTCAAAGGAAAGAAACTCATTTTATCACGGATCCTTGTAAAAGTAAAATCTACGACAGACAAGTTCATTTGTAATCATGTTTTTCAATTTCAGGAGAGATCTGTAAATCTATAGCCTTGATAGATGCCACAAAGGTAAAAATCAGTTCATTTTAAACATTTCCCCATTCACCCCAGCATCCAAAGCACCTCCTGCCCACAAAACTTTCAGTCAATTCACTTTACACTATATTCTGTGAAATGCTTTGAGACGTCTCAACGACTCGATAAGGCGCTATATCAAATGCAAGGATCATTACCTCAATATTCAGTACATGACGAGAAAGATGAACATTTAAGTACCAGGGTTATGGGTCTCAGACTTCACTTGGTCAGCCATGCAGAAAACCATCACTTGAGAATATCCAAACCAGACAGAATTCCATCTATGTATGCCACTTACGCAAAGATTTCCTGGGGTCTTTAATGGAATCTCTCTCACTCTCTCCCTGAAAGGATACACCTGGCTCACCTAATTCCAGAGTGTATGAGACTCTTATAAAAAAATGTGGTCACTCAGTCAACGACTATTTGTGGGACACTGCTGTGTGCAAGTGGCTGCCGCGTTTCGCCCACAAAATATACAGGCAATTCACGTTACAGTAAATTCTGTGAAGTGCTTTGAGACTTCTCAAACATGTTATACAGCAGTATATCAAATGCAAGAATTATTATCATTATTGGCTAGATCTAAGGTTGAGGACCTCAGAGTGTGTATTCATGTACTGTTGGAGTTTGACCAACAAAAAATGCAAAACATGCCATGAAGAGCACCGTCTGACAAGATTCCCACTGCTTGTCCAACAAGAACCACCTCACCTGTTGGGGTTATGGCTTACAGGCTTAACAGAAGCTAACAGAATCCCTGCTCCCAGTGACTTGTTTACCTTTGCAACTGGTGATCCAAGCTGGCTGGTCTATCATCAGAAGTGCCTTGGAGTGCTGCAGACTTGCCAAGCTCAGGAACCAGACTGGGTTCCGATATTATGTTGTCAAGCACGTCACCTTGAAGCCTGCTCAGCTCCAAGAAAACCCTGATTACCTCCCCCAAAAGGAGGATAGGTTTGTCTGTACAAATCTCTTGTGGACAAGTAAAATTTGGTCATTATTTCATAGCTATCTGTGTGGTTACTGCTGTGCTCAAATTGGCTACCAAGTTCACCTAAAAAATCCAAATCTTGTGAAGCACTTGGAGACAATTTCCTGATATAAAAGGTGCTGTATCAAATGCAAGAATTATTATTGTTAACCCTGTAAGTTTTAGGCTAGAAAGAAAAAAAATCAATGTGTGAAAGAGAAAGTTCAGAGAAAGAGAAAAGATGTTTTTGGTTAGCATAATTGCCTATTTGTACTTTGTGTGATGAACAATTATCCACATTGTTTCGTTATCTAGTGTGGCCAGTCCAAATTCAGTAATATTTAAGTTACCTAGATTCTTCCATCTACTAATAGGTAACATGCGTGTTTATGCAACAGTATACCAGACTTGTACAACACGAAACAAAAAAGAAATTCAAGGAGATATCGGAGGTTGTGGAGATTCCTGACTGACTCATGAAAGCAAGTCTACAGAAACTGCCATGCTGAGTGTGAAGTGATTCTCACAGTGTCCAGAGTAGAAAGTTTCAAACTTAGAGTACTTCACATTATCCAAATGAGAACAGACATAAAATGTTACTGAAAGAGAAGCAGCAGAACTCTCTAGCTCTGTAACCTGTAAAGATGGCCAGGATAAAGGACTATTGATTAGAGGATTAACATCAGTCTTCACCACACTCGTACACAACAGTGAGCGTGTGCAAGATGACAAAATGTCTCAATCGCAGCACTGTGATGTCAAAATTGCATAATGCGACAACTAAGATTTAACAAAAGTGCATCCAAAAAGTCAATACTTATCACTCTGAACTCTGTTATTCATTCTTTCTCTCCATCCCCTCTCCAGAGATAACTTGTTTTGAGCACGTTTATTCTGTATGACTATTATAACCGATATCACATGCCGCAGTTTTGACTGCTAAATCTTTTATGTGATTCTCTTCACATGGGTCTTAAATCTTTTTTATATACTGTCCAGGTGCAATCATTGAGGAAATCATTCAGTTGGTTCTCTGCCCACCCTTTAGGTGGAAGGCAGCTGAACTGTCCAGCAACATGGGGATTTAAAATGAATCACATTCATCACTACCACTGAGGGATCAGAAGGCAATGCGAGTAGCTTGCTGACAGAGTTCTGTTCCACTGTATGTGATTGTAGAGTTCAAGATGAAACGTATGAGGTTTACGATTCTTATTCCAAGCAGTCTTATAGTAGATGAGCATGTGGTTGAATTTCGGAATGTTGGGCAATTCCAGACAACATACACAACTTCCCACCTGCTATTGTTAAATTACTCATCATCCTGCACAAAAGAACAATTCTAATTTTGGTCAAATTTTGTTTGATGGAGCATGTTTCAACAAAACAACAACTTGCATTTATATAGCGCCCTTTACACAGGATAGCTTCCTGGATGCTGATCTTTTCTTAAGTTTCTTAGCTTTGGCTGACCAGTAGTTATTGCATGCAGTTATCACATCTAAATTGCATTTAAAAGTCAAATGCAATTTAGGGGAAGGCTTTGTGTAACACAACGCAAAAGGATGCCTTCATGAACAGTCACACCTGGAACCAGCTTTAATGATGTGTTCTGGTGTCCTGTTTGTACCACTGACTTTTTTCTGAAGTTTCAAGGACATGTAACTCACAAGTACTGCTGGCATCACTGGATGTAGCAGTCAGTGAGGTAAGACTAGAAGTTTGATGTTCTTGCAAGGAAAATTATTTTCTTTTTGTGAAACAGTTTTCAAAAGATACTCCAAAATTGCACTCATTGCACTCACATCCACCCATTCAGTTTCCTAACAAAACACTTGGATTTTATTGCACTGCTCATATTTATCACCTCCTAACTCGTAATGCCACTCCCCTACCCTCCATTATTCCCGCACTTCCTGGCTGCAGTGAATTATAGGAAACATAGTCTTGATCCGTCGACGCATGCACAGAAGAACTTAGTTTCCTGAGATTCAATGCGATCGCTTGCTGATATGACTTATCTGAGTTTTACTGTATTTAGTTCTTTGGCAGCTGTTGTCTCAGATTGCCATATTTTTTTCAATGACATAACACGAGTACAGTGAAGTACCATGACTAATGGGCAGATTCACTTTATGACCAAACAGGAAACCGTAAACTGAATGACAGATAAAATGCCTAGAACAGCCTTCGATGAAGTAAATCTCCCACTGCAGTGATATAGCACTGCACATCTTCCATCAGTACAAAGTACTCCTTTAGATCACAACAGAAGGTGCATAGTGCAATTCTACGAAATCTCCACAGGTTCACTGTTGTGCATATGTTGTACCTGTAAATTGTGCACATTCGCTGCAGATACAACACATTCACAACACCTCACAGTGTGAATAAAGTAACCAAGGGGCCTTAGCAATTAAATCGACAACAAAAGACCTCAGCCAGAACAGCAAATGGGAATATGAGCTCAGTCTCATGGTTCTCCCATGAAACATTATTTGAGCAACAAATACACTGAATTTAATTAAATTAAATGAAATAAGATGTGTTCAGCACAATATTTTACTGTATAAAGCAACATTCGTAACAGTTAATTTACCCTTTGAACACCTCATCTTCTAAACAACTGCAAACAATTAGTTGAAAACGTATCAAAATTGCTTTTTTTTCTCCTCTTGCAATTCCTGCAATATATGTAGCGTAATGGTTAGTGGGCTCGCTTCGCAAACGAGAGTACCTGGGTTCGATTCCAGGGTGGCGCAAAACCTTAGGCAAGTTTGCTTACTCCACATGCCAGATTTACCTAGCAGTAAATAGGAACCCAGTTGTTATTCGATTGGTGGGGGTAATAAACCCTCCCACCAAAAAAATGTGGTTCACTCAATCCGTTACTGTTTGTGGGACACTGTTGTGCGCAATTGGCTGTCGAAGTTCACCACAAAATAGTCAATCTACTTTACAGTATATTCTGTGAACTGTTTTGTGACATCTCAATACTGCGATAAGATGCTATATCAAATGCAAGTATTATTTTATTATTATTATATATCACAGACATTTTTGGCCAAAAGAAAGGCTTGTCAAAGTGAGCGAGTAACTTGGCTCATGAGCTCACAACATCCCCACATCCCCTACAGCAAAATACAGGTACTTAATGCTCACTTCCAATCCAAATTCTAAATTCTAAATTCCAATCTCTTTGATATGAACGGCAAAGCAAACAGAATGGATTTAAACACCGCTACCAATAACACTCCTGATTGAGTACTGTATTAGAAGCCTTTTAAATATTCTCACTGCTTCTTACCATTTGGAAGGAAGCCAGCAGCACAACTGTGACAACATACATAATACAGTCACTACACTATATCGTGTATCCTCTGAAGTGCTTTGAGACATCCTCCTGATATGAAGGTACATTATCAAATGCAAGGATTATTTATTATGTGCAACTGAAGCATTTTAGTGAGCACTCCTTTATCCATTCATAACAATCAAAACAATAAATCTGACTCTGCACAATACAATTTACATTTATACAGCACCTTTTACATCAAGAGATGTCTCAAAGCACTTTACACTGCTGGCTGGACACCGAGTTGGGGGATCGGAATCGAACAGGTGAAGGAAGCGAAGATGAATGAAGGCTTTAGTATAATTCAGCTAGATCTGGCAGTTTTTCCCTGAGATCTCAATTAAGCCACATGCGTACCCTTGACTTGAGGAAGTGGTGATGGCTGCCAGGGAGGACTTGCAGGGTTAACAGGTGGTGTAAGTTACGATGTTGAGAATGGTGATGAGGAAGATATACAGGTGGGTGACAGAGGAGGTATGTTTGAGATAGGCAATGGAGGGTACGAAAAAGACTTGAGAGCAATAGAGGTGCGGAAAATTATTTTTTCCCAAACAGACAGACATGTTAAATACTCGACAGCACGTATGTACGTGTTAATGGAACGTTTCAAAGAAAACTGACAAGTACACTAAAGACTTTGACACCAACTATTCCACTGTGTTTGTAGGCAAATGCAGCAGCTGTTTGCTTGAGCAATTTCCCAAAAAACAGGAATAGACAATCCTGGAGGATTGTTGGCCAAGAAAATGAAAGAAACTTTTTTTCAAATAATGCCATTAGATTATGAATGTCCAGCTGAAAAAACGACAAACAACGCCTTGACTTAACATCTCAAGAGATGGAAGGAAATGATGAGGAATTAAATCTGGCTTATATATAATAATCCTTGCATCTGATACAGCACCTTAACACTGAAATACCTCAAAGCACTTCATAGGATTCACTGTGAAGTGTTGTGACCATTTGCAGATGAATTTTTTTAATATAAATTACATTTTTGGGGCAGTCAGCTGGGTGTCTGACACATGTAGAAATCCATCACCATGCTTAACAGTGTCCAAACCAAACAGAGTTCCATGCATTCGATCTACACATGGAAATTCCAGAGATATTTATTGGAAAGGAATGCCCAGCCTCTCCCTAGAGGGATGCATCCTGCTTACCTAATTCCAGAAAGTATTTGGTGCAGGTTGGCAAGAGCTAAGACAGTGGTTTTAAAAAAAAATTGGTCAGCCAGGTGTCCTGACACATGGAAACCCATCACCATGCTTAAGAGTATTCAAACTAAACTGAGAATTCCATGCATCGCACCTTCACATCGAAATTCCAGAGATAGATTGTTGGAATGGAATGTGCACTCTCTCCCGGAGGGACGCAGTCTGCTTACCTAATTCCAGAAAGTATTTGGCACAGATTGCCAAGAGCTAAGGCTTGAAGACCCCCGAGTGGGCATTGGGGTATTGCTGGAGTATAACCAGCTAAAACCACATAGCTTGCCATTGATAGGTCTGACTGGCAAGCTTTCCCGCTGCTTGTCCAGCTAGGACCACCCTACCCATTAGGGCTTTAGCTTACTGAGTGAGAAGAGTTCCTGCCCCCAGTGACTGGTCTGGCCTTCCAAGTCCTGCAGATGAGCCAGGCTGGCTGTGCTGTCATCAGCAGTGCCCTGGAGTCTTGTGGATCTGCCTGGCTGAGAATTGAGATATATATTTCATGTATATATATATATATACACTGTATATATATGTGAAAATATTTAAAGTATAGTAGAGCTCGGCTCTTGAAGCTTAATTTAGCCAGTCAAATCATTAAGTTAAGAACAACACAGCCGAGTCTGATTACAGTATCCAGGGACTCAAGCACAAACAGATCAGATCGTACAGTGAAAGCTGAACAGTTTAAGCTGCCTTATTTTAAATCCTGATGGTTTCCTTCATAGGCCATTGCTTTAATAACCAGTTCAAATAAGAGACCAAACTGTTCACAACCTCCGCACCGCAGTGATAACGCAGATATAATTTCCATATCTTAATTCTTGCTTAACATTACTTCTAATCAGAGAATCCAACTTGACATCCCATTTAATGGGTTAAGTGCAGTACTGGATGACATATTAAGAAAAAGGTCATCAAGGACAATAAATATGTTGTCTGCTTTCCTCTATTGTTCACCTGGCACTCACCCTCACTAAGCCAGTCAGGAACCAGGATGTCTTGTTTGACCCTGAACTGTCCTTTCTTCCCCACATCCGCGCCATGACCGGCACTGCCTACCACCACCTCCGCAACATTGCCAGACTCCGCCACTGCCTCACCCCTCAGGCTGCCGAAACCCTTAATCAAGCATTCGTCACATCAAGGCTCGATTACGGAAACTCCCTCCTCATCGGCCTTCCCAACGCTTCCCTTCACAGGCTGCAGATCATCCAAAACTCTGCAGCTCATGTACTCTCACGCACCAGGCTCCGTGACCCCATCATTCCCACTCTCACCCGACTCCACTGGCTCCCCATCCCTCAGAGGATCGAGTTCCAGATCGTCGTCCTCACTTTCAAGGCCATCCATGGCCTTGTCCCCTCCTACCTCTCTACCTGCTAACTCCCTACCAACCTGCCCGCTCCCTCCGTTCAGCGGGCTCCGATCTGCTCCATGTCTCCCGCCCGACCCGCCCTACCATCGGTGGCCGGGCTTTCAGCTTCTCTGCCCCTACACTCTGGAACTCCATCCCACAGTCCCTTTGCCTCGCTTCCTCCCTCGCCTCCTTTAAGGCCGGTCTCGACCCTTCTCTCCGATCTTGCCTTTGGTCACTTTCCCACCTCTCTGCCTTCCCTCAACTCTACACCACCCCTCCCCAATGCTTGGGCCGTGACACCTGACTGTTTAGCGCTTGGGGACATCCTCCCGACGTGAAAGGCGCTCTATAAATGTAATTTTGTTGTTGTTGTTGGATGAGATAAAGAGAATTTTTCAATGCAACAATGGTACACATAACAACTGCTTCTATTTTACGTTTCAGCAGCCATTATTTTGTAGGCACTTGGTAAACAGGAATAGAACGACTAATCTGTGACCACCTATGGGACAGACCACAGGCGATCTCCAAAATCAAATTCCCTCACTGAACGTCAGGCTGGAAGCAGTTTTATTTTCTGCAATTGTAATAGGATGCATTTTGTTACATGGAGCTTAATATTTTCAAACACACTGTGTTACTTTTGAAGCTGAACCATGCAGTGCTATAAGTAACTCGTAATTTCACGATTTAGGGGAACTAATGTTGCATGCACTTAGTTGATTATCCATACACATGTGCTAAACGTCTGCTGGAAATTGCAGCTCTTTGTGTATATTTTCCACTATCTAGTTTATTTATTGAAGCATTAAGCACAAAACGGATGCTCTAAAATGTACTTCTTAATACCTTACACCGAGGGAATCCATGCTAATGAAATGAGAACCTCTCGATTCAATACAGATTTTTATTTCAAAATATTAATTTTATGTAGTTAGATGGAGCAGTCATGGGATTGGAATTTGGTCCACAATCCCTGCTTCCAATTATGTACTAACTAGATTATTAGGAGGTAATCAGGATGCTGATGGTCACCCGATTCAACTTTCAGCATTGTCACAGACGTCAAGGTAGTAAAGGTGATGCTCCTGCTTCCAACTCCCAGAGGTTTCAAGTGGAGTGTTCTGTCATTTACATTGGCAACACATCTCAAGCAGATTTGGTCCCTGCATATATTTCTATACTGTACCACTCTAATGAGGTCTCAAGTATCCAGCAGCTCTTAATTACACAGTTAGACTTGGTTTACCTGAACACAAATGTGCAATCTTATTTTGTTGTGGGCTGCTTATCATTAGATTAATGCAATTCCATTAAAAAATACAGAAGCAAGAGAAATGCAGCAGAGTACAATATTAGCTTTTTGAAAGCAAAAAACACCTGAGCAAACTGTGTACCAACAATTTTGAATAAGAAGACTCATCTAAGAGTCTGACAGCGAAGATATCCTATATTGCTCTCACTTGATATCTGCCCATTTTGCTTGAGCACAAGTATTTTAAAATGTCCTAGACAGCACCATTGAAACTGTTGGTGTCTGAGCAAGGAAACCACTATCATAGAATCATAGAATTATACAGCACAGAAGGAGGCCATTTGGCCCATCATATCTGTGCCGGTTCTATGAAAAGAGCTATCCAATTCAATCCCACTCCCCCGCGCTCTCCCCATAGCCCTGCAAACTTGACACAAGTGTATGAAGCAATCAAAATTCTGTTGCCTATCATTGAACCCAACTACTTTCATCCACATTTTTCCATTTGTCCCTTTATCTAGCAAATATTTCTGGAGTTACGTTCTCAATAAAGCATTTTGGCTTTCGTTCCTTGACCACAACAAATGGATTTCTCTTCTCAGAGGCATTAACATTACAGCAGAGAGCAATCTGTGGAACTCTCTGAACCTATAATCAATCAGCGTCAATGCTACAACCAGAATGTGAGTCTGGTCAGTAGAAAAGGGTCAATTTCATATAGGTGTAGATATAGGACATATTTCCTTTAAACTTCCTAGTCACATAAACTGGATAGGCTGAATATTCTGCTTTCTTATACTGGGATTAATATTGAAAATGGCAGATCAATTTATTAAATTGATCCTTTAACCTGACCCTGAAACAATTTTTTTTACTGATTTATAGAGTTGTAGATTGAAGATAAATGCTTGTTTCTCGTATTTCTCCTCATGAATGTCCTACTCTGCTCATCAGTGGTGTTCTACGTACTGTACCAACCTTTCTCACCAGACAAGAACACAGTTTCCACTCGAGGGGGAAAGTGGCGGATTCAGATAGCCCCAGTCAACGGCAAAAGAAGTAAGAGAAGGGAAATCCTGCCATTGCTTTGACATTGGTCTCAGTGAACTAGGGAGATCAGGTGCATTTGCTGAGCGATTCCAAAAGCACATCAGTACAAAAACATATTAGTTTGTAAACTAAATGTTAATTAGTTGGCTCAAACATCTTACAAACTGGTCAAGAAATCTAAGTAAAATAATAAAAATACTAATGGCACCTAATATGTCAAAACCTCTCAAAGTGTTTTACAGAAATTTCAGTCATGTGTGGTGACTGTGCATTGGTTGGTAAACTCAGAAGCTAAATTCCGTATAGCGAGGTCCAACAAATAGCAATGAAGTAAATGACCAATTTTACTTAGAGGACTGTTAACCAGGGCAGTAGGAGAAACTGCCTTCGCTTTTCAAAGAGCTCCACAGGATATTTAACTTTCAGGCAACCAACAGGCTAGGAGCTAGGTTTATAATTTATCCAAAGAACGGCACCATCAGTAATGCAGCACTTTGAATTTAAACTCACAGTCTTCAGACACGTAAACAAAAGTGCTATCAACTGAGCCAGGCCTCTCCTTATAGAAATAGCCTTGTGGGCCTTTCCATTTGTCCCATGATTTAGCAAATTTACTGTCAACAACCTTGTCTTCAAACACAATCCAAGGAAGTAAATTAGACTTTTGTGAACAATTACTTAAGTGGTTAATTGACTGATGCTTAACACTGGTTTACCTGCACTGATTGAGAATCTCACAGTCAGGTCCACTAGATTTTTCTACTTCCTGATAATGTATGAAAAGGGCACAGTAACAAGTAAGTTAGGCACCTTTTGAGTTGATTAACAGAATAATTATAGAAATAACAAACAGCATAGATTTATGCCATGAATAAAACAATTTCAATCAAGAAGATTTATTTTATTGGCCAACCAAAGAAATTGTTCACTACTGACTTAAGGTTGAGTACTCAAGATTTTACTGTACAATACAAATTTACATTTATATAGTGATCATGTCAGGAGGATGTCCCAAGGCACTGGGTGAGCACCTGAACTGGGTGGGATCCGAGAGGGGTGATGAGGGGAAAGATGAACACAGTGCAGTCCAAGAGGAATGTCTTGAGACAGAGCTTGAAAGAGTAAGTGATAAAGTGTTGTGCAGCACGCCATACAAAATGCAGCATAGAGCAATCCTTAATAATAATAATCCTTGCATTTTGATGTAGCGCTTTTCACGTCTTCCAGACGTCCCAAAGCGCTTCACAGAATATACTGTAAAGTGAATTGACTGTATATTTGTGGGCGAACACAGCAGCCAATTGCGCACAGCAGTGTCCCACAAACAGTCATGGATTGAAAATGACCAATTTATTATTGTTTTTGTTTTTTTGGAGGGATTGTTATTAGCAACCTATTAGGTTATTAGCAACCTAAGTTCAAGGGTAAAGGACTACATTTTCCTTAGTGCAGCCAAGGGTATTAATAATAATAATCCTTGCATTTCATATAGTGCCTCATCACATCATTGAGACGTCTCAAAGTGCTAACACGCGAACCTATACTCTATTGTATATCTCATGCTCTGTCATAGCCCCACACTGTATCAGAAATCAAACATTTATAGCATTGGAGGAGGACAGTTAGCAAATTGCATCTGTCCTGACATTAGTTAGCTCTCCCACTGGAGTCCTCCACTCTATTCCCAATCACCCACTCTTTCCTCATAACCTCATATTTTTATTCATCAAGTTCCCTCAAAAGTGCTATAATACACTCTGTTTTACCAACCATTCTTGGTAAAGAATTCCACATTCCAAAAAGCCTTTGTGTAATTAAAATTTTGCTATCTTTTACCCTCTGGTGATCATCCGCAAATTTATTTCCACTTAACGTTTGCTTCTTAAAATTAAATGTGTCCAATTATTGTCAGTCAGCCTAGTTCAGTCTGACCTCTGAGTCAGAAGGTTGCAGGTTCAGGCTCCATGTCAGTGTTTCAATTCACACAGTCCAGGCTGACGATTAGTCCTGGGAATGCGCTTCATTGTTGGAGGTACCGTCCTTCAGTTAAGCCATTAAGTTGAGCTCCCAGCTGCCTGTTCAGGTGCATAATAATAATAATAATCCTTGCATTTGATATAGCGCTTTTCACGTCGGGAGGACGTCCCAAAGCACTTCACAGAACACACTGTAAAGTGAATTGACTGTATATTTGTGGGCGAACGCAGCAGCCAATTGCGCACAGCAATGTCCCACAAACAGTCGTAGATTGAAAATGATCAATCTATTATTGTTTTGGGTTTTGGAGGGATTATTATTAGGCTCTGTGTGGAGTAAGGAAACTTGCCCAAGGTTTCGCCCTGTGCCTGGAATTGAACTCAGGTCTCTCGCTTGTAAAGCGAGTGCTCTAACCACTGAGCTACAGGACTCCACATGTTATAGATCCCATTGCACTGTTCGAAAGGTGAAGGGAGTTTCTCCTGGTGTCCAAGCCACAATTTTATCCTTGTGATAAAATTGGTTATTCAACTTATGGCTGTTTGTAGAACATTGCTGTCTGCAATGACTGCTGTGCTTACCAACAAAGTACACAGTCACTACAATTCACGCCAAATCCTGTGAAGCACTTTGAGATGTCCTTGTGGCGTAAAAGGCGCAATATCAAATGCAAGGATTCTTATTATTCTTTTACGCCTGGAGCAGCCACTATTTGGCTGAGCTGGTGCTGTTTGATAGGTTCATTGTCCTCTCAAACAAAAACAGAAGTCGCTGGGAACACTCAGCAGGTCAGGCAGCATCTATGGAGAAAGGAAAGTGAGTCAACGATTTGGATCCAAGACCCTTTGTTAGAACTCTGATGAAGGGTCTTGGACCCTAGTTCTGATGAAGATTTCCAGCATCTACAATATTTTGTGTTTTGTTTCATTGTCCTCTCAAGTGGCTATTGTTCAAGTGTGAGCTTTCGAAGTGGGAACATCACAGTCGAACCTTTCCTCTCCTCGCACAATGCACAGCCTGTAGAGGGTGCTACAGAGAGACCAGAAATAGGAATCCTCGCCACTTTTCCTCTCTGCTGCCAATTTAACCTACCAATCCAGATCCAAATGAGACCAGCAAACTCAGCATGAACCAGGATTTGCATCAGTGAGCGACTTGTCTCTATGCTGCAGCAGCTTTGTATACTCCACCAACGAAGATGCCTCATTATTAACTTGGTTAAGATGGAAGATCCGCATCCTTCCCACCATGCTAACGAATAACCAAACCAGACTGAGAGATCCACATATGTATGCCAGTCACACCTCCCCCATCTAAATAAATGTGGCTCTAAACTAGCCACTGGAAAGTACACAAAAACAGCTCCCAATGATCTTCCTTCCTGCGGGAGAAGCATTGGAGCTGTATTTAATGCTCCAACAGCAGTGTGACTAAAATAGCAACTCCAAGCATTCCAAGGCGATCAGGAAAGAGATAATGGGTACAAGACAACATTTCACCACTGAGCTGAAGACACGGTTGCCCTCTGTGCTCGACAACACCTCTTTAATGAGGGTTGGACAATGAAGTTGGATGATTCTTAACAAGCTCTCGCTCCAAGAAATGTGGATGGCAAGAAAGATTCTGACATTTTGTTTCAAAAGCAAGTTGAAATGGGCAGAAATGAACAATTGAGTCTCTCACTGAATGTGAAGAGAGAGAGCACTCGTGGCATTCAGCCCACCACAACAAACAACTCTATGTTTAATTACGTTCTACAACAGCTGGTGTGCTCAGTCAGTACAGCATCAATATTTAATAGGCAGGTCTATTGGGATGTCTATGTTGGGAGTTTTTGCCACTGTTTGCATTTATTGACTGAAAGATAGCATTGCAGATTCTATCACTCAAATATCATTACCATGCTGCAGTTCGCCTTGTTAGATAGATATAATCCAATTCATCTCTCAGATTTTGTAATATGAAAGTGATTCATAATGATTGCCCAACTCCGTCTGTACCTCACAACCATCGCAGCCAAAACCCCATCCACGTCCCCTCTCCCACCCGGCCACCGCCCCACTACCGCCCTGCCTTCATCACTTCCCGGCTGGTCTATTTCAATGCCCTCCTCGCTGGGCTCCCCAGCTCCACCATACACAAAATTCAATTAATCCAAAACTCCGCACCTGGATACTCACCCACACAAAACTCCATACCACCATCACACCGGTCCTTGCCAGGCTCCACTGGCTCTCAATTAATAAATGGATCGAGTTCAAGATCCTCTCACTCATTTTCAATCCCTTCATGCCCTCGCACCTCCCTACCTATTCAATTTGCATTGTTATTATTATGCATACCCCCCCATTCCACCACCCTCTGCTTGGCTAGCTCCAGTCTCCTATTTGTCCCTCATGCCCTCCACATCACCATCACTGGCCGTGCCTTCAGCAACTACGCCCCAAAATTCTGGAACACTCTCCTTCAACCCCTCTGCCTTGCCCCTTCCCTCCCCACTTTCAAATCCCACCTAAAGACCTACCTGTTTGATCGTGCTTAAGGTTACCTCCCCCCTCCCCCTCCCCCTGCTCACCACTGCCAAGCGCTCCGGGACGTTACCCCATGTGAAGGGCACCATATAATGCGAGTTGTTGTTGCTGTTGTTGTTATGAAAAAAATTCTGTCATTGAGTGGAGAAAAGTTATCAACAACTCCCGGAACAGACAAATTTATTTGAGCTCTAAATTTATTCTCAGACTTCTTCACCCTTGCAGTTTTTTTNGTTAAATAATTGCATTTCTACAACTGCTCTCTTACCCTTCAGAACAAACAAATGTGATTCAGGTATCTTCCACTCAATTGGTTTTATTTTTATCGTCCTCCACAGCTCTTCCTTCCCCCACCCAACATGTCCATCAAGCATCCTTCAACTTACTGCTAACAAGAGAAGAATCAATGGTTAATTCCCACACCCACTCTTAGTAAAATGAAGTAAAGGTGACTCAGTGAAGTGCTGATTAGTTTCAGCACACCCATACTTGGATGTATTTGAATGTGAAGCAATAAACTAAATGGCTACAACAACAACTTGCCCTTATATAGCTCCCTCCATGCAGGGTAGCGTCTCAGAGCACTTAACAATCGCGGAGCCTGACTCCGAGCCGGGCGGGATTGGGGAGGTGGCCGTAAGCATGTTCAAAGAGGAAGGTTTTCAGGCAGGACTTGAAAAAGGGGAGAGAGGGCAAAGTGGAGGGACTGAGGGAGAGTTTTGGGGCATAGTAGCTGAAAGCATGACCTCTTATGGTGAGGCGGAGGGTGCGAGGGACAAGTAGGAGGCTGGTGCCAGTCAAGCGAAGGCGCCGGGTGATGGATTGGGGAGGGAGGAGGGAGGAGAAGTAGGGAGGTGCCAGGGAGTGAATGGAATTGAACACGAGAGTGAGGATCGTGAAATCGATCCGTTTGATGGTGGGGAGCCAGTGAAGTATGGCCAGAACTGGTACAATGTGGGTATGGAGTTTGGTCCGGATCAGTATGCGGGCGGCAGAGTTCTGAATGAGCTGGATCTTTTCGCCCACAAAATATAGAGTTAATTCACTTTACAGTATATTCTGTGAAGTGCTTTGAGAAGTCTAGAAGACGTGAAAAGCGCTATATCAAATGCAATTATTATTATTATTATTACTGAATGGTGGAGCTGGGGAGACTGGCGAGGAATGCGTTTGAGTTATCCTAGCAGGAGGTGGCACACGCATGCACAAGGGTTTTGGCTGCATTTGGGGTAAGGTATGGTCGGAGGCAGGCAATTCAATGATGGAAGAAGGCGGTCCTGGTCAGGGACTGGATGTGAGGGAGGAAGGACAGCTGCGGGTTGAACCGGACGCCTAGATTGTGCACTGGTTCGGTGAGTCTTAGGGAGAGCCCGGAGATGTTGAGGAGTTTAGATCCACAAGAGTGAAGACATTGACGGGAGCCAAGAAATATGGCTTCCGTCTTGTCCATATTTGGCTGCAGGAAGTTTATACTCATCCAGGTCTTGATATCTGGCAGAGAAACTGATAGAACATCGGCGGACCTGGAGTGGACGTTTACCCCATGTCTGCGGATGACATCACCCAGAGGGAGCATATAGATAAGAAAAAGAAGAGGGCCAAGAATGGAGCCCTGGGGTACTCCGCAGGTGACCAGACGGGAGCAGGAGGAGAAACCATTTGTTGAGACAAAATGGAGGTGGTTGATTAAGTAGGACTCGAACCATGTGAGTGCAGTCCCACAAAGGTGGATAACGGAAGACAGGCAGTGGAGAAGGATGGCGTGGTTGACTGCATTGAACATGGCAGAGAGATCCAGGAGGATAAAGGAGCCCTGGTCACAGATAGAGAGAATGTCATTTGTGACTTTGACAAGCGCTGTTTCTGTGCTGTGGGCAGAGCGAAAACCAGACTGCAGGGACTCGAGGAGGGAGTGGAGGAAGAGGTGTGACCGAAGTTGATCTGCAACAATGTGTTCCAGGACTTTGGCAAGGAAGGGAAGGTTGGAGATGGGACAGTAGTGTGAGAGATAAGAGGGATCAAGGGTGTTTTTTTTTCAGGAACAAATGTCATGGATCAAAAGACACATTGATTTTTATTGTTTCAAAAACTCAGCATTTGTACAACATGGAACTGAAGTTGCCGGTTAGATCGATCCAGCTGTTCTTTTCAATAACACAACAGTCAAATCTTTGGATCTTAAATTGAATCCATTTGTTGTGAGCTGTCACCAATATGTTGGTGAAACACTTTTCCAGGTTCGTAACAAACTCTCGTTAACACTCTTTTCCAATGGTAAGGACATTGTAATATACAAAATTGAACTTTGAAGTCGTCATGTTGCCAATGATTACAGATTGGAACCATATTTATTGAATGAAACAGGTGCTGTGCGAGTTGCTGCCTCGCAGCAAGCTGCAGTTTTACATTATTCCTGCTTCAATGCCATTAGGAAACCTTAGAGGATGTATTTGGCAAGTTTTGTAATCTCCACATTCTCCAAATGCAGCAGGAAAGTTCAAAGATTTAAACCATTAAATCCACTTAATTTGGAAAAATAATCCTCATTCAATCCAGATAATTTGGGGACAGAACAAATACAGTCCCATGAAGAGAAATTGAATAAGAATAAACAGAGAGGAGGTACTAAAATGAACACAATGATCAAGGTAGATAAGTCACTTGGTCCGGACGGGATGCATCCTAGGTTACTGAGGGAAATAACGGTGGAAATAGTGGAGGCTCTGGCCACAATCTTTCAATTCTCCTTGGATACCGGAGTGTTGCCAAAAGATTGGAGTGTTACAAATGTTACTCCCCTGTACAAAAAGGGGGAGAAGGATAAACCCAGGAACTACAGCCAGTCAGCCTAAAGTCAATGGTTGGGAAACTTCTAGAGATGATAATCTGGGACAAAATAAATTTTCACTCAGAAAAATATGGATTAATAAGGGACAGCCGACACGGATTTGTAAAGGCAAATCATATCTAGCAAACCTGATGGAGCTTTTTGATGAAGTTTTATTGGTCATTCATGTCGGGTCTGTTTGTGGGGCCTTTATGTGCACAAGATAGCTTCCATGTTTGCCAACATGTACATCCATCACCTGATGGTAATTTATCTATGAAATGCTGTGAGGCATTTGTAGAGGCTATATCAAATTCAAGCATTATTACATGACCAAGTAAAACTGAATCTTTCATTTAAAAAACTCAACCACTCTTCAATCTCAGGTTTCATGCTGCAGTCTCAAAGCAACACTTCATAAACATAAGTACAGTACATGTTAAGAGCTAGTTGTTTACAAACTTTAGATTCCTTGTGTAACAACTAACCTAACTCAATATGCTTGTGGAATTCCATATTATGGATCCACTTTAGACCACTTAGGAACATAGGCACAAAAATCCTATAAACCTCAAATCAATTTTTTCACCAAATACCCATCCAATCCCTTTAATTTGCGCTCACAATCTGCCTCAGCTGCATTCCTACACCGATTCCATTTTACTTTGTGTAAAATAATGATCTTTATGTTTGAAAGTACAGCCTTATCACGCCATTAACACAACTCAAAGCACTTCATAGATGAAATTAATATATATTTTTAGGCGAAGATGTCAACAACAACATTACATTTGTATGGCATCTTTCACGTCGACAGCCAATTGCACACAGCAATGTCCTGTAAACAGCCATGAAGTGGATGTCTATTTTTTTTTAACTTTATAATTTTATCTGAATATACCTGTTTACATTCCCACTTCTGAGCTCAAGACACTGTCGTTTTAATCAAGATTTTTTGACCTTGTTGCATTAATTTTACCCAAGCCCTTAAATACATCAAAAATCTGTCTGCTTCTGACCAGTCAGCCTGGCTCATTGGTAGGACTCAGAGGAGCAGTCCAGTTACAGGGATTCTTCTCAGCTAGCTGTTAACCCAGCAAACCAAATCCCTGACGGCTAGGTTGGTCCTAGCTGGAAAAGCAGCAGAAATCCTGACAGACAATGGCAAGCTATGCGGCTTTAGTTGATTAAAATCCAGCAGTAACGCGACGTACACTTTGGGGTGCCGAAGCCTTGGCTTTGCCAACCTGTTCTTAATACTCTCCAGAATTAGGTAAGCAGGATGTGTCCCTGTAGGGAGACAATATTTGTTAATACTCTACCTATTTAATCTAAGAGCAAATTCTCAAAAATTCCCCCTCACCAAATATTGGAATCTAAAATTTACAGAAACCCAACTATGCAGAATTTCAAGACAATTTCAGAATTTCATCAACCTCCAGTTTTCACGAGTGGCTCCTCAACATTTCCCTCCCCTTCACCACAGCACGGCAGCATAACATTTCATCACCTGTCTGGAGATATCCCTGTCGCCTTCTAGCATAATTCATCAGAGAGAATTGGCACAACATTAATGATTGCCTAAAAATCTGCTCCACATAACTTCTGCTCTATGGAGATAGAAAGTGAGGAAAGAGGATTTCTTCAAAGCTGTTGTTTCATTTGAAGCATCTTAATTTTGCATTAAGATGCCTCAAATGTTGTCCTCAAGTTTTGTACTTACAATCCTAGCCAAATCATCTTATGTTCACATCTAAAGATGCTTCTCAGTATTCGAAACCAATCTTGGGAAGATAGGAGAACAGGAACAGGAGGAGACCATTCAGCCTATTCCTCAAGCCTGATTTAGTTCTTAGCAAATCTTTTAGTCTCAATGTCTCGCCATTTTCCTCAATACTTCTACTACCCAAGTATCTCTCTTTTAAACATCACCATTTATTCTGCCTCTTCAGTTTTCTTGGACCTCGCATTCCACATCTGCACCACCTTTTGAATAAATAAATGTTTTCTGACCTCACTTCTAACATTTGTGGTTCTGATTTTAAGGCTGTTAATGGATCTCGCTACAAGAGAGAAGTCATTCACCATCCAACCTGTCAATTCCTTTCATTTCTTTAAATAATGAATTAATCGATATTAATTAGTTTATTAATGGATCTCTTTCCGGGTAATAATCCCTTCAAAAATAAATAAATAAATAATAACAATTTGGTCACTCAATCCACGACTTTTTGTGGGATACTGCTATGACCAATTGGCTGCCGCATTTCGCCCACAGAATATAGTCAATTCACTTTACAGTATATTTTGTGAAACGCTTTGAGATGTCTCAGCAACTTGCTAAGGCGCTATAGCAAATGCAAGGATTTTTATTATTATTAACCAGCCGTTAACTTCCTGTTCTTTTAAGAAGTACAACCCCCATCTACAAAGCCTCATCCTAGCTGAACGCTTTACAGACCATGTTTTAATCAAGTGAACTACTGCTGGGCATCTTCCAGGACTAATATATCCTTACAATTGCTCTCTCCTGAAGACAGTACCACAAATGATGTCTGATCAGCACTTCCTATAACTGGAGCAGCACCTCATTACTTTCATATTCCAGACCATTTGTAATTTTCACTCAATCTTATTCCCAATGAAACAGATCAACTCTGCAAATTTTTCTTCACAATTTACAGCACTTTATCTCAGAATTATCCTCACCATTCTTCTCGAAACATTCTGCAACATTAACATCCAATCAAAGATGCTCCAAGGTGCATACACTCTTGTATATGTGACCTCACCAACAATCGATAGAAAGTAAAAATAATTTCTTCTTCTTTAAAGTCGAACACTCCTGAGTTTTGCTAATAGCTTCACGTGGGCTGGAAGCATCCAGTAAATAATGAGTAATCACACCCCAATTCCTTTTTCACTCTCTCCAATTTGCACCCTTGTCTCTCCAACAGTTAGAAAAGGGTCTTATGGCCCATTAATTAATTATGCAATTAAGGACCAGAATTTGAATAGGAGAAAAACACTGCTGGGAACCACAAATGCGAATGAGGACCAATTAAGGATTGCATTCTAGTAACGTGGAAACGTAACGTGGAAACATTTTCGCCATACAAAGAAACTGACAGAATTTGGTATGTATTTAAAAAAAATACATCTTACAACTTTCCTCCAAATTTCATTACTTCTGAAATATTTTGTAATGCATTTATATAGCGCCTTTCACATTGGATAGCATCCTGAAGCAGTTATTTGATTGATAGAATTTGGACCCAGTGCTATGAACACAATCTCCCAACTATTACTGAAAACACTCAAACTAATCTCCAGCTATGATAGGAAGTAGGTTGTGAACCATTCCTCAAAATCACTACAGTGTGTTCTTCTCATCCATCTTGACAGCATATGAAACAATCTCAGTGGACTATTTGCATGACAGAATCATTCATCTGTCTACTGAAGCTGTGTCCCAAGTGAAGAATAAACCAGACACATCAGCACCTTTTAAATTATGTAGACTTCAAGCGCTCAATCTTTTAAACATTTAAATCTATTTTTAATGAACGTGAACTTTACTAAAGATATACTAAAATAGTTGCACTTTTGTGCTAATAGCCCATCCAGTTCCATTCCCCTCTAACCTGCCCCCATATCAAACATGCCTATAGGGATTATACCAGGTTTATTTCTGCATCATGTCCTGCCTGGGAAACCAGGTGAAGTGCCAGATGGATGGCATCATTCAGGAAAAGCTCTTTTCACTTCTCCATATTTAAAACTGCTGCTCTGATGGTCTCCATTGTACAATAAATGCTCCATACACATTCATATAATCACAGTACACGACTGTCTAAGGCAACAGACTGATGTGACACCTCCTTCATTCAATTCTTCAAAAGAGGTCGACAAGAGTGAACTGTGAAGAATACCAGAAGTTTCAATGGAACTAACTGGCAATGAAGCTAAGTTCTACCTTTGAGGATTCTTACAACTTTTTCTGCCATCTTTGCTACACATAAGTCCCAGCAAAAATTGGATTTGATCATCAAAATAGTTGAATGCGTCAGCCTGGCGCAGTGGTAGCACTCTCACCTCCGAGTCAGAAGGTTGTGGGTTCATGCCCCACGTCCAGACTTGGAATAACATAGTCTAAGATGACACTCCAATGCAATGCTGGAGGGGTGTGGCATTGTTGGAGGTATTGTCATTCAGTTCAGATCTTGAACTGAGGGGGCCCCGTCTGCCTATTCAGTTGGATGTTAAAAATCTCGCAGCACTATTCAAAACGAAAAGAGAGATTCTCTTCTGGTGACCTGGCCAAAAAAAAAAAAAAAAAATTGGTCGCTGTTTGTGGAACATTGCTGTGCACAAATTGGCTCCCGTTTTTGCCCACAAAATCCATTGTCACACCACTTTACAGTATATTCTGTGTAGTGCTTTGAGCTATGTACCTTTTACAGGTTTGTTGAAAGTTTGAAACAAAATTCTATTTAGGGCTCGAAACAGAACATTCTGCTTCAGGAAGTATTCAGCACCTTGAGAATTCTGAACAGAAGGCTCACCTGATGCTTATAATCAAACCGTTTACCCACCACAGCTGAAATGGATTTCTCTATTCTCAAAAAGATTATGGGGGCACGGGTATGAGAGAGAGAGAAGGGCCAGCTCTCCAATCAGAAGAGAAAAATCTGCAACTAACTCTGAAGCAGATCAAGCAAGGAGCACGATTACAATCAAGTACAATACAAAACTCAGCGACACTCCCCCCACTCCCGCGGGCGGACCTAAAGATGGAGGATAACTATGAAGGTTGGACGAGAACAAGAGCAATGTTGAGTCAGCAGCTAAATTGCATTGAACATTATTTGGAAGTGAATTTGGAAGTGGCATTTGATTTCTGAATGAAAACATAATTACTGTTTATATTTTCATACTTTGCAACTCAGCAGCAATCAAGTATTTTATATTGATTGCATAAAGCATATTGCTGCTTTATTCTTATTTCTATTCAACACATATATAGTGAATGAGGTCCACAATACAACCACATTATAACAAACTCTGGGCTATAAAGAATTGCTTTAAAATTGCGCTAAACTGTATATATGCGCACACATATTTGTACGCACATACACAGATATGTGTACAGATATTTATGTGCTTACTGCATCTCAGTTGTTTCAAGTTGATTCGGTTGCTGCAGAAAACACCCTGCAATTTTCACTTCAGGACTGGGATGCAGCTTCAGGGAATGACATGAAATAAATGGGCCATGAAATTCTAAATGGAACCATCGCTCAATGGGTTGAGATGTATGTCAAAGCTTTGGGCAGGAGAAAGGTGGCATTTATCTCACGCATTCCATGCTGAGCTGTGCTGTCCACTAAAGAGCTTGCAGAGAGATCCAGCACCTGCCATCCAACCAGTGAGGGACCTACGCTTGTCAGATATCAAATGATCAATTAGTGACTATTTTCCTTGGTAGAGAGGGAAGAGGGCTCCAATGTGACATGCTTGCAATGTTCGAACCAAGTCAACCTTTTGTGGCGGGCTCATTAATCCAGTTCTTGATTTCATGAATATTCTTGCATATATGTACTTTACTGATAGTGTATTATTATTTTAAAATTTGTTTGAATGTTTACATACCTGTTTAAAGTTTGCATTGTAAGTAAAATAGGGTGAAATTAAGGAATAGTTTCAGAATTTATAACAGGATTTCTGTATATTTCTTACAGGTTATGTTTCTGGAAGGGAAATGCAAAAATATTGGTGTTGCAGCCTGTGGATGTTTCTCAAATCCACCATCTTAGCAGCCAAAAATTGGACCACCCTGCTTTAGGCCAAAACAAGTTTTGATAGGTCCACACAGCTTTGATAAATACTATACAAAAGACAAAGCCTTCACAAACTCACGTCAGTGAATATCAACAGTAAAATACAGACATGGTTAACTAATTGACAAAATGGTAGGAAATAACAATAACAACAAAATTACATTTGTGAAGCTCCTTTCATGTCAGGAGGATGCAAGGGAGGGAGCGAGGTGAAGCGAATGTGGGATGGAGATCCAGAGGTTGGGGGCAGTGAGGCTGAAAGCGGGCCGGGCCAGGCAGGGGACATGGATCAGGCAGGAGAATGTTGAGCGGTGGGAGAGGTTGATAAGGGGTTAGCAGGTCGGAGAGGTAGGAGGGGGCAAGGCCATGGAGAGATTATAAGGGAACAGTAATTATAAGGGAACTAGTTTGAGATGGAAAGAAAGTATTGAATGCAGTGCCTCTGGCCTTAAGTATTAAATGCAAACTAAGAGGAGACAGCTAAGATTTTAAAAAGAGCCCCACTAATCTGTACAATTCATGGGCAAATTCAGTTCTTTGTGAACAAAACAAAAATGCTACATATGGGGAGTAGCAATGGAAGGCATATTCACTCCATGCATGCGATCGAGAGTTTACCAAGCAAAAAGTTGAAAGAAATTTTGGAATCTTCATCAACTTACTCATTATCTCATCCTTGTGAAGAGATATCCCAACATTAACAGCAGCTGACCTCAATTAGGTCACAAAATACACCACTATTTATTACAAAAGAGGTTTTAAAAACATCCTGGTTAAAAATGTATAAAAATGGAACAAGGGATGGCTGTTGTCCACCAATTAGGTAATTTTCAAATTGGTATTGTTTTTTCAAACAATTTCACTGATCGCCGGTATTTCAAATTGGCATGTTCCTGTCATTGGCACTGTTATGGACTTTCCCAATTTACTTAATCTTCTGAAAAGGTGATCCAAGAGAAATAAAATGTCCACTTCAAACACTCAAATTTCTTTCTAACCTTCCTGAAGGTAATTCAGTAAAACTCCACAATATCACTTTCTCCTTACAAACTGCATCATTTAACCCTAACTAGATGTCCTCCACAGCTGAAATTCCCATGATTTTAAAAGGACTGTGTAAACAGAGATCCGTTTTCCTTGAAATTAACCTAATTTTAATTCCATTCTTTACCAGAGTTTCACCGAGATTTGATTGTTTAGTTAGTTTATAAACACTATGCCCTATAGATAACCGTTTTGTTGAATCGGCGTTTGCAGCTGCCAAGATTGTTAATTAATCTGGATTAATACATTTATCTTCATCACATTGCTCACCTCCATCCCTGCCACACACCCGATGAGGCCAAAATCCTTATCCCTTATGAAGTAACATCAATTGGAAAGAGCACACACACAGTTTGTTGTTTATGCAACTCGTGTCCTCTCCAGTACCAGGCTCTGCGAGCCTATCACTCTCATACTCACCCGGAACCACTGGCTCCCCATTCTCCAAACAATAACAACTTGCATTTGTATAGTGCCCTTCTTGCAGGGTAGCTTCGATTGAGCACAGGCGATTGAGTTCAAGATCCTCAACCTCATTTTTAAATCCTTCCAGTCTTTCCCACTCTACTTCTACATCTTGCTTAAACCCTACTCCCTCCGCTCAGCAGGCACTGGGCTGCTGCATAACCCCCACCCTACCATCGGTAATCATCCTTTCAGCCTACCTGCCCCCACCCTGAAACTCCATCATTTACTTCTCCCCCTTCCCTCACCTTTTTCAAGACCTTACTCTTTGACCAATCCTTCGGTCATCTTCCCCCCTCCCCAGCTTTCATTGTACACAGATCCAACCTTTAGTTCAGTGCAAACCCTCAACTGTCCAGCACCAATGTGAAATTCGGCATATAAATGTTGTTTTATTGTTTCTTGCACGCAAGTGCAGAATGCAAGAAATTATGTCAGAGTCATTTTCTACACACAGGAAGCAACATTAGTGATGCTTTCTGCCCATAGAGTTGGACATGTTGTGACCCGACCAGATAGAAGACAGCTTTTATTTTTTTTTAAAAAAGTGTAGGAAATTGTCTAGTCAATGCTGAAAGTCTGGTTAATTATGCTCCTAGTTAGCACAGGCCCTCAGAACACCCATGCTTATTAATGAGGCAGCACCATACCAGGGATTGCTGGAACACGGTTGCCCTGTTTCATAAAACTCAAATCCCATTTGTCTTTCTATGGATTTTAATACCTGCAGATGTATAAAGATCTATAAGTCTTTATACATCTGCAGGTATTAAAGTGGAGTCCTGTAGCTCAGTGGTTAGAGCATTCGCTTTGCAAGCGAGATATCTGAGTTCAATTCCAGGCAGGGCGAAACCTTGGGCAAGTTTCCTTACTCCACACGCCTCATAATAATCCCTCCAAAAACAATTAAAAAATTGGTCATTTTCAATCTACGACTGTTTGTGGGACATTGCTGTGCGCAATTGGCTGCCGTGTTCACCCACAAATATACAGTCAATTCACTTTACAGTGTGTTCTGTGAAGCGCTTTGGGACGTTCTCCCGACGTGAAAAGCGCTGTATCAAATGCAAGGATTATTATTATTATTAAGTCCCTTCACCAACCCTAGATCTATTGGATCCCTTGCATCATTGAGATCTGTACCATTTAAGATATATTTCCTTTATTTGTTTTTCAAAATGTACTACAAGTATTTCACATTCTTCAAAATTAAACTGTATCTACCACTCACCTGCCCATTCTAAGGAATCTATGTAAATCTTGTTTCCTACATGATATCAAAAGCTGGGGAACATACTAAAGAATCGAACATCCAATGTGGCAATCTCTGGATTACTCCCTCTGCCTTGGGCAAATAAGTAATTGTATCTAGAATGAAGCAGAAAAAGGAGGCGTTTGACAAATGTCAAGCCCAAGATACAGAAGACAACCAAATAGAATATAGGAAGTGCAGAAGAGGTTTGAAAAAGGAAATAAGAGGGGTAAAAAGATTATACGAAAAAAGGTTAGCAGGTAACATAAAAGGGAATGCTAAAATATTTTACAAGCATATCAAGAAAAAAAGGCTAGTCAAAGGTAGGGTGGGGCCAATTAAGGACCGAGGGGGAAATCTTGTTGTGGAGGCAGAGGGCATGGCTGATGTGCTGAATGAGTACTTTGCATCTGTCTTCACAAAAGAAGTGGATGCACCAAATGCCGCAGTATCGGAAGAGAGGGTAGAGAAAATGAATAGGATAAGTATAAACAGAGAGGAAGTACTGAAAAGGTTGACTATGCTGAAGGTAGATAAGTCGCCCGGTCCGGACGGGATGCAACCAAGATTACTATGGGAGGCACGGGTACAATAGCGGAGGCTTTGGCTACAATTTTTCAAAATTCCCCTTTTTTGTACAGGGGAAACACAGTGGTGCCAGAGCACTGGAGAGTGGCCAATGTGATTCCCCTGTACAAAAAAGGACAGAAGGACAAACCTGGGAACTATTGCCAGTCAGCCTACCATCAGTAGTGGGGAAACTCCTAGAGACTATAATCCGGGACAGAATAAATCTTCACTTAGAAGAATATGGATTAATTAGGGACAGCCAACATGGATGTGTTAAAAGCAAATCTTGTCAAACAAATCTAATAGAATTTTTCGATGAGGTAACGGAGAGGGTGAATAAAGGTAGTGCAGTTGATGTAGTTTATATGGACTTTCAAAAGGCATTTGACAAAGTGCCACATGAAAGACTTGTAAGAAAGATAGAAGCCCATGGTATAAAAGGGAGAGTGGCAGCATAGATCCAGAACTGGCTGGGAGACAGAAAGCAGAGAGTTGTGGTGAACGGCTGCTTTTCTGACCTGAGGGAAGTGTACAGTGGCGTCCCCCAGGGATCAATTTTAGGACCACTACTTTTCTTAATATACATAAATGATCTGGACTTGGGTATAGCAAGCACCATTTCCAAGTTTGCGGACGACACAAAGTTAGGTAGGGTAGTAAACAGTGAGAAAGATAGTAGCCAACTGCAGGAAGACATAGACAGAATGGTAAAATGGGTAGACACATGGCAGATGAGTTTCAATGTGGAGAAATGCGAGGTAATGCATTTTCGTAGAAAGAATGAGGGGAGGCAATGTAGGCAGGTAATACAATCTTAAGGGGGGGTAAAAGAACAGAGAGACCTGGGGGTGCAGGTAAATGAATCCTTGAAGGTGGCAGTACAGGTAGATAAAGCTGTAAAAAGGGCATATGGGATATTAGGCTTTATAAATAGAGGCATAGAGTACAAGAGTCAGGAGGTTATGATTAACCTATATAAAACACTGATTAGGCCTCAGTTAGAATACTGCGCCCAGTTCTGGGCACCACACTATAGGAAGGATGTTAAGGCATTGGAAAGGATGCAGAGGAGATTTACGAGGATGGTACCAGGAATGAGGGACCTTGATTATGAGGAAAGGCTAGAGAGGTTAGGATTATTCTCATTGGAGCAGAGAAGGTTACGAGGAGACCTAATAGAGGTCTTCAATATCATGAGGGGATATGATAGGTTAGAAAAGGAAAAACTGTTTCCACTGGTGGGTGTGTCGGTGACTCGAGGTCACAGATTCAAAATAGTCTCTAAAAGAAGCAGAGTGGAGGTGAGAAGAAATTTTTTCTCGCAGCGAGTTGTTCGAATCTGGAACGCATTGTCTTAAAGGGTGATGGAGGGCGATTCAATAACAACTTTTAAAAATGCGTTGGATGGGTATTTGAGGAGGATGGGTTTGCAGGGTTACGGGGAAAGGGATGGGGAGTGGGATTGACATAAATTGCTCTATTCAAAGAGCCGATACAAACTCAATGGGCCAAATGGCCTCTTTTTGTGCTGTACGATTCTATGATTCCAGGTTGGTACAACCTTCAATTAATATGATCAGTATACTTGGGAATACCTGTATTAGCTGTATCCTTATCATTAAACTGAATGGAAAACAGAGGATCCATGCACAGATTCCTGTTACGTGCTTCAAATTATCTTTATTTATCCTTACTATCCACCTTCAAGTTTTCAGCCATTCGTCCAATGTGACACCAATTTACCCTTACCATCTGACTTACTTTCTCAACCAATTTCTTAAGTGGCACCTTATTGAACTCTTTCTGAAAAGATCTATACAAACAACATCAACTGCATTCCCTTTATCTGTACACTATGTTTTTCCCCAAAAAGGCAATTAAATTAGTCAAGCACAATCTGTCATTACAAATCCATGCTGGCTCACCTGGCTCAATCCCAGTCATTGTAGCGTTCATAAATACCACCTATATTACACACTGCAAAAGTTTAAAGTGGTGTACAAAATTTGGCCTACAATTTTCCAATTTCCCACTTTACCTTTTTTTAAAAAAAAGCAGGGTGTAACTTTGGTCTCTGCTTTGGCATGATTCCCAATATTTGGCCAAACATTGCATGCAAAATGTTAATATTACAATGCAGCCCCATTATCAGGAGACCAACTCAAAGCGCTTCACTGTAATGTGCAGTGATCTTAATGAATTAACACTTGACAATTTCTCCTGGTGTTCTGACCAACAATCCCCAGATAAAATTAATCATTCCCTTCATGGTTATTTGTGGGAAATTATTGTGCGCAAATTGGCTGGAGCATTCGCATACAAATATAGGGTCAGTACACTTTACAATCAAAATCCTGTTTAGTGCTTTCAAAAGTAAAAAACACTATCACATTCAAAGATTGTTCATTATTATTACCATTGCCAAACTATTTTCCAATACAGTTACCCACTAAGCATGCATCAAAACCCTTGAATGCAAGTTACCAAATCAATTACAATAACAACTTGCATTTATATAGCGCCCTTCACACAGGGCAGCATCTCGGAGCTCTTAAATTATATTCATCCACTAAGTTATCTGCTGAAAGGATTCTAGTATTCTGCCTCAACATCACTTACAACTTCTGTACTCCCAAGATGAACATTAATAGTGTTGCATAAACTATGCAACATGCTCTCAAGTCCTTTCCCCCTTATTGCAATATCACATAATTGCTCTAATTCCCAATTCACTCTTTGGAGAATATCAAAACATATGCACTCTTCTAGGCCTCAGATTCAGCCCTATATTTAATAATAATAATCTTTGAATTGGATATAGCGCTTGTCACGTCTTCTAGACGTCTCAAAGCACTTCACAGAATATACTGTAAAGTGAATTGACTGCATTTTTGTGGGCAAAACGCTATTTAGAGGAGTTCTTAATATTATTCTCCAGCATTTTATTCATTTTCCTTTCTCATTTCCTTGAAGATTCTAGAGTGTAAACCATCAGGTTTTCTCCACCTCTTTCGTGCTTTAAATTTCTTTACAATTCTGACATCTACGTTAGTTATAGAAACTCTATCAACTTCAACAGAAAATGTAATTTGTTCGTATACCTCAGTTGTAAATATTGACATCAATAATTAAACATATTCTGTCATGTTTTGATCTCTCTATCACAGCTATACCTCACATACTCTTAGAGAAATTACACTCTGAATATTGTTTTTATTTCGTACACAAGTGACTGTCATCTTTGTGGGGGAGGGGCCATGTATGCGATTCCAAGGTAACGTGATAACGGAATGTCACAATCAAGCCAACCCTCTGTGACGGTCTCAGTAGTCCGGTCTTGAGCCAGGCAGGTCCACAGTACTCCAGAGCATTGCTGATGATGGACCTGGCCAGCTTATCTTTCATTAGATTGGTCACTAGGGACTGGTCACTCCTGCCTTCCCTGCAAGTCAAAGTCCTAAAGAGGTAGGGTGGGCTGAGCTGGATTAGCAGCTTCCCAGACAGTACTCTTAATGGCTAAAATAGCAACAGTAACTTCCTTTGCACCCTTCAAACAGGGTAGAGTTTCAAAACGCTTTATACCGTTTCAGCTAATTAAACTCCAACAGTACCCCAACATCCATTCTGGTGACTGTGCTTTCCAATCCTACGCCTTAACCTCTGGAACATCCTCTCAACCCCTCTATCATGCCTCTTCTCCATCTGTCTTCATATCCCACCTCAAAGTCAACCTTTTTGACCATGTCTATTGTCACCTTCTTCCGCCTTCTGCTGTTATAAAACACTCCAAGATATTACTCTATATGAAGAGCACTATATAAATGCAAGTTGTAGTTATTGGTTTGGATACTCTTAAGTATGGATGGGTTTATCAATATGTCATACACCCAGCTGACCCAAACAAAATTACACAACTGAAAAAGTGTTTCGATCAGTTTTACAATTCAATTCATCTTTCTATTTTCCTCTTATTTCTTCAAAAGTTTATTTTAGCTACCTGCACCCAAGTTATGTAAAACACTCTCTCACCACCTTTTGTTTTTATTATTTTAAACCAACTATTTTCAGTGAAACTGGAATTGAGAAGTTTTAATTTCATTTTTAAAAAGAATTCCATCAGTTTCTCCATTACAACATCTTTACCTCAGTCTCACTTCCTCGCCTTGCTACGAACGCTATTTATAGACTGAGACATTATAGCTTCTCCAGGTATTATCTGACAGTGAGAATATGCCAGTACCCATGGGAAACCTCCAGTTTGTTCATTTCTATATCAGCTGAATATCACATAACTTCAGTCTAATACACATCTGAGAACCGAACTTCAGATATACAGCAAGACCAGAATAGACACGAAATACAGCAAGTTATTTGGTGACACTCCCACCATTTAAATCCACAGCCACAGTACAAAACAATACCAAATTGCATTTAAGTAGTGTCTTTCACATCAGGAGGATATTCCTAGGGCAGTCGAAGGTTTGAACCTGAACTGTGTGTTAGATTTGGGGGACAAGGGGGGTAGGGGTAAGGACGAATCTTAGGAGTCCAATTTTCTTTTGCAAAGTAAAACCAATAACAACAGTTGCTCCCTATTAGGACACCGTTTGGGTGCATACGTTCAGAATGTGCATTACTACAGGTGCTCTGTAAAAACAGCTGCTCATCAGTAGTTCTGTCCCAGCGTCTTGGAACGTCCTCCTGACATGAAAGGCACTATACAAATGTAATTGTGTATTGTATCACTGCTGAAATGACTTCCTACGAGAGTTTAGAAACAAAACTAATTTCAACTGAACTGGAACTTATCTAGACACATCAGTTGTGAAAATAACAAGACAAATTTATTTAAAGCTTTCTGCCATTTCTCTATTTCCGTTTGATAGTTCTACCTATGCTTGAGCACAGCACTTTAAGATGTTGGCCAGTCAGTGCTGGAAGTGTACTGTATTTCAGGCACACAGTGGCTCAATCGTACAATTATAAACAAATCCATACAATACAAAATACAATACGATAGGTGTCCAACATTTCCTCTCTGGTAATGAGAAAATACAGTAGTTCAAACTTAAAACAAAGGGAAATCAGGTATAGTTTGTCATAGTCAGTGTACCAGGAATTTCAACTGATGCATTAAAAGGGATAAATAAGAGAAAACTACACAATTTCTGGAAATCTGTATTACCCATTTTAAATTTTTAGTTTTATTGTTAGTTTTGGTGCTATAAATAGCTGTGAGCAGATTCTAACTCACATGCTGAGTTTATGTGGGTGGTAGTAAGCAGAGGTGTGTTGCTTTCCCCAAGGGAGGGAGGACGAACAAAACACAAATATTTAGAGGATAAGTCATCCTGAACTCCACGTAGCCAGTTTATGAGAAGCACTGATGGGAGACCTAGGAAAAGGTCACCTCTTGAGCAGAAAATGAAATGCAACTAAAGGGTACCTAAATCAGGATGGGAGAAATAAAATAAAATTCAACTAAAGTTTTTTTGAAAAACGAAAAAAATGCACATGACTGCAATCTAATTATTAGGTATCTAATCATACTCAAGACACATTTGTAGCTTTTTTTACTCATATTTTATTTTACCTTTTTTATATCGACTTTTTTTATTTTACTGTTGTTCTGCATATCAATTAAAAAAGAGAGAAAGCAGAACAAGATGTGACACTCCAGGAAGGCACAAAGGCAGAGGGCACTACACAGTTGAAACTTGAGCAAAGCAGAAACCATGGAGAGTATTGAAATTAACTGGAGAAAATGCACAGTCAGTGAGAACTACAGGAGAACAGGGCGTCACACATCACACTGCAGAGAGAGGAGAGCAGTTGCAATGGCAGCGATTCAGCAGAGAAGTTGAAGAAAGACAGCAATTAAATAGATATACCTGACTGTGGATTACCTGCCAGAAGTTGGGATTTTTTTTTTGATCATGCAAAAACCCATCATCATTCTTCAGAGTAATCAAACCAGAGAGTTCCACATATGTACAACACTTAAACATGGACGTTTCCCTGTGTCTAGAATGAAATGTGCACTCTCCCCCTGGAGGGATGCACTCCACTGACCTAATCTGAAGAGATTCAGTTGCAGGTTGCTAAGAGCCCAGTGTGTGTGTGGGGGTACTGCTGAAATTTAACCAGTCTAATCAGCACTGTCTTACCGCTGCTTGTCTGGCTCAGACCACAATAGAGATTTGGCTTGAGGGATAACAGGTGCTGTGCAGGAAGAATCCCTACAACAGTACAAATCAATAACTCAGTTCAAATATCTGCAAAAGAATTGTGCACATTGATTGGACTACCTTGCAAGTCCTGCCAACACGCCAGGTTGGCTGGTTTGTCATCATGGGTGCCTAAGACCTCTGGAAGCCCACCCGTCTTTGGAACTGGAGCTCCAAGACAGACTGCTAGGGTGGGCTGACTCGGTTTCAACATTCTCTTGTCAAGTACATCACATTGGAGTTCCAAGGAGACCGAAGTCAGCACAATGCTGGGGAAGGTAGTAGAGTTGCTGATAAAACTGGGCAGGCAGGAGAGATTTTCGTCATCTTAGTCACAATCACCCAATTGCAGTTGTAAGTCATCTCAATTCAATTTAGAGTTCAAAATATTTTGTACAAATCAAAAAGTCTTTTTACCAAGTCATGAAAATGTTTGTTTTTTAGCTCCTGCCTTCCTTACTTTTGGTTTTAACTCAGAACACAAAACTGAAGTATATCTATTGACAGTAGAAAATCATTAAATCAGATCAAATAACTGCAGGAGAATTCTGTAGTGAGTAACGTAATCTTTCACAATTTCACTTAAAACGTTTTTGAAGACTGAGACTAAAGAGTCTATTTGCCACTGGAGACTGCAGCGACCAAACTCGCTCAAATCCATCATGACAAAATAGAGCACAAAAGGTGGAAAACTGCAGCTGCAACACACATTGTGCCTGCAGTCCTTAGAATGTGAAATCCCAAATCTGAGACACAACACAGAGCTGTGCAATGGGCAGAGCTCATACATGAAGAGAGATGGGGCAATTTGAGAGCATGTTGCTATAGAGTAATTGAAAATTTACAAAAGGGCCAATTTAAGAAGAAGGGCAGGAAGTACAAAAGGACACTGGGAGTGGGACAAAGTGTGTGGCTTATTGAGAGTTTGGATGACAAATAAAGAAGCTACTAAAACACCCTTGATTTGGATCGAGTTATAAGTCAAATATGGTAGGAGCCACCTTCAACACACTATCAGTGAAAACTTCGGAACAGATCACCCACTCAAAAATGTGCTTCAGTGAGAAGGGAGCAAGTGAAATATATGACTCATTAAAAGAGAAAAGAACACTCCCTGAAGAAAATGAAATGGTTCAAATAGTACAGGCCGCTCTGTAACTTTTTCAAATCAAAAACGCCTCTTCTTTACCTGCTTCAGTTCCAGGCACACACACCAAACTAGTGCTGAGAGGCAATGTTTGCAATCTTAATACTATTAAGTATCTGTAACAGATCTGATGAAATAGCAGTGGAAATTGAGAACTGAGGCTAAATATCAACAAACCTTGCTCTGGCGGCTTTCTGCCCTCTGCTTGGGTCACCTTGCCGCTGGCCTTTTTTGTTTCAGCACTTTGGGAAATCCTCCCGACATGAAAGGTGTTCTATAAATGTAATTTTGTTGTTGTTGTTACGGGCTACATGAAGGTTCACCATTCATGAGGAGAAAGAGGTCACTGTAGCGGATACTATGATATCACACAATTATCAACCAGCATTAATCAAAATAATGGAAAGGATAATTAAGACAAAAGAGGAAGATAGCTATAAACGAGGATCCATGCGCACCTTCTTTTCATTTCAAGTCAGTGCGACTATAGCTTAAATCGAGCATAAGCATTGCTGTCCAAGAGACAACCTCAGCAATCTTCTCTGATTGTTGAGGAATTGACCAGCTCTGGAGGCAGGGATACCAAAGAAATGTTGCTCACTGGCCTGGAATGGATTTTGCCCTATTGCAAATGGCAACCTAAAAAAACTGCACCCAGTACTTGTTCGCATCTGTTTCCTATTGCTCTATTGTTCTCGCTGCCAAGGAATCAGGTTTCATAATATAAACTAAAGTTGTTTCTACAGCACCTGGATCCTCAAGTTATTTTACAGAATGATTCAAATAAGCCTTTCTATAATGTAAATGCAACAGATGACATTTAAATATTCTCAAGCTTTCAATTGATTTTGCATATGTAGGTGGCGAACGCCAACAATAGAGAATGAAACACTGACATTGATATGCACCTGGTGTCAGCACTCAGCATCCGAGGGTAGAGTTTAGCAAAGCCAGCTTCTGAGTAAAGATTCCTCTATTCTGTCCAAATACAGAGAATGTATTCCCATACCATTTACTAGATATCGCTAATGTGGCAATACTCATTGGGCTTCTCTGCTCCATGGTGATTAACAAATTTGTTCATGAGCGGACTGTCCTCCAAAAGGAGGAAGAGTGTGCTCTTCAGAGCTGAGCTAGCTCCTATTTGACATGCTTGAGCAGGTAATGTAAGCATCAAATCCACGCTCTGTAACGGTGTTGGTATTCTGGTTCCTGAGTCTGGCAAGTCTGCAGGCCCCTATAAATCAGGTCCCAGTCAGCTGAGTTCATGTCGGAGGTTTCGCATCTCATGGTCAGAAGGTTGTGGATTCAAGTCCAAAGTTACAATAATAATAATCCTTGCAGTTGATAAAGCACCTCATCACGTCGTTGAAATGTCTCAAAGTACATCACAGAATATTATGAAGTGGATTGACTCAAATTTGAATTTGAGCTCATAATCTAGATGAAACCAATGATTGCGCCCACAAATACTAGATTGCTATACTATTCAAGTACAGCAAAGAGAGTGTAACATTGTTGGATTTTACATCTTCACACAGTGCCAATGAATGTGTACCCAGAAGGAGGAAAGGCATTTAGACATGCCTTTTCAAACATATTAAGACAAATATATTAAGAAGGGAATTGGGAAATAGTGAGACCATTAATGGTTGCTAAAAAATAAATGAAATAATTTCACCTACAAAATGAGACACGAATGAAGCATCTGAGCAGAGGAGGAGGAGGAGGTGATGCAGTGTCAAAATACATGATGGTACATAACAGCTTTACTTTAAGGAGAGGCACGACTGTGCAGCTGTGTGTCAGTCGATGATTCATTTTCGGTCCTCTCCAGGATTCTCTGCAGGATTCCCAGACACTTCTCTGACAGGTTCTTTCCCCAACCCACTCAAGTATAATGACAATTTTCAAGTAAGACTCCCAAGAATTAAACACAGGAAATGCCAGACTTCATTCTGGTTCATAAGTCGACACAGACACCTTTTGGATTCCATCTGTAACTATGCTAAAAATGATCTCTTTCTTTTCAGAAAGTGCTTATGTAGTTCAACAATACAAAGTGCATCTAAGTTGCATTCATTTTTAAATTAAATAGTTTAATTGCTGTAATATTGCAATAGAATGCCTTCTAGTCACAGGATGGCTTATCCATATTGAGCTCCAATTCACGTGTGCACATTCCAATACACGTATACCTCAAGGGGCTGTATATCAAATGTAAAGATCATAAGTACAACAACAACATTTATATAGAGCCCTTCACACGGGGTGGCATCTCGAAGTCTGAGTTTAATAATTGTGCAGGGTGATACAATAACAAAAAAAAACTCTTGCTTTTGGTACAGTGCCTTTCACATCAGTACAACATTCCAATACGCTTCACAGGAATGTGTAGTGGTTGTACATATTGTGGGCAAAGATGGCAACTAATTTGCACGCAGCAAAATCCCATAAACAGCCATGAAGCGAATGATCAATTTTATCTGGGGGAATTGTTGGCCAGTACATAAGAACATAAGAATTTGCTAAGCAAAATAAGACCAAGGTCCATCTAGTTCACCTTCCACCATCCTGGCAGTCGCTTGACATTTTGTGTTCCAAACTATATACTGCATCCTTAGATATTATTTTCTATGCCCTTATTTTAAACTTTTCTCTTTCTAATTTTCTCCCAGTGCCATTAACATCTCATCCAAGGGGCAGCACCTTGACAATGGAGCACTCACCCCGCATTGCAGTGTTAGTGAAGTCTGCGAGTTCAGAGTTCTGACTTGCGGCTTGAACTTTAAGGTTTAAACTTTAAGGTTTAAACTCTGTCTATCCAATGCCTTGGGACGTCCTCCCAAGGTGAAAGGGGCTATCTATACAGATGTAATTTTGTTGTTGTTGAACTTACAACCTTCGGACTGAGAGAATGTCACCAACTAAGCCAAGCTAATACCCCCACTCCCCAATATCTTTCAGAAACTAGTGTACTGGTAAAGGCTTGGTGTTGTACTCACTCCTCTTGCAAAATAAGAATGATGAATGGCACTGGGAGAGAAACAGAACGAGAAAGTTTAAAATAAGAGCATTGAAAAACCTCAATACCTAATCTTCTAAAATTGATAATACTAAAAAAAAGTTTTGACCCATAAGTGGTGCATTGCATGACAAAATAATCAGTGTTGTATAGTACAAATAGTTCAGCTTTTAGCATTGTGCTGCAGGTGCTTGTTTGAGGCTGATATCATCAGCTGAGCACTTTACTGCAACACTGAGCGCTGCTTGTTACCATGCTGTAACTCACATACACCACAAGCGTTTGCGATTCCCACACTCAAATCTCAACCATACAGTTGAAAAAAGCTTATTGCAAAACTTTTCCTTCTGTATGTAAACGGTTCAAAGACCTGGTGCAGTACAACTTAGGGCACACAGATGTCTCTGCTAAGATTAAGTGGATGGGCGAGGGTGGGGGTGATAGGTTCACGGAGCCAGGTTCGGGAGAGGACACGAGCTGCAGAGTTCTAAATAATCTACAGCTTGTAGAGGGAGGAGTTCGGGAGGCCGACAAATAGGGAGTTTGTGTAGTGGAGTCTGAATGTTATGATTGAGTTAATGAGGGTCTCGGCAGCCTGCGGTATGAGGCAAAAGCTCTGCCGAAATACTGAATCCCAGAGACCAATTAATTGGGGTTAAATAATCTACAGCTTGTGGGAAGAGCTGGGAAGAGCGAAATGCAAGAAATGTAATCGAGCATGGATGTAATGAGGGTCTTGGCGGCCTTAGGGCAGAGCCAGGAGGCGGTCAATGTTGCGGAGATGGGGGAATACAGAACGGGTCATGGCACGAATGTGGGGTAAAAAGAATAATTGAGGTTCAGACAAGATGCCATGGTTCAGGACTGGCTCAGTGAGGTGTAGAGTCCCTCCATGGATTGTGTTGCTGTCAGTGCCTGAGGTATGGAGGCGCTGACAGGAGCGAAGCAGGAGGTCCTCGGTCATGTTGACGTTCAACTGGAGAAAGTTAGCTCTCATTCAGGACTTGATATCTGACAGACAATCCGACAGAACATCAGTGGTCCTGTTGTTGAGGGTGGAGGCAGAGAGATAGAGTTGGGTATTATTTGCATACATAGTTAACCCCATGTCTGCGAATGATGTCACCAAGTGGGACTTATCTGCAGACCAAAAGACATATTTACATTAGTACAATCATTTTCTTACATTTTTAATTTATGTGCAGAAAATGTTGTATACACAATTGATTAAATTATCCAGAATGAGTGTAAATTAATTGGCACTGCAACACAATCACATTAATTATGAAAGAGTATTTAGTTCATGAAAACTATATTGGGCATATGTAATGTAATGCAACGTATCAATTTAGAATTGGCCTGATATGGCATACTAACAAAATAATTTGGAAAGCATTATGATCTAATGTGGGAAACGTAGATTTATCTTTAGACAAAGCACACTCTTTGCAAAACAATCCTGAGTTTGCTGCAGACAAGACAAACAGTACAGTGAACAAAACTCATTGGGGATGATGGTCAATTTAATAGACTAGCTGGCCATTTTAAATATTGTTCCAAGGTAATTACAGTTTTACTTTCATAACAGAGGAAACAAATACAAATCCATTCTTATTAATAATTGACTATTTGGATAATGATTACTATAAGGTTCGAAAGAAAGAAAGAAATAGGGAGTTCTGTAGTTCAGTGGTTAGAGCACTCGCCTCACAAGTGAGAGACCTGGGTTTGATTCCAGGCAGGGCAAAACCTTGGGCAAGTTTCCTTACTCCACACGCCTGATAATAATTCCTCAAGAAAAAAAAACAATAATAAATTGGTCATTTCAATCCACGACTGTTTGTGGGACATTGCAGTGCGCAATTGGCTGCCGCGTTTCGCCCACATATATAAAGTCAATTCACTTTGCAGTACAACAACAACAACTTGGATTTATATAGCGCCCTCCACACCGGATGACGTCTCAGACCACTTCACAGTAACGGATCCCGGGGCCAAGCCAGGGGGAGGGGGAGGAAGGTGACCAAAGGCGCGGTCGAAGAGAAAGGTCTTCAACAGAGACCTGAAGATAGGAAGAAAGGGGGCGAGGTAAAGGTAAAGGGAGTAGGAAGGGAGTTCCAGAGCCTCAGGGCATAGTGGCTGAAGGCACGGCTGCCGAGGGTGGAACGGAGGATTCGGGGGACAAGGAGGAGGCCAGACCCGGAGGAACAAAGGAAATGGGCACTGTTTTTAGGAGAGAGGAGGTCAGAGAGGTAGGGGGGGTGCAGAGGAGTGGAGCGATTTGAAGACAAGGGTGAGGATCTTGAAGTCGATCCTCTTTAGGACAGGCAGCCAGTGCAGTCTGGCAAGAACTGGGGTGATCGGGGAGTGGAGATTGGTGCGCGTGAGAATGCGGACGGCAGAGTTTGAATAATCTGGATTGTATGGATGGTAGTGGAGGGGAGGCCGGCGAGAAGGGCGTTAGAATTGTCCATCCGAGAGGTGACAAAGGCATGGACCAGGGTTGCAGCGGCTTTGGGAGAGAGGTATTGGCGGAGACAGGCGATGCATCGGAGGTGGAAGAAAGCAGTGCCGTTGAGGGACCGGATGTGGGGGAGGAAGAATAATTGGGGATTGAACCTGACGCCTAGTATATTCTGTGAGACGCTTTGAGACAACAAAAACAACAAGATTGTATTTATAGAGTGTCTTTTACATCGGGAGGATGTCCCAAGGCACTGGACAGTTGGGTCGGGACCCGAGCAGGGGGGAAATGGTCAGGGTGAGGGGAGGGAAGGGAGGGAGCGAGGAGGGCGTAGAGAGTTGAGAGGGGGGGGTAAAGGCGCGGTTGAAGAGAAAGGTCTTGAGACCGGCCTTGAAGGAGGAAAGGTTCCAGGCAAAGGTTCCAGGCAAAGGCACTGAGGGATGGAATTCCAAAGCCTAGGGGCTGAGAGACTCTCTCAGTCACTCTGATAACAATGCAACAAATTCTATCAAACTATCAGCACTTTTTATCCACAGAACCAGTATCTCTTAAGATTTCCTACAACACAAATAAATTGCAATTGTGACACTTTGTTTATTCTGTAGAGGGCAGAGAATCCTTATCAGGTTATTTTGTGGTCAGCTGGGTATCTGACACATGCAGAAACCAATCACCCTGCTAAAGAAGATCCACACCAGAGCTCCACCTATATATATGCCGCCTGGTTTAGATACGTTTCCTCATGTTTCAAAGCAACAACAACAACATTCCATTTGTATAGTACCTTTCACATCAGGAGGACGTCCCAAGGCACTGGACAATCAGTGTTTCGGACCCAAACTGGAGTTTGGGATCAGGGAGAGTGGAGGGCAGTGGGGGAAGGAGGGTGCCTGATGGCACGGTCGAAGAGGAGGATCTTGAGACGGGTCTTGAAGGAGGCAAGGGAGGGGGCAAGGTGGAGGGACTGCGGTATGGAGTTCCAGAGGGTGGGGGTAGAAGTGCAACAGCCCGCCTGCCCATTAATGGTGAGGAGGGTGATGTGGGGGACGAGAAGCAGGCCGGAGCCCCTTGAGCGGAGGAGCGGGCAGGTTGGTAGGGGGTTAGAAGATCGCAGAGGTAGGAGGCAGCAAGACCATGGAGAGCTTTGAAAGCGTGGTCCAGGATCTTGAACTGTATCAACTGTGTGATGGGAAGCCAGTGGAGTCGGGCGAGAATGGGAGTGATAGGGTCGCGGAGCCTGATGCGGGATAAGAGATGGCCTGCAGAGTTCTGGATGATCTGCAGCCTATGGAGGGAGCAGTTGGGGGGGAGCTTGCATAATCAAGCCTGAAAATTATGAATGAGTGTATGAGGATCTCGGAGGCCTGCGGTGTGAAACAGTGGTGGAGCCGGGCGATGTTGCGGAGGTGGGGGAAGGCAGAGCGGGTCATAGCACGGATGTGGGGCAGGAAGGATAGTTGAGGGTCAAACAAAACGCCAAGCTTCCGGACTGGCTTAGTGAGGTGGAGTGTGCACCCTTGGATGGTGACGCTGTCAGTGCCCGAGGTATGGAGGCGCTGATGGGAGCCAATCGGGGGGCCTCAGTCAACTGGAGAAAGTTAGCTCTCATTCAGGACTTGATGTCTGACAGACAATCCATCATGACATCAGTGGTCCTGTTGTTGAGGGTGGAGGCAGAGAGATAGAGTTGGGTGTCATCCATACACATGTGTAAATTGACCCCATGTCTGCAGATGATGTCACCAAGAGGATAAAATACCTGACTTATCAAAAATATTTTAGGCATGCTGTGTTGAGTGCTGAACGACTATGTGCCTCAATGTTAAGACTGACAACCCCTACCCCCGACGCATCGCCCATCTCCGCCAATACCTCTCCCCAAAAGCCGCTGAAACCCTGCTCCATGCCTTTGACAGCTCTCAGCTGGACTATTCTAACGCCCTCCTCACCGGTCTCCCATCCACTACCATCCATAAAATCCAGATCATTCAAAACTCTGCCGCCCGCATTCTCACCCGCACAAAACTCTGCTCCCCGATTACCCCAGTCCTTGCCAGACTGCACTGGCTGCCTATCTCAGAGAGGATCGATTTCAAGATCCTCACCCTTGTATTCAAGTCCCTGCACTCCTCTGCACCTCCCTACCTCTCTGACCTCCTCTCTCCTCAAAACAGTACCCGTTGCCTCCGTTCCTCTGGGGCTGGCCTCCTCCTCGTCCCCCGAGTCCTCCGCTCCACCCTCGGCAGCCGTGCCTTCAGTCACTATGCCTCGAGGCTCTGGAACTGCCTTCCTCACTCACTTTGTCTCGCTCCCTCCTTTCCCATTTTCAGGTCTCTGCTGAAGACCTTTCTCTTCGGCCGCACCTTCAATCACCTTCCTCCCCCTCCTCCTGGCTCGGTCCCAGGATCCGTTACTGTAAAGCGCTCTGAAACGCCGTCTGGCGTGGAAGGCGCTATATAAATCCAAGTTGTTGTTGTTGCAGCTCATATTGACCAAATGAAACAATTGTCCACATCAGCCAAAACAAACTCTTAAAGAGTTAACAATACTCAACAAGCTTGTTCTCTGAAAACCTTTGGATTTGGGAAGCAAAGTTTTCCTAGCCCATTCATATTAGTAATAGATAATCTAGAAAAGCTAGATTTGTTAAAGTATAATTAGGGGATACTTTTTGTTTAAAACCTTTCATCAACATAAATAGGCAAAAAAAAATCTGGAAAAAAAATCTATAATTTTCTTTTGGCGGGGAGGAAGAGGACCAACTGTGCTTCAGAGACCAACTGTGAACAGAGCAATGGTGCACAGGTGAACTCAGAGCTGCCGCAGTTGTGCATAACTTGCCTCAGGACATGTTCTTGGGAGGCCAAGTATATTGCTTGACATCAGAAATGTATGCATTTGTTGTTGCCTCTGAGAGTGAAAAGAGCCGTTTTGAGTTGGGCTGTGAAAAAGGTTTGGTGTTTCTGCCTACCTTCAACAAATGCACAAAACATTGGCAGATTTCTACCTTTTTTTTGATCAAGCTTTTGCCCTCCAAGAAGTGGAGGTTGGAAAGTCCCCATGTTTATATACAATTTTAATTATCCTTAAATGTCATTAAGTGCATTCATTCTCCAGTGGGGGAATATTCAGGTAAATATTGCCACGGCTCAGTTGGGTTGCTTAATAGCTCACACTTGGAAGGGGATGGGGGGAGAGAGAAATTCAAGGAAGTCTTATTCATCCGCACAAAGCACTTCAACTGTCAACTTGACAATCATTGAAAACTCAGTGCTTCTCAGGAGAGTCCCACTCTTCCAATTAAAGGATGGCAGATGCGAGAGGGAAAATAAAGAATTTAATGAAAATGGAAAAAGTCGATTGAAAAATAGGTATTGGCATGACAGTAAAATCAGCAAAACATTCAGCTAAAAAACACAGCAGCATATTCAAGCTGGTAAAACACTGGATAGTGTAATTCTGACCACTAGAACTAATCCAGCTACGTGAAGTATATTTGAACCCAGATTCAACTCAGAAACAAATGAGAGCAGTGGCAATTGGGGTCTTTCTGTCGCTCTATTGGAACTGGGGCCTCATGAATAGGTTTCTACATTATACAGTAAAACTCACCTTAGTCATATCAGTCGGAACCATGACATTTACACAAAATCCGAATTGCAAGCAAACTTGTATAAATCGTTTAAAATCCAATTTAATCAATAATGTCCACTGTGCATTTGTGATTCAGTGTAGCCAGTAAGTGTGCATGCGGTACTTTGTCACTGCAGCTGGTCAGCACCTTGGGATGTCCTCCTGACGTGAAAGGCACAATACAAATGTAAGTTGTTGTTGTAACCGTGCACACAGTGACAGGTCAAGACAGGTTAAGTTTAAAGGCACCAACCTTCCTTTTGCTAGTCAATGTTTCATGCTTTTCTAAATCATAACATCAAACTTGTAGGCTAACTTCTTCTGTATTCTCAGAAGTTAGCAGAAATTTCCATTCAGGTTGAAACCAATAATACGGTATCCAGACATTTTACTTTCTTGAGTGCACACATGCAAGTTAAGATGACCCAGAAACACAAATCTGCCCTCTCTGTAGGCCCAATAAGTCATTCTTACCCTGAACAAAAACTAATTGGGTCATTCTTGAAAGTCACCAGAAATAGAAAAAAATAATCAGAATCCTGGGAATCATGTCAGATGTAAATCAAATCAACACCACTCATTTTAACAGTGGATTCAGTGCCACCTTTATGGTAAAGAAAATCATTAAGACTTTCTACCAGTACAAATCATTAATTACTGCAGCTTGGGCTATGCCAACCAAAACAAAACTATTCTAAGCTTTATTCAAACTTCATTTACATTTCCCCAAGGTGGCCACCTTATTCCTTTGTGTGTGTATGAAGTAAGTTAATTAGAAATATCCAAGGACAGAGATCCACGACTCCAACAAATACATCAATCTTACAAGCGTCAGCAACTTATGTTGATTTATTTTATTGCATAAAAGTGTTTACCCAAGCTTCGTTTACATCACCATAGAGATGGTTGGCACACAGGCTTCAGCAAAACACGTGTCCTGAATTCATTGCATATCTGACCTATCAAACATTTGGATTAGATACACATCTAAGGCGCTGCAGAGAAATTAAACCTGAACAACAGGTGAAATCTCTCAAGAAAATAAACATATTTGCATGATGTTTTCCTTCTGTTTGAGTTTTATTAAAGCATTTCTTGTATTATATAAAATGCACAACACAACAATTGCCAAAACCTTGAACAAACTAAATCACAATAATGATTTTATGCACCACAGTCAAGAGGCTGAATAGTACAGCTCAGATACCATAAAAGATTAACTGCAGGGGAACACTGAGGTTGAAAAAGCGCCCAGCGGAAACACTGCAGTTAGAATAGCACCTTGACACACCTCAAGACAAAGTGTAAGTTCTGCAAGGTTCCTCACATGTGAAATCCTGACCCATGGGAACTTGATTCTGATGCCTTTTCAGCATTGAATAATCCCACTTCTGAGTCAGATTATGTAATCAATTAAGTTGTACGTTGAGCTTAATCTAGGCTCACAACCAATGCAGTCCTGGGGGAGCAATGGGTAGTGGAGTGTGGCACCTCTTCAGATGAGATATTAAATTAAGGCCCCATTTTCCTGTTCAGGTGGATGTTAAAGGTCCATGGCATTACTCAAATAAAGGAATTGTTTCCATGTTTTAGCCCAAAATCCCCAAAATAATATTAGTCATTCACTTCAAGGCTGTTTGTGGGACATGGCAATGAGCAAACTGGTTGCAACATATACTTACAAAATACATGGTCACTATATTCTACAATAAATGCTTGTGAAGCTCTTTGAGACTTTAGGTGATGTGGTAAGGCAACCTATGAATTGCTAGGATCATTATTATTGCCTTTGCGTTTTCTCCGAATTTTTCAACCATTAATCCGACTCCATTATTCACAAGCTGCAACTCATCGAAACTTCTGCGCCCACATTCTCACTCGCACCAAGGTCCGCACACCGTCACCTGGCAAGAGTGACGGTGTGCAACAACAACAACTTGCATTTATATAGCGCCCATCACACAGGGTAAAGTCCCAGAGAACTGCAGTACTCGTCAGGCTCCACCGTCTCCTTCTTGATAAATTTCAAGGTCCTCACCCTCACTTACAAATCCATTCACAGCCTGACACTTCCTTATCTTCTCCTACCCTATTCCTTCTCCTCTCAAACCCTGCCAAAACTACAACAACTTGCACTTATATAGTACCCTCCACGCAAGGCAGCGTCTCAGAATGCTTAACAGTGGCGGAGCCTGACTCCAAGCCCGGGTGGGTGGGGGGGGAGGTAGTTGTAAGCACGGTCAAAGAGCAAGGTTTTCAGGTGGGTCTTGTAAAAGGGGAAAGTGGGGGCAAGGTGGAGGGACTGAGGGAGAGTGTTCCAGAGTTTCGGGGTGTAGTGACTGAAAGCGCGACCTCCAATGGTGGGGCAAAGGATGTGAGGGACAAGCAGTAGGCCGATGACAGTTGAGCGGAGGCACCAGGTGGTGGATTGGGGAGTGAGGAGGCCAGAGAGGTAGGGAGGTGCCAGAGAGTGAAGGGATTTGAACACAAATGTGAGGTTCTTGAAGTCGATCCATTCGGTGATGGGGAGCCAGTGGAGCCTGACCTGAACTGGTGTAATGTGGGTATGGAGTTTGGTCTGGGTCAGTATGCAGGTGGCAGAGTTCTGAACAAGCTGGATCTTTTCAATAGTGGAGCTGGGGAGACCGGCAAGTAGTGCGTTTGAGTAATCCAAGCGGGAGGTCACAAACGTACGCACGAGGGTTTCAGCTGCATTCGGGGTAAGGTATGGACGGAGGCAGGCAATGTGGTGCAGATGGAAGAAGGTAATCCTGGTCAGAGAATGGATGTGGGGGGGGGAAGGACACCTGGGGGTCAAACCGGATTGCCTATATTGCGCACTGGTTTGGTGAGTCTGAGGGAGAGCCCAGGGAGGTTGAGGAGTTTAGATTCACAGGAGTGAAGACGTTGATGGGAGCCAAGGAGTATGGTTTCCGTCCTGTCCACATTCAGCTTCAGGAAGTTTACTCTCATCAAGGTGCTGATGTCTGCCAGACAAGCTGATAAAACACTGGTGGAACTGGAGTTGGTACTGGAGGAGGCAAAGTAGATTTGTGTGTCATCCGCATACATGTGGAAATTTACCCCGTGTCTGTGGATGACATTGCCCAGAAGGATGTCACTTAACTAACTTGTGTTTGCTGCATTCCCATTCTCTCTGTGTTACCAAGCTTTGGCTTTAACCCCTACGCTCCTAATCTCTGGAATTCTCTCCCTTTATCCCTCGGTATCCCCCACCTCCCCCCACCCCACAGACACACACTTCTTTTCATCTCAAGTCCAACCTCAAAAACTACATCTTTGAATGCACCTATGATCACTTTCCCTCTTGCTCAGCATCTAACCCAGTCTTTATAAATCATTCCAAAACATTACCTCACGTGGAAGGTGCTATATGAATGCAAGTAACAGTTGCAGTAATGATGGATACAGATCCCTCAGCAAGCAATGAAGCTGACAAGTTAGAAAAGAAAACAACAACAAAATTACATTTGTACAGCGCCTTTCACGTCAGGAAGATATCCCAAGGCGCTGGACAGACAGAGTTACGGACCCGAGCTGAGGGTCGGGGTGGAGGAGGGTGGAGGCCAGGGAGGAAAGCAGAGAGATCAAAAGCACGGTCGAAGAGGAGGGTCTTGAGATGGGTTTGAAGATGAGGAAGGGGGCGAGATGGAAGGACTGCAGGATGGAGTTCGAGGGGATGGGGGCAGAGTGGCAGAAGGCCCGCCCGCCGATAGTGGGGCGAACAAGGCAGGGAACGTGAAGCAGGCTGGAGCCCGTTGAGCGGAGGGAGCGAACAGGGTGGTATGGGGTCAGGAGGTCGAAGAGGTAAGGGGGAGCAAGACCGTGGACTGCTTTGAAGGTGAGGACCAGGATCTTGAACTGTATCCTCTGTGTGATGGGAAGCCAGTGGAGTTGGGCAGGGATAGGGGTGATAACGTCACTAGCAAGCCCTAGTGCAGGAGAGGACACAGGCTGCAGAGTTCTGGAAGATCCGCAGCCAGTGGAGGAAGGAGTTGGGGAGGCCGACAAGCAGTGAGTTTGCATAATCGAGCCTTGATGTAATGAAGGCATGTATGAGGGTTTCGGCGGCCTGCGGTCTGAGACAGTGTCGGAGCCGGGCGATGTTGCGGAGGTGGGGGAAGGCAGAGCACCATATGGCGCAGAAGTGAGGTAGAAAGGATAGTTGAGAGAAAACACTCAAAACAATTGTTGTTAATCGTCCTGTGAGCATAAATACAATTAGACTAATGGTCGCTATCCTCCATTATTCATAATTTGCCAAAACAAAGTAAAATTGACAATCAAAATATGTCAAATTATAGTTCTTTGAGTTTAAAGTAAGAAACTTTACTTAACTCATACAGCATAAGCATGCACCCTCCAGGTGACAAAACCTTAAAATGAGTTTCTTTAGGAATTTTGTAAAGGTCCTGAATGCATTCTTCTGGTCATATCTCACAGTAAGAAATAATCTAGGTTTTACAGAGAGTAAATGGGGCATGTCAGTTTTTAACAGTGACTGAAATAGGCAGAAATATACATCATATTGTCTGCTCTAGAGACATATTATAGATCGACTAAGAATAACAAAAGGTCTAGCATCAGTCACGTGCCGTAATGAAGGGAATGTATGGTATCATTTGTTATTGCTCGATTTTCTTTAAAAGGTAATTTGATAAATTGCTCCCAACAACTGTTCTGCATGAAGCTCATTAACATTAATGAATTCTTCTTCATCCAACAGCAATAACTGTGAAGATTAATTGCTTATTTCATTAAAACAATTCTTGAAAGGCCACCCTGTAGCAGTGACCAGAATTGCTAGATATGTCCAGTTAACCACCTCTAAATTCACAGTAAATTTATTGAGGATTTAATGGGCTGACAAACCAGTTCACACAAAATTGTATTCTGCTAGAAATGATTATGCTGCACTTACTTCAGGATCAAAGTTCACATTCTAATTAGATTTTGAATAAACTTTTACTCTATATTTATTCACCTTTCATGTACTATGAATAGCAGTTTACAAGATTATCTTATAATGTTTGTCCTGATGCCTTTAATTGGTTGATGGGTCAGTTTCTTAAGCGCTTTGTGATCAATCAACTCATCATATTGTAGCAAAGAACAAGTGGTAGAGATCAGAAAAAGAGATCATATTTGTTTTTGCCAAAATTTAGGTCATAAGCTCAGCACAAATTGGCATACAGTCAGGTTTATGAAGAGATTTTTTTAAAAAACACCAGGAAGTATTTTTCTGCCCAGAAGATAATCAACAGCTGGAAGATTAGGAGGACGGGTGAACTCATCTCCAAAACAGTCTGCTGCTGTAATAGGAAGACCTTTTTGTTTTATCCTTTATCCATTTGATCTCAAAGTTTCAGAATACCAACAAACAATCTTGTGATTGTTAATTTTTTTTAACTAATGAAATTAGATTTAGCACCCTTAGCCTCTATTCTGTTACCAATCTTAGATTCTAAAATGAAGAACCTTCTTTTACATCTTTCTGTAAATCCTTTCACTTTTGTTTCCAAACTATGGTGAGCAAACAAGGAGGTGGGGGAAGGAGGTCACTTGGATGTTTTACCTTCTCTTTCCATTGAATTTCAGAAATGATATCTGAGGAGTTTATTCGGTCCATTGTTCCCAAACTGATGTCAACTCATCTGTTTTTATGGGGGGAGGGGGGTTGTCAATCAGTGTCTGACACATGTGGAAACCCATCACTATGCTTAAGAGTATCAAAACCAAATTGCAAATCCTATGCATCCCATCAACACATGGGCATTCCAGAGATATTTATTTGAATAGAATGCGCACTCTCTGCCTAATTCCGGAAAATATCAGGCGCAGGTTGACACAAACCAGCGCTTAGGGACTCCAGAGTGTAACTCATCCACCGGAAGTGACTTTTCTTATCTCAAATGCTGTTTTATATCCTTCATCAAATGTTAATCCAATTCCTTATTAAAACGTTATGTTCTCAGCCTCAACAACCACTTGTGGCAAACATTTCCATTCTGATAAATCTCTGGGTGAAAGTTTCTTCGAACCTCCCCCCTTAACTCTGCCAATGACAATCCAGCAATAATTCTCCTTTTGTTACTAATTTATTGACTTCTCTCAGAACATCAAGTAGAGTGCATAATCGTGTGTGACCTCATGAATGTTTTATGGAGTGTCAGGATCACTTTCATGAACATATCACTTTAGTTACTCACTCCAATATTTAATTTTAATTTATTCAATACTGCAATAACTCTTTCAATGTTTTGTCAACCTATACATCCTAATGTCGGTTTCCTAGTACAAATTTATTTCAACATATACTTCAGATTCTACAATTATCGCTTTCCAGGGATAATAACTCCTTAGAAATATTTGGGTCACTCAATCCACGACTCTGGTGTGCAATTGGATGCCACATTTGGCCCACACAATACACAATATATTCTGTGAAGCACTTTGAAACATTTATATAAAATGCTATATCAAATGCAAGAATTATTATTATATTTAATATGTATTTACCCTACATTTCTCTGTTTAAATGCCTAAAATTCAACTGTCTTGGAGAAGCCAGTGCAGTGCCATCTAACATTTCTCTATCATCTCCCCTTAGTAGATAATAATAAGAATCTCTGCATTTAATATGGCGCCTTATCACGTCATTGAGACATCTCAAAGAACATCACTTGTAAAGTGGATTGACTATGTTTTATAGATGAAAAGTGAAGGCCAATCGTACACAGCAGTGTCCCACAAACAGTCGTGGATTGAGTGACCAAATAATTTTTTGGGTGAGCGGGGAGGGATTATTACCCGAGAAACGAATCTCGGTTGCAAGGCATGTGCACAAGCCATCCCACAATATATTAAATAATAATAGTAATCTTTGCATTTGATATAGCGCTTTTCACTTCTTGTAGACGTCTCAAAGTGCTTCACAGAATATACTGTAAAGTGAATTGATTGTATATTTGTGGGCGAAACGTGGCAACCAATTGCGCACAGCAGTGTCCCATAAACAGTCGTGGATTGAGTGACCAAATTGTTATTGTTTTTATGTATTAAAACCTAGCGCATACCCTGTAAATACATTCTTTTAAAAATAAAATTCTACTTCTCCCTCTAATATTTATACACAAACATGTTTGCCCTTCATGGCCACTAACCAGTGCAGGTTTGTCTGGGAACAGACTTCCCAGCACTGGGCAAGATCAAACCAATCAATCATTGAGAGAAATTTAAAATGCAGAAAAATATTTCAAGATATCCTGCAATAATTTCTAATAACACACTTCACGTATAACAATAAACTGTAAAAGTCTCTGAGACAAAAAAATCTAAAATCCATTCAATTCAGAATGGGGGGTGGAATGAGAGCAGTTGTAGCTGTGGAACTTGAACTCCTATTCATTGGGAGTTAACCACTACACCAATTACACACCTCAACCTGTATTTATTTGTGTAATTAAAATCTGTCCATTTCCATCATCTCCCAAATGGAGCCCATGACACTTGACCCCATCCGTACCCCTCTCCTTACTTCCACCCTCTTGCCTTCTTACTAATTGACATCATCAACCTCTGTCCGCTGGCAACTGTTCACACCCCCTTAAAATCAACCCCCATTCTCAAAAAAAACTTTTGATTCCAGGCAGGGTGAAACGTTGGGTAAGTTTCCTTACTCCACACGCCTCTGTTTATCTAGCAGAAGTTGGAACCAAATTGTTAGTAAATTGGCGGATTGTTTTTCCGGGGGTAATAATTCCTTAAAAAAAAAATAATTTGCTCACTCAATCCACAACTGTTTGTGGAGCCAAACTCAGCAATTCGCTGCTGCATTTCACCTACAAATATACAGTATACTCTTTACAGTATACTCTGTGAAGCGCTTTGAGACATCTCGGAGACGTGATAAGGCGCGATATCAAATGCAAGGATTATTATTATTATTATTTGCTTTATGAAGTCTGTGCTGGTGTTTTCCTCCCTTGAGCCATTAAATATAATACACCTCTCCTGTTCACTTCCCATACCGTCATCAGCAACTTGCATTTTGTATACAACAACTTGCACTTATATAGGGACCTCCACGCAGGCTAGCATCTCATATAGCATCCATCACACATCCCAAAGTGTTTGAAATATTGAATTGATCAGTTTTAATTCTCCTTTAAAATAAATTGACTGCAAAAGCTAAGAATAGATAAAGATAGCACAAACACACACACATTAATTTTAAGCAACACCATGCATCAAAAACGGGTTAACTTACAAAGTACTAGGGCCACAGTTTCAGACGCTGTATGGCCTTACTTGAAATTCAAGCTTCTTGTAAAAAAAAACTAATCAAACAAAATAAAAGGAAGGAAAGCACAACCTCTTGTGCTGATACAGATGTTGGTCAGAAACACTGTTGTGCAGCAAGACTGCAAATAAGGAATTTGATATCCAATAATTTATTCACTGTGAGTGCTTGTACTGAACAACATAAGAAAGCTAAATATTTCACCACTGAATCATTCGAAAGAAAAGTTTTCCTCCTCAAAGGGAACAAAAACATTCTGCAAAAATACTGAATTGCAAACAAAATATCAATCAATTCTCTATTCCTCCTTTTGGTTAACGTTTTCAGACTTTTTGGGGGGTTTCTCCAGCTCCTTCTTTACACCCCTCCCTCCTAAGGCAGGAAAGGCAGAGCATAGCAATCCAGATCATATCTGAACAATTTATACTAAGTTTTTTCAATCAAATTGTACTGTATGATTCCTGGAGATTCTGGTAGTAAATGACATCCTCATAAACAAAGATAGGAGTAAAGTAGCTGTTTTTACCCGTCTGCCTCTGAACCTCAGTCCCCACAATCATCATGTGGCACAACAGCCCGAGTTTATGTCAACCTTCATTTATCTTAATGTTTAGGCAGACATGGAATACAAACTCAAGAACACACAAGCAAAGAAATGTAAAGCAATAAAAAGTGACTCCGAAAAATCAAAGTGCAGTGATAGAGACAAAGAACATGCAGAGTTGCTTATAGTCGCCCGCAAAATATACAGTCAATTCACTTTACAGTATATTCCGTGAAGCGCTTTGAGACGTCGCCAAGACATGATAAGGCGCTTTATCAAATGTAAGGATTATTTCTATCATATTATTTGTAATTTTCTTGGTATACAGGATTTGGAGCTACAATGGAAAACGGATATCTACACCATTGGAAAACAGTTGTGAAAACATTGCTGATATCAGGTCATCTTCTGAAGTCCTGTCCTGTAATATCTGCTCGATGTATAGGTATTTTTAATGGTAAGCATAGACATATGTGTGTTTGATATCAACCGACAAGAGAAAATATTCAGAATGTTCAGCAGATTGGAATACAGCACTTTAGCCCTGAATAAGAATTAAGCTGTTCGAGAGTTTTAGGATGATTATATACCTATAAGCTTTGGAACGACATTATAATCTGGGTAATAAAATACCATTTTGAAGGAAAATAGGTCAACCAAAATATTGTACTTCATTGTATTTAAAATCTACTGGAGGCAAGTGCAGATTTTATAGTGTGACAGGTCATCAAATAAATTCAAGGATACATTAAAGGATATTTAAAAATTATTGTTGGAAAAATCTCATGAAACTGATACAATTCTACTAATAATCTTGGCTCACAATCACTTTATGGTTGTTTGTGGGGACACTGCTGTGCACAAATTGGCTGCCCCATTTGCCTAAAAAATACAGTCATGGCACTTTCCACTAAATCTTGTGAAACGCTTGGAGACATCGACAACATGATATGGCACAATGTCAAAATTGTTATTATAGTTAACCCATCAGTGCAAAAACAGTCTTATTTAGGAAGCTGATTATCTTCAGTTCTTTTTAAAGACACCAGTTTCTAAATTGAGACTGAATTTAAGATTTTTCCAAAATTCTGCACAATGTTATTAAAGCTAAGAAATCTCAGGCCTCAGGAATCCTACTATGTTTATAGCTAAATATACAGAAAAAAAAATAAAGAGATAACAAAAAAGACATCTGCGGGAAACATCTCAAACACAGTGGCATAATGAAATGAATGTTGACAGGATCCAATATTCAAAACTTCTGGTTTCAAAATTGAATTACAATCAATTTAAACATGTTCAAATGTATCACACGGTGACAAATATTGCTCAACTTCAGCAACCACTGTGGCATATCTTTTTAAACATTTGGAAAATACAGCTGGCTTCATATTGGAAGAGAACGATGTATCCATATTAGTGCGGCTTCAGACTGGAATTAAATTTGCACATCAAGGGCTGCAGAGGCTTGAAAGCCAGTTCTGGCCCTTGTCCAAGCCATGCACTTACGGAAGGCCTTCTCAAAAGCAGGCAGGGATTTGATGTAAATTGATTTTACTGGATTTATAACATGACAAATACTAACAGGACAGTGTGCTGATTGGACCAGAAGGCTGTGCATTTGTAATAGAATTAACAGTACATTGCCAAAACAAGCAAAAGTGGTCTCCACTAGCCACGTATCTGTTCATTCAAGGTTTTAGTGCACAATTTCAGAAAACATAATGATAATATTTTCATTTGATATAGCACCTTATTTTTTTTAAAAAAGTTTTAAATTTAGGATTTAATTTTAACTTAGAATTGGTACATTACACAGACTGAGCAGCGTTTAAAGTCAGGTATTGTAAGAACTTGCATCAAAATAAACACCTGTACTGTTTAACCTGAATATTTGCTCCAGCAGTGTGACAACATAAAACATGTTGTTTTGTGGTACTAAATATGAAAACGCATCACTCACTCGACTGTATATTGCTAATAGACTGCTTTGCTATTGCTAACCCTTCAAAACGTTATTTGTCTCCATAGCACTGTAATTTAATCTCCTATTCACAATGTACAACACTTCTTGCAACAATCCATAATTTGATGTCTTTGACTTCATCTGTAGTCATTCAATTGCACAGGGATTTAGTAGTATCTATTAGTATAGCTTTTATAAGCAAAGGGATAGACAAGCACCTACACACAGAGGCTATCTGCACGCTCTAAATCTCCAATGCCAAATTCAATGCCACAGAGATTATCAAGGATTATTTTCATCCACTGCAGAATTCAATAGTTTAGTTATCTCATTCTATTTCTTCTCTTACATTTTTAGGACTGATGAAATTCACCTACTTTTCATTGGGAGTACATAGATTAACCTTCAGCACCTCCAAATGCTAGAACACAGATGGAACATAGATGTCAGGCTGGCTCAGTTAGTCGTACTCTTCTTTCGAAATCAGAAGATAGCAAGTTCCAGACCCACATTAGGACCTTGTGTTCATCATCTGCTCTGACACTCCAATGCTGTCCTGGGAGTGTGCTATTTGGCCACAGATGCCGTCCTTCAGGTGAGATGTTAAACCGAGGTCCCATCTGCCTATTTAGGTGGATGTTAAAGATCCCATGTGCCGTTTGAAAAGAGAAGGAGTTCCTCCCAATGTCCTGGCAAAAATCCCCCAGGTACCCAATATGTTGATACAAGCATCAGTTTTGTGGTTGTTTTCAGTAAAGGTATTTTGAACTCAGAGTATCCTTGAGTGGTTTAGGTCGTACCTCTCCCACCGTCTTCACTTTGTTTCCACGAATGACTTTTTCTCCAGCCCCCGCACTGTCTCGTGTGGTGTCCCTCAGGCCTCTGTCCTCGGTCCCCTCCTCTTCACCCTCTATATGCTCCCCCTCGGTGACATCATCCGCAGACATGGGGTTAACTTCCACATGTATGCAGATGACACCCAACTCTACCTTTCCTCCTCTACCCTCAACTCCACGACCACCGATGTCCTGACAGCTGCCTGTCCGACATCGAGTCCTGGGCGAGAGACAACTTTCTTCAGCTCAACGTGCGCAAAACTGAGGCCCTCCTGATTGGCTCACGTCAGCGCCTCCGCACCTCAGGCGCTGACAGCATCAGCATCCAAGGCTGCACTCTCCACATCTCAAAGGCAGTCAGGAACCTCGGCGTTCTGTTCGACTCTGAGCTGTCCTTTCTCCCTCATATCCACGCCACAACTGGCACCGCCTTCCATCACCTCCGGAATATCGCCAGACTACGGCACTACCTCACCCCTCATGCTGCTGAAACTCTGGTCCACGCCTTTATCACCTCAAGGCTGGACTATGGGAACTCTCTCCTCACCGGCCTTCCCGGCACCTCCCTCCACAAGCTGCAGGTCATTCAGAACTCTGCAGCTCGTGTACTGTCCCGCACCAGGCTTCGGGACCACATCACTCCCACCCTCGCTCGCCTCCACTGGCTCCCCATCCCCCAGAGGATCGATTTCAAGATCCTCATCCTCACCTACAAGGCCATTCACGGCCTTGCTCCTTCCTACCTCTCTGACCTACTATCCCCCTACCTACCTGCCCGTACCCTCCGTTCCTCTGGCTCCGGTCTGCTCCACATCCCCCGCCCCAACCACTCTACCATCGGTGGCCGGGCCTTCAGCCTCTCAGCCCCGAGGCTTTGGAACTCTATCCCCCAGTGCCTTCTCCGCTTCCTCCCTTTCCTCCTTCAAGGCCGGTCTCAAGACCTTTCTCTTTGACCGTGCCTTCAGCTCCCCTCTCAACTCTCTACCCCCTCCTCGCTCCCTCTCCTCCCTCCCCTCACCCTGACCATTTCCCCCCTGCTCGGGTCCTGACCCAACTGTACAGCACCTTGGGACATCCTCCCGATGTGAAAGGCGCTCTCTAAATGAAATCTTGTTGTTGTATCCCATATCCTATATGTTGGATCTATTCAAATTTTCAACATTAAGGTGGATAGATTTTTTATTAATAATATAACAAAAAAAAGATTTTTATTATGTAACAGGTATCAAAGGATATGGGGCAAAGGTGGGTATTTGGAGTTAAGGTTCAGATAAGCCATGATCTAATAAAATGGCAGAACAGACTCAAGGGGCTGAATGGCCTATTCCTGTTCCGATGTTCCACGGATTCAAAACATATTAATTTGTGAATTAGATCAGTTACCAACCCACTGAAAATACAAAGAATATACCAAAAATAGCTGTTACATAAACCCTGAATGAAATCAGAAACTGGCAGATTCGGCAGACAGGACAAAAATCATAGTCATAATTTCTCACAAGTGAGCTGTTGGAAACCTATTTTCCCCCAAATGGGATTTTTCAAAAGTAATGTTTCCATGAGCCAGATCTGAACATCCATAACAGAGAAGAGATTCTCCCTTGAGAAATCCTTAATCCGACTCAAGGGGCACTGCTCTGCTGTTGGCACCCTGAAACAAGACTATAGCAATCTTGTTCCAAAAGCCAGCTTGTGCCTTGAAACCATGCAGGTTTGGAATATACTCCATAGTAAATCACTCATTAGAAGCAAAATGGAAGTGGCCAAATAAGTCAATACAACTTCTGAAGAGGCCAAACTTAGACTTTTGTGATAAGATGTGTCAAAGCGCTTCATAGGTTTTACTGTGAAATACAGTGATAATTTTGCAGGCGAACGTGCAGCCAATTTGCACACAATAATGTTCCACAAACAGTCATGAAGTAAAAGAAATTTTTTTCTCATCTGGGGTTTTGTTGGCAGGACATCAGGAGGTTCTCCCTTCACTTTTCAAACAATGCCCATGGTATTGATAACATTCACTTTAACAAGCAGACGGGACCTCGATTCACATGTCATTTCCAACAATGGAGCACTCCTCTTGCACAGTTTTGAAGTGTCAGTGTAAACCGTATCCAGAGCCCTATTGTAGAGCTTGAACCCACAAGTGACTCATAGGGGAATGTGCTATAACAACAACTTGCATTGATAAGCGCACTTCATGTAGGGTAGTGTCTCGGAGCTCTTAACAGTAGCGAAGCCTGGGGCCAAGCCAGGGAGAGGTGACCGGAAGCACGGTCAAAGAGGAAGATCTTTAGGCCTGATCTGAAAATTGGGAAGGAAGGAGCAAGATGGAAGGATTGAAGGAGAGTGCCAAAGTTTCAAGGCACAGTGGCTCAAAGCACAGTCGTTGATGACGGAGCAGAGGGGATGAGGGAAAACAGGAGGCAGTAGATTGGGGCTGCTCAGAGGACTGGCTGTGGTGTCCTCACGGCTCAGAGTTTTCCCCTCCCAGCTCCCCTTAAAGACAGTAGATAGATTGGGTTTGCGGGGTGTGGGGAGGCACTGAGCCCCCTTTAGCCCTAGCCAGCTACTGCTTATAACTACAGTACTTCCTACTGTGCTTGGTTTCCTCTTTGTTTGCCCGTGACCTTTTCTAGAACCACTATGGAATCTTGCCTGTGACCGAAGCTCCAGCCAGGAAACAATCTTTATAAAATAATGATCCCGGATGTTGAACTCAGATGTCAGTGACATCTTGGGCAGGTTTCACAAAACCTGCAAATTGCAATTTAGCATTAATAGCAGCTTTATAATATAATGAAGAAGTTAACAACTCCCAGTGTTTACAAGGATCTATAAGGTATGGAACTTATGCAATTTATAAAGCAATTACGTCTTTAAAAATACACATGTGGAAAACGTACAAAAAAAAAGATTCCCATGCAAATTGTAGAATTGAGGCCAGTTCAAAAAAGCTTACTGCTGCTGCGTTAGTTGTATTGCTTGAGATAAGGAACACAGTACGTTCTGAAACAAAACACACAAAATAGTGGTTTCATGACAATGCTACCCATTTTTACTGGCTTTGTACCAAATTTCCATAAGATTTATGCCTTGCAATTTAACAAAAACAAAGGAGGGGATTTCAGTTGCCTTTCTTCTCTCCCCTTTCCCTCGAGGACATTTAATAGCAAACTTAGCAGCAGCATCATGCACATTAAGCGTGTGCAATTAACATCTATGCTTTCAAGCATTGTTATAAATCTGAGAGAAATGTTGCCATAGGTGCTCTTTTACCTGCTCTGTCAATCATGGTGATCTGGGCTTTGCCACATGTCTGTTTTGCAAAGCAGCTGCTGGATTGTAATAAATACAGCATATTCAAAGTGCTGCTCAGAGCTGGGCCGCTGAAAGGTTTGCCCATTTAGTGCAACAATTGACAAAAAGGAAGAGACAAAGCAACTCCTGCTTATTTTGGAGAAAAATTAGAGTCCCAGCTTACACAAGTTCGGATCTCTGAGATTACCCTTGTGCTTTGAGTAGTTTCACAAACCAATTTTATCTTACCTTGTTGAAAAGAAATTAACTAATAAATGATCAAAATGGCATGACCTACTTGCATTATTAGCTGTTACGACACAGATGAGACACAAACGAGAGGCAACTGAATTGGTGAAGTTCTATTGTTATTTCCCTTTGCGCAAACATTGATATTAGAGTATTAAGATAGGTGTCCAGGTTGACTCATATTTCCTGTTTTAATAACTTACACAAGGTATAATAAAAGCACAGTACCAATGTACACGCTGCTTAGAGATAATTCTACGTATTAAATTATTTATTAAATCAATTTAGAAGTCCAATTACATTTAAAAAGAAGCATCACGATGCCAAGTGATGTTATTCAGTATGCTATAATAGCAACTTTGGTCCAATTTAGGAGCAGTTTTGTTTGAACAGGAGCATTTGTTTTCAAAGGGAAATGCTCAGAAGATGGTATATCATTCACATTTTCCAAATTGTTTGTTTAGAGACGATTTACATTGATCATCGGGATTCAGTCATAGAAATACTATATAAGGAGCACCAATTCAGAGTGAGACAACTCAGAAATATCCAACAACTACAACAACAAATTACATTTGTGTAGCGCCTTTCACGTCCCAAGGTGCTAAAACCCAGAGGCTGTTATACATATCCAGAGTGCTCTTTACAACACCACCTTGAATTTATATAGCACCCTTCAAGCGGGGTAGCGTCTCAAAGTGCTTAACAATGGAAGAGATTTAGTGACTGAAGGCATGGCTGATGATTGTGTGGTAGAGGGGTGAGGTTATGTAGTTGGTGAGTTAGTAAAAATATTCATGGATATGGTGAGAACTGAAAAATTGGTTTAAATAAAGTGTGGCAAGCCTGAACAAGCCTACCCCTGCTAAAAGCCCAACAAGTTTGCACAAACGTAGACATTCAGAACAAATACAAATGTTCTGGTTAACGAGGATTAAGTCACCCAGCACAGTATGCATCTATATTTATCAAACGCAGAGAGAGTATTCATTTATCACTTATTTATCATTTCACTGAAGGAGCTCTTTAAATGAAGATATACGGCTGATTTGTTTAATAGCCTCAGGTTACTACTCCCTCCCATTGGCATCCAAAAGGATTAAAGATCATTTGAGGTTAAACTTCAAAAAGACAAAATAGTTCAACACCAAGAGTTTCCCCCATTCCTTAAATTCAGCATTTTTTAAATGCTACAATCGTATCAAACACAGCAAAATAAACCGAAAGAGTTGTTTTGTAATGCAACAGCAGTCACCGAGCATCGAGACTGGTTTAACATGTTTAATTAGGATTTACTATCCCTAGCAAGACAGGAAAACACCATTGTGTCCATCTGTCCAGTGCAACATTGAAGAATAGGTCATGTTAGTACTGTATATAGTAATTATACTGCTCACATTAACAAAATTGTAAAAAAAAACTGTAAAAGACATACTGCTTGGTTTTTCGAAGTGTTCCAAATCACAACTGAGTTTGTTTTAAAAGTATTATTATTTGAACAACAACAACAAAATTACATTTGTATATTGCCTTTCACATCGGGAGGATGTCCCAAGGCGCTGGACAGTCAGAGGTACGGACCCAAGCTGGGGGTCAGGGTGGGGGAGAGTGGAGGGCAGAGGGGGAAGCAGGGAGATCGAAAGCGCGGTCGAAGGAGGGTCTTGAGGTGAGTCTTGAAGGTGGCAAGAGAGGGGGCGAGACAGAGGAACTGCAGGATGGAGTTCCAGAGGGTAGGTACCGAGTAGCGGAAGGCCTGCCCGCCAATAGTGGGGTGAGAAAGGGGGACGTGAAGCAGGCCGGAGCCCGCTGAGCGGAGGGAAGCCAGAGAGGTGGGGGGGAACAAGATCGTGGAGAGCTTTGAAGGTGAGGACCAGGATCTTCAACTGTATCCTCTGTGTGTTGGGAAGCCACTGGAATTGGGCGAGGATGAGGGTGATAGGGTCGCGGAGCTTAGTGCAGGAGAGGACACGGGCTGCAGAGTTCTGGATGATCTGCAGCCTGCGGAGGAAGCAGTTGGGAAGGCCGACAAGCAGTGAGTTTGCATAGTCAAGCCTAAATGTAATGAAGGCATGTATGAGGGTTTCGGCGGTCTGCAGTGTGATTCAGTGTCGGAGCCAGGTGACGTTGTGGAGGTGGGAGAAGGCAGAGCGGATCATGGCGCAGATGTGGGGTAGAAAGGATCGTTGAGGGTCAAACAAGACCCAAGGTTCTGGACTGGCTTAACAAGGTGGAGTGTGCAACCATGAATGAATGGTGATGCTGTCAGCACCTGAGATGAAGAGGCGCTGACAGGAGCCAATCAGAAGAGCCTTGGTCTTGTTGACGTTCAACTGAAGGAAATTCGCGCTCATCCAGGACTTGGTTTGACGAGGGATATTGTGCATCAGTCATAGGGCTGTAATTTTCACATGGATAATTTTGGGGGAAAATGATGCATCAGCTATATGAAACATCAAAAAGTCATGGATTACATGCTAAAACTTGTGAAAATGCCACACACATTGTCGTAACTAAACTATGTATCTTTATTTTGCTATATTTCTGTAAAAACACAAAATTGTAGCAAATCAAACAAAACCAAAGTATCAAAGCTCTATCTAAAAAATGATACTGTTGGGAGTCCATAAAAGCCCAAAGAGCGCTATAACCCCGGGGTAGGCTCAGTTTGGCAGTGTTTCTGCATTCACCATCTTTTTGAGTCCATTGACACATCAAAACACCAGCTGGCGTGCAGGAAGCTAAAATGATCAATTTCGAGGTCATCAAGTCATGACCAACATACATCTCCTGCAACCTGATGGCTTGCAACTCAGACATTTTGACTTCCCACATGTCGGTCAGTGTTTTGAAACCTCAAGGTATTTTGGATATTTCTGAGTAAATATTGGGGTCCCATGTATCAGGTGATTGAAAAAAATGTTTTTAAATAAGGATATGTAAAAAAATACTATTGTGATCGTAAAAACAATTCATTCTCAGTGGCAATGACAACTTTGGATCCGAATTATCAGAGCCAGGAGAATGGAGGAAATGACAAATTTCATTTGGCCTCTTTTTTATTTTTATTCATTTGCTAGCTTGCCTTTCTGCTGACATACCTTAAAATGGTGGATTGTGTGACTCCCACAACAGAAATGCAGCCTTAATCATCAGTAACACAGGAATCATTGCATTGAGGCATTTATGCAATTGTTGTTATAGTGACAAGCAGTGCTGATAGTTTCCAGCTTGAAAAGGAAAACCCAAACACTTTCATGTAGTTTTAGAGCTTCAAAGAGTATTGTTACATCAGTTGAGAACACAGATACATGGAAATAAAGTTATGCAGAAATCATACCTGCAGGTCCACTGAGGCTGGCTTTCTTAACTGCAAAGAAAAAAAAGAAAGTGTCAGTGCGGCATAAGTACAGGTACAAGCTAATAGCTTTTAAAACTAAACCTCAACACCCAGAAATACTTCTTAAAGCTATGAGACAGGTTCCAATTTATTGTGAGCATAATTCTATAAGGAAACCCTGTATAGGTAACCATTAGCACTCAAATATCATAGCAGAAACTAAAATCTGTCGGTAGGTAAAAATCACAAAGCGAGTCAAAGCATTTCCAAGATGTCTCCAGAAAACTTGCTAAACTTACAGCAAGCTAACTATTTAGTAGCTGAGTTGGCAACTATAGTTATAACCGTTTTTATCCTTATTTCCACACAGTCAAATATGGATGGGATTGGGGGGGCAGGGGGGATCAGGAAGTAAATGTAAATGGAAACACTCTCCACCAAATATGAAAATAATCAACAACAAAATGCATTTAATTGGCGCCTTTTGTGTCGAGAGAACATCCCAAGACAATCAGTCAGAGCAGCAGTGGTCCTAGAATTGAGGGTGGAGACGCAGAGAGAGATAGAGCTGTGTGCCATCCGCATACCTGGGCTGTCAAGTTGGAGCATGTAAATATTAAAGAGGAGAAGACTAAAGATGGAGCCTCGACGATGCCGCATATCGGGAGAGAAGCCGATGGCAGATATGAAATGGAAATGTTGGGATAGGTAAGAATTAAACCAGGAAAGGACAGAACCGTGAGGGTGGAGCTGAGAGGGAAGGCGGTGGCGAAGGTTAGAATGGTTGACAATGTCAAAAGCAGCAGATAGAACAAGAAGGAAGAGGAGGCAAAGAGGGGCCTGATGGAGGCTTCATGCAGGGTGTGTAGGGAGAGGAGAGAGTAAAGCAACAACTCGTTCCAGTACCTTGGAGAAGAAAGAGACTGGGAGATGGGATGGTAGTTTGGGAATAAGGATGGGTAAAGGGAAGGTTTTTTGAGGGGGTTGTTATGACACTCACATAAAACTGAAAAACAACTCAGCACAAACCAGCTTGTCACGATGTGAACAATAACAAAAAAGGTACGACATCACAGAAAGTGGGAAATTACTTTTGGTGACAGATTTTATCCAACAAAAAGCTGCTAAGATTCATACATTAAATGCATTAGAGTAGATGTTTTGCGGCTCGGTGGAATTACAATAAAGTCTCATATCAAAATGAATCAAAGCATCAGCTGCAAGGAACAAAGAGAAACACGAAGAGATAATAAATGATTTGTTGGGTATACAGTTTTCATGGCATATGAAATGCGAAGGTTCAGTCCTTTTAGTGAATGGAAATACTATTGTTTTAAACTTGCTGCACCCCAGCATTAAACAGGTTTCCATAGTGCACACCATTCTGAAACCCATCATTCAGGGTTATTGCAACTCACAGATCTGACCTCCAATCTCTACCCCTAGGTAATATGATTGATTGACAGGCACAAAGGGCTGAAAAGCTAAGGTCAGTTTTCCAGGTACTTTTGCAGGCCATCAACACGCCTCCCAAATTAAAACATTTGAGACAAACCACTCCCGCTCTTTAACTTAAAAATGCTGGATTCAGTGCAATGTACTGCAGAATTACACAGCTGTCTGCTTACATTGGTCTGCTTAAGGTTGATACTCCAACTCCTTTTGTGTCATACACACAAAACCAAAGCTTACAGTTTGTAGCAATCCATTTATTGAAGGACTGCCATCGTAATGAAAGCATATTTCATTAAACCTTTATTCACTTAAATTCACGCCACACGATTGCATCCCAGGCATGACATTTATATTGACATCTTCAGATTTTCTGGTCTTCCTCTTCTGCGTTTGAATTGTTGATTAAAAACGTTTTCTTGAGGGCAAACCCATCAACAAGTTTGTTTCCAAACATGTCAGAGAACAAGCTGATGGGAGACAGAGAATTGAATCCAGCAGACAGCAGAGTTTCAAATCTATTTGAAGCAAAAACTTCAATACAACCTAATTGCATTCTATTCAGCTGAGCAGTAAATAATGAGTGATTGCTATATCAATAGGGTCAAATGACACAAACTTTATTTTTAAACCAACATTGTTAAACGTTTGGTGCTCTGTAATATGAATTACTGCATTATCGATTTACTTGAATTTTTTCACCCTCTTGAGTTTACAGCTCCCCAGGGTGAAAATTAGTTTAGCCTGCCAAATGCATAAAGGTTCACTCTTTTAATGAATAGATTACCCACACTTTTGACTGACCTCAATTATTCCACTATAACCTTTTAATCTGCCAACTTCTCCCATGTGGAAAAGGTGGATTTGAACAGCGGAAAGAAGTATTTAAACAGGGAAGACTGGAATAGAGTAACAGAGGAAAAACTTAACATTAATTAAAAACTAATACTTTATGCAAGAGAAAGGGACAAAACAGTTAACTATACTTATCAGTTATGGGCAACTTACTTGAAACCATTATCAGACACAAAATAACTGAGCATTTGGATAAATGTCAATTGATCAGAATGATCGATCATGATTTTGTAAAGGTTAGGACATGTCTGACGAACCTAATGCTGTAGAGATTTGTTTTATACATACTACTGAAGTGTAGATAAAGGCAAATTGATGGATGTAAATTATATGAATTTTCAGAAGTCATTTCATCAGGTGTCACATAATATACTCCTAGCTCCAAGTAAAACAAGAAGTATGTATGGAAAATTGATTAAAGATAGGAGGCAAAGAGTTACAGTTAGGAGACATCAATGAATGTTTCTTTCCTAGGTATCAATGCTGGCACCCCAAATTTTCTCTCAATATATAAATTACCTAATAATAATAATCCTTGCATTTGATATAGTGCCTTATCACGTCTTCTGAGATATCTGAAACACTTCACAGAATACACTGTAGAATGAATTAACTCTAATATTTTTTGGGCGAAATGCAGCAACCAATTGCGCGCAGATGTGTCCCAAAAGGAACCCTTGAAAAAAGACCTGCCAATCGACTAACAACTGGTTTGCTATTTACTGCTAGGTAAACAAAGCCGTGTGGAGTAAGGAAACTTGCCCAACATTTTGCCCTGCCCAGGAAATGAATCCAAGGAATTGCTTGCGAGGCAAGTGCTCCTACCACTAAGCTACAGGACTAATAGAGGGGAAAATATCCCCATTTGCTGACACTAATTTATGAATTGTAATAAACTGAGGAGAGCAGAACCTTGCAGAAGGACAGACTAAAATTAAGAAAGTCGGTGGAAAAAGAGATCGAGTTCAATGTAGCAAAATGTGATGTTGGGCACAAGAATGGTACACATCTAAAATCACTGGGTGCGGGGGATTAACTGATGAAAGTATTCAAAGGGTCAGTGAGTACACAATGATAATAACAATAAATTACATTTGTATAGCGCCTTTCACACCTGGAGGATGTCCACAATTCATTAAATGTTAGTTCACCGGTGCAGAAAGATACAAAACAAGGGATACACAATCTTAAAATTAGACCAAACCAGTTGGAAAGAAGATCAGAAAATATTTCTCCACATAAAAAATTGTGAGAGTGTGAAATGTATGGCTACAAAAAAAACATAAATGCTGATCAATGGAATGGGATGTTTAACACAGAGAAGGGAAAGATACTTATATTTCTGGATAATCTGGGGTTTATGGGAGGTCAAGCAAGCAGCGCTAGCACAGAGACCATTAGAGAAATGAAGCCTGAAAATAAAATTCATTTTCAGGATTTGCATACAGGAAACGATTTTCCAAATGTCATAAATGATCCAAAACGGGACAAAGGGGGGAGGGAAGAGAGGCAAGGTTCTGAGAATAAAATCTTTCAATTCAGTAACGAACAGACACTGATCATTGATAGAGTACATCACTTAAAAGCAGGCAATGTGTACATGGTACATATCTGCAGTCACTTTTTACGCACAAAAGGCAATATTCAAAATACACTGATATCCCTAAATATCTCTGCATTAAGGAAGAGCATTATCATGGGGTTTCGCATTACGGATACATTTAAATCATACAAAGTGTGGCTCACTCAGCTGAAATCCATCTGGCTGGTTGAATCAATTTAAAGATGAATCAAATTGTTCAAACAGCAGCTAGAGTTTAAGAATCAACCACAGTTTAATTGAAACATTGGCCAGTTGGAGGTATAGGAGATTTCGCCCTCAAAATATACGTCAATTCACTTTGCAGTATATTCTATGAAGCGCTTTGAAACGCCTCAAAGACATGATAAGGTGCTATAATATAATAATAATCCTTGCATTTAATATAGCACTTTTCACATCTTCGTGACGTCCCAAAGCGCTTCACAGAATATACTGTAAAGTGAATTGACTGTATATTTGTGGGCGAACGCGGCAGCCAATTGCGCACAGCAATGTCCCACAAACAGTCATGGATTGAAATGACCAATTTTATTATTGTTTTTTGTTTTTTGGAGGGATTATTATTAGGCGTGTGGAGTGAGGAAACTTGCCCAAGGTTTCGCCCTCTGCCTGGAATTGAACTCAGGTCTCTTGCTTGCAAAGCGAGTGCTCTAACCACTGAGCTACAGGACTCAATATCAATTGCAAAGATTATTATTAACTATTATTATATGCAGGAAGAGTTTTGTGTTTCTTTAGAATAAGGGAGATGGAATAATTTTTTCAATATAAAGAGTTCCATAATTCCACCTCACCGTAACTGCAAATCTTCACTATAATTATAACATCCACCAGGTCCACTGTACCTCATCAACAAATTGAATTTATTTAGCGCAAAAAGCTGGATAAGAGTATCACTAAGGTGGAGGAGTGTGGTCCAGATGTGAGGTAGAAATCAGCCACCCAACTGGCCACTCTCTTCACTCAGCAAGTACCACTGCTTCATGTGCGCTGCCTAAATCTACTCTATCATTAGTGGGTGAATCTCGGCTATTCCTACCCCCCCCTCTCTTATACTCAATCCAGAGTTCTTCCACCTCAACCCCTCCCTCAACACCTTTGAAGCTCAACATAAGATGTATCAAATTCTTGAAATTCTATCTTAATTCGGAAGCTAGTTTTTCACAGTTGATTGATTTTAAAATTAAGACTAAATTTAAGATTTTTCTACAATACTATACTTATGATGTGGTGTGTTGATTCACTGGTATGGACTGCTTCATTGATATGATGAATGACTTTAAATAAAAGATACTAATTTCTTCTACCGAGAATTCCCTGAAAAGAAGAAAATCTAACAATTCATTTTGTACATTCTGTATAGCGGTCTCCTCCTCCCTCCCCTTGGCTCGACATCAGGCTCTGCCACTGTTAAGCACTCTAAGACTCTACACTGCATGAAGGGTGTTATTGTTGTTGTGTACTGTGAGATGTGGGCTGGGTGGTGTACTATACAGTTTGTGCTGGAAAAAAAGTTGTTTATGTAACTTGTGATGGAATATGTAAGCAAGAAGCACTGTGCATGGCAAACAGTAAATCAGACCTATTTAAAAGCTTTGTAGAGCTACAGTTAACCTTCAGGTTTACCTTCAAGGTTTAAAAGCAATGCATCTCAAACTATTAGATGGAAATCCTGGAAATCCTTTGAATAGTCACTAGGAAATCGTGCTCCATGTGTCCCGTCCAACCCGCCCGACCATCGGTGGCCGGGCTTTCAGCCTCTCTGCCCCCACATTCTGGAACTCCATCCAACGGTCCCTTCCCCTCGTTTTTTCCCTTGCCTCCTTCAAGGCCAGTCTCAAGACCCTTCTCTTTGACGTGCCTTTGGTCTCCCTCCCACCTCTCTGCCTTCCCTCACCCCTACACCACCCCTCCCCCATGCTCGGGCCCCGACACCTTACTGTTCAGTGCTTTGGGACATCCTCCCGACTTGAAAGGCGCTCTATAAATGTAATTTTGTTGTTGTTTTTGTTGTAGTTGGTCATTTTATTCAACAGAGAGGTAAAGAAGTTCTAAAAGAAATTCCAATTTTCTCTTTGTGAATATCTTACCTGCGTTTATTCACCTCCTTAAGGCTTAAAATCTGGACAGATTCTACGACAATTCATTTTAAAATTTGTTATTAAGCAAATCACTAATTTACAGTGCTCTTTTGTTCCTTCATCTCTAGTGCAAGACTGATTAATGACTGAAACAAACAATAAATTGGACCTAACTATTCCCAAAGGCCAACCAGCAACTGTACTTGAAGTTGTCTCCACTTTTCCTCATATACAGATGCCCAGCCCTCAATATTTCCACCGCTGTAGTCAGAAAACAACACATACACATCTGCTGAAGCTATATTTGAGTTGTTCACAGTGATGCCATTCCAACAGCTTGCACTAATCATAATGTCCTTGTGACAAATTTGACAAGTGATCAAGTTACCATGTGAGGAAAGGTGGAATGTTTTGTGCTGCAGAACTTGACCACATTAAAGATTAGATGCGCATTTATTTCATGGATGTGCATTTAGTAGATCTGTATTTATTTCTTACTGTTGAAAGAAAAATCTGATGAAAATCTGTTTTATTTTCTTGAAAATTTCTTTTGTACATTGAGCATGATTTAAAGAGTTTTGTGAAAAGGAAGAATAAATCAAATGTAAAAAATGACACTCCACTACATGCTGAAGTGATGTTTTTTTCAGAATGGAGTGAAGTTTCAATGAATTAAATTCAATGCATCATAGATTTACATAACAAAAGTGCAGAAGAAATAATTCCCTATTTTAATGTTATGTACATAATAACAATAACAATGCAGATCTTCTTGCCATTGAAAGCACTATCTGGCAAGCTTTCCCCCGTGCTTGTCCAGCTGGGGCCATCCAAGCCACCCTAGAACTTTGGCTTCCAGGCTTAACGGGAGCTGAGTGGGAAGAAACCCTGCCCACAGTGACTGGTCTGTCTTTCCAAGTACTGACGATGAGGCAGGCTGGGTGTGCGGTTATCAGCAGTGCTCTGGAGTACTACAAACCTGCCTGGCTCAGGAACTGGACCACCTAGATCTCAATTCTGACATTCCATTGCAAACATGTCACCTTGGAGCCAGTTGAGCTAAGGAGACCCTGTTTACCTCTCTCCCCAAGGAGACTAGCCACTAGTTGGTCATTTGACATCCAACAAGCATGGTTTTGAGCCATCACTAGTTGGATGCAGCAATCACTCCCTGCGATATTCCTGGTGGGCCACGTAGCTCAGCATGAACTGTACGAGATATGTCCGTCATGGCACCGAAGAACACATTTGTGGAATACAAGCATAACTTTTTTTGTTGTCTAATTAAGGCAGTATCCCACTAACTGGATCTCCAGTTTCAACTTCAGGGCCAACCATTGAGATGGATTCGCCCTTAGCTGTTCTTCAAGACTAACTTGTGAACATCATTTATCATTGCAATAATTAACACATCACACATTGCAATTTTCACCCAGTGGCAGGGCAGTCTGCTCAAATTCACACATTAAAAAGATGAGACTGACCCGGGAGTGTTGCTCATCTTGTTCTTATTTCCAATGGTTTTAACAATATTATACAGCTGCTTTAAATGGATCACTAAATAGCTTTCAAATGTTCAAACATTAATTTTAAGAATATAAGAATTAGGAGCAGGAGTAGGCCATTTGGACCCTTGAGCCTGCCCCGCCATTCGATAAGATCATGGCTGATCTTCAGACCTAACTCTAATTACCTGCCCTATCCCCATATCCCCTAATCCCTCTATTTTTAAAAAATCTATCAGTCTCAGCCTTGAAGATGTTCAAGGACTGAGCATCTACAGCCTTCTCTGAGTGAAGAAATGTTTCCTCAACTCTGTTCTAAAAGACTGACCCTTAATTTTAAGACTGTGACCCCTGGTTATAGATTCTCCTACCAGGGGAAACAGACCCTCAGTGTCTCCTTTATCCAGCCCTTTAAGAATCTTATATGTTTCAATGAGATCTCCCCTAATTCTTCTAAATTTTTGGAAACCATTTGACTTCTTTTAACATATAGTGCTACAATAAACTGAACTAGCCATCAATTAACACACAGAAATCTGACAACATATTTATGATATATAATGGACGAGAAAAAGATTTTCCATGAACACAACAACGAAAATGAATGTCTTGAATCGGTGAAATGGAAGGCAGGCTATCAAAGCTTGGGCTGAATGCCGTTGTCAAGAGTGAAGAATGAAGTTATTCTGAGCCTCAAAGGACAATAAAATTCAAATATTCTTTATTGACAGGTTACTGACATGATAGCTAACTAATGGTATGTTCACTTCCACAAAGCCATAGTTAATACAGCATGATGGCTATTACAGTGTCATTTACAACAAAGAGTAATCATACAGGTTGGGCTAACGATTCTGCAACTGACATTCAACCTTTGAACAGTATTTCACATTGCAAAATGAAACTGTTTTCACTTAATTATTGAAAAGTTGTCTTATTCTGATTAATTATATTCTGCACAGAGAACATATACACTGATACTGGATACAAAATTATTTTCACAGAGTTGTGTTTGAGTGTGGTCATAAGTGGATAGTTTGTATTTTTGTAACACAATCTACAAAAGGGTAAAAGCACCATTCTGAAAATATTTTTTAAAAGGTGATTTTATTTTGTTCTCCCTTCATATATGTTTACAGAGGCAAACATCCTGGTTCCAAGCCTCATAAATGACATTCAGAAGTTTACCCCTGAAGATGTGTCAGAGTCGCCAACATCCTGGCACTATTTTATTTTCTCTCCCTTCATCTCAAAACAGGACAAATGAAACTACTTCCTTGAAGGAGAAAGGTTCCATATTCCATTTCACCACCCAGCAGTAACTTGATGGACTCATACTAACCTTCAAATACCAAAGCTTCAAAACTCAAACATACACCACATACATAAAATTACTCTATAAGCATATTCTATGAGGTTACATTAACAAGTTGAGAAGAGAGGAGGTAAACAAGCGCTCCCTGTTTTAACTAGCTTAGAAGAGGTGCATCTACCTCATTATGTAATGTGAAAAACATGCCAAACTTTCAAACACTACTGGCCAGCTGTTCAGTAACAATTTTCATTTCATACACCTCATTGTAACATTTAGGTCTGTTCCAAACGAATAATAATCCTTGCATTTGGTGTAGCACCTTTGACGTCAAGCGGATATACCAAAGCGCTTCACAGGATTTAACGTGAACTGGAGTGACTGTATTTGTGGGCCAACATGGCAGCTAATTTGCACACAGGAACATCCCACAGCCATGAAGTTAAACTTTATTGGAGGGATTGTTGGCCAGGACACCACCAACTGTGAGCACCACATCTACTACCGCTCCCTCTCTCAAGCCAAAACTGCCTTCTACTCAGTCAATCTTCAGGCCAAAAACAACCCCAAAGTTCTTTTCTCCACTACCCACCACCTCTTCCACTTCCCCTCTCAAGCATCCTCAATCCTCACTTCCGTTGCCAAGTGCAAAGAGATCCTGGACTTCTTGATCTCCAAGCTTTGGGACGTGTTATGACAAATAAACTTCGCTGACACCTCTCACTCACTCCCTACTCCAATCCCTCCAGTCCAGTTTTCGCCCTGCCCACAGTACAGAGACAGCTCTCGTCAAAGTAACAAATGACGTCCACTCTCTCTGTGACCAGTGCTCCCTCTGCCTTCTCGTTCTCCTGGACCTCTCCACCATATTTGATAAAGTCAATCACACCAACCTCCTCCACCACCTCTCCTCCCTCATCCACCTTAGTGGGACCGTACTCACACGGTTCAAGTCCTATTAAACAAACTGCCAAACATACATCTCGGCAAATGGGGTTTCCTCCCAACCGCCCAATCACCTGTAGGGTACCCCAAGGCTCCATCCATGGCCCCCTTCCTTTCCTCATTTACATGCTCCCTCTCGATGATGTGATCCGCAGACATGGGGTCAACTTCCACATGTATGCAGATGACACCCAAATCTACTTCTCCTCCAGCTGAAACTCCCAACCACTGATGTCCTGTTAGCTTGTTTGGCGGACATCAAGGTCTGAATGAACACAGATTTCCTGCAGCTGAATGTCAGAGAAACAGAACCCACACTCTTTGGTTCCCATCAACGTGTTCTCTCCTGCAGGTCTGAACTCCTCAACCTCCCCAGGCTCTCCCTTAGACACACCGAACCTGTGCACAACTTAGGCATCAGCTTCAATCCCCAGTTTTTCTCTCTACCACACATTCGTTCCCTGACAGGGACAGCTTTTCCCACCTCGTCACATTGCCTGCCTCCATCCGTACTTCACAACCAACGCAGCCGAAACCTTCATCCACACCTTAGTCACTTCCCGGTTGGACTATTCCAATGCCATCCCCGCTGGTCTCCCCAGTTCCACTATACACAAACTTCTATTAATCCAAAACTCTGCCTCCCGGATAATCACCGAACAAAACTCTGTACCCCCATGACACCAGTCCTTGCCAGGCTCCACTGGCTCCCAATAACCGAACAGATCAATTTCAAGATCCTCACTCGTTTTCAAATCCCTCCATGCCCTCACACCTCCCTACCTATCCAATCTGCGTACCCTGTCCACCACCCACAACCGCTGCTCGGCTGACTCCAGCCACCTGTTTGTCCCTCGTGCCCTCTGTTCTACCATCGGTGCTTTCAGAAAATCACCGAAAATCTGGAAAGCTCTCCCTCAACCTCTCCGCCTTGCCCCTCCCTCTCCACTTTCAAATCTCATCTAAAGACCTTCGTTTTTGATCGTGCTTATGGTCACCTCCCACCTCCCTATCCCTGTGGCTAGGTGTCAGACTTCGCCAATGTGAAGCATTCCGGGACACTACCCCGGTGAAGGGCGCTATATAAATGTTGTTGTTATTAAGAAACTCCATTCGCTTTTCAAATAGTGCCATGGGACTATCTAACTGGCCTAAAAGTTGATTTCCTATCTGGCTATTACAGGAGCTCCACAACTGCTCTGAAATTGGAGTCTTGTGTACAATTCTGGTTTCCAAACTATAAGAAAGATATAGCAGCAATGGAAAAGGTACAGCGTAGGTTTATGAGGATGATACCAGGACCTGCGGGTTTCTACTATTAGGATAGAGTAGATAGGTTATACATTTTTTCACTAAAGAGGCATTTAAGGGGGAAACCAAACAGAAGTGTTTACAATTATAAAAAGGTACAAAAGGTCAATACTGCTGGGGGCGGGGGGAATCTGTAACCAGGGTACACAAATATAACATAACGACTGGGGTACTCAAAAGAGAAGTCAGGAGGAACTACCTCGTGTGGAGAACAGTGAGAATGTGGAACTCGCTGCCAGAAGTAGTGGAATCATATAGTATATACATTCAAGAGGAAGCTAGACCTTCACATGAAGGAGAGGGGAATAGAATGTTATGGGAGTAAGGATTGGGTGAAGACTCGTGTGTAGTATAAACATCGGCACAGAACGGTTGGGCCGATTGGCCTGTTTTCTTGCTCTCCCCTACCTCTCCGACCTCCTAACCCCCTACCATCCTGTTCGCTCCCTCCACTCAGTGGGTTCTGGTCTGCTTCACGTCCCCCGCCTTGGTCACCCCACTATCGGCGGGCAGGCCTTCCGCCACTCTGCACCCACCCTCTGGGACTCCATCCCGCAATCCCTCCGTCTCGACCCCTCCCTCCCCACTTTCAAGACCCATCTCAAGACTCTCCTCTTTGACTGTGCTTTCGATCTCCCTGCTTCCACTCCTGCCCTCCAACCTCCCCCACCCCGACCCTCAGCTCAGGTCTGAAACTCTGTCTGTCCAGTGCATTGGGACATCCTCCCGACGTGAAGGGCGCTATATAAATGTAATTTTGTTGTCGTAAGTTGAGCTAAAATTTGGGTAAGCACAAACACTTCAACACATTATCACTGAGAAACAGGTTGCGCTTCACACACAAGATTCCCTGCATACCTTTCAAGATTGCATTGTGCCATTTGAGATAGCAGCAAGCACCAACCAGGTGTGGTATGACCTCACCTTTTCACCTCATTCAGTATGTGTTTATTGGTAATTTAGTTTTTGAAACATGAAGCAGACTGCACACAATTTCTCATGTGCCAAGTTCCTAACCTTGTCTTAGTTGTCAGAATGATTGTCAGACAGAATGCTATTTTTTTCAAAAGACAAAATTAATGTGACTTATTTTCTGTTGCACCTCACCAACATTTCAATATTCTTTTTGCAAGAGACACAAAATTATTTCTATGTAGTGTACATTAGTCTGGATCAGTTGGTAGCGCTTTTGCCCGAGTCAGAAGATTGCGAGTTCAAGCTACATGTCGGCATTGTCCAGGCTGACACTCCAGTGCAGTGCTAGGGGAATGGCGCATTGTAAGAAATGCCGCTGTTGATGAGTTAATAGGTGAGATTTTAAACCGACATGCAGTCCGTCTATTCGGGTGGACGTTAAATATCATCACATGCTACTAATCAAGAAGTGAATGTGGTTTCTCCTGTTGTCTAAGTCAACAATCTTCATTTTATCTCTCATATAAAACTGGGCATTCAATTTACACTAAATTCTGTGAAATGCTAAAAGACATTTCTCCGACTTAAGGCACTATATATGAAATAATAAATTACATCTTTCGACTTAAGTTAAAACTTTGTCATTTATCATACTGGGAATTTTATATTTCTCTGTGTTAATTGTATATGCCACCTTCCTCACAGGTTCTCCAAATCCTTCTAAATTTGTGCCCATTGACTCACATTTATCACGGCTCCTTATTTGGTGTTCTGCAACTTTATACACCTCCAAAGTAATGCAAGTCATCAAATCATTTATAGATTATAAACACCAATGATCCAAGTAAAGATTTAAGTAACATGCCACAGTAACTGCCTCCCAGGCGAACAGTTCTGCATAAATATACTTTAATACACTGTCAATCTGTCCCATGGGTCCGAACATTAAGCAGCAGTCTATTCGGTGGGAGACTGTCAAATGCCTTTCTGAAATCCAGGTAATTAACATCAGTTGTCCTCACTCACCTCCCCACCCATCCATGGATCTGTAACTTAGTCACATACATGAAATTCATTTGTTACACACCTCTCACTGCTAACACCATGTTGGCAACCACTGATTTACAATGCAATACAAATTTACATTTATATAGCACCTTTCAAGTTGGAAGGATGTCACAAGGTGCTGATTTATCGACACTAACACCCCAGCTGGCCAGACTACAACAACAACAAAATTCCATTTGTATAGTGCCTTTCACGTCGGGAGGATGTCCCAAGGCGCTGGACAGACAAGAGTTTTGGACCCGAGCTGGGGGTCGGGATCAGGGTGGGTGGAGGGAGGGCGGGGGGAGAAGCAGGGAGATCGAAAGCACGGTCAAAGAGGAGGGTCTTGAGATAGGTCTTGAAGGAGGCAAGGGAGGGGGTAAGGGGGAGGGACTGTGGAATGGAGTTCCAGAGGGTGGGGGCAGAGTGGCAGAAGGCCTCCCCGCCAATAGTGGGGCTAACGAGGTGGGGGACATGAAGCAGGCCAGAGCCCGCCAAGCAGAGTGAGCGAACAGGATGGTAGGGGATTAGGAGATTGCAGAGGTAGGGGGGAGCAAGACCATGGAGGGCTTTGAAGGTGAGGACCAGGATCTTGAATTGTACACTCTGTGTGATGGGAAGCCAGTGGAGTCGGGCGAGGATGGGAGTGATAACCGAGCCTGGTGCGGGAGAGGACACAGGCTGCAGAGTTCTGGATGATCTGCAGCCTATGGAGGGAGGAGTTGGGAAGGCCGACAAGCAACGAGTTTGCATATCAAGCCTCAATGTATTGAAAGCATGTATGAGGGTTTTGGCAGCCTACGGAGTGAGACAGTGGCGGAGTCGGGTGATGTTGCGGAGGTGGGAGAAGGCAGAGCGGTTAATAGCACAGATGTGGAGTAAAAAGGATAGTTGAGGTTCAAACAAGACCCCAAGGTTCCGGACTGGCTTAGTAAGATGGAGTATGCAACCATGGATGGTGATTCTGTCAGTGCCTGAAGTGTGGAGGCACTGACAGGAGCCAATCAGGAGAACCTTGGTGTTGTTGACGTTCAACTGACGAAAATTAGCTCTCTTCCAGGACTTGATGTCTGACAGACATTCTGTCAGGACAGCAGTGGTCCTGGAAACAAGGGTGGAGGCAGAGAGGTACAGTTGGGTGTCATTCACATACATATGGAAGATGACTCCATCTCTGAGGATGATGTCACTACGAGGGAGCATATAGATATTGAAGAGGAGGGGATCAAGGACAGAGCCCTGAAGAACAGCACACAAGATGGTGCGGGGGCTAGATGAGAAACTGTTTATGGAGATGAAGTGGAGGCGGTGTGAGAGGTTAAGGAAGGAAAGGAGGCAGAGGGAGCCCTGGTCACAGATGGATTGAATGTCATTTGTCACTTTGACCAGGGCTGTTTCTGTGCTGTGGGGGGTTCATGAAGGGAGTGGCGGGAGAGGAAGGAGCAAAGCTGGCATCAACTTGTTCCAGGACCTTGGAGAAAAAAAAGTAGGTTGGAGATGGGGCAGTAGCTTTGAGAGTAGAGATGGGTTCAGGGAGGGTTTTTTAAGGATTGAAGTGATGACGGCCGTTTTTAATGGGGTGGAAACAGTACCAGTGGATAGGGAGAGGACTAATGGGGTGGTGTGGGGGGAGAGAGATCCGGTCCTGTGAGCCCCTTAAAGGCAGAAATCATGTCACCTCTCAATCTTCTCTTTTCCAGCATGAACATGACCAATTTACTTAATCGCTCCTCATAGGCCAGTCCTTCCATTCCCTCAATCATTTTAGTTGCCCTCCTCTGTATTTTCTCAATTTCTCCAATATCCTTTTTTTACTGTGGCGACCAGAACTGTACACAGTTCTCTGTATGGTCTCACCAATGATTTATACAATGACAGGATTACCCTAGTACTTTGGCTTGCTATGGATCTTTTGATGCATCACAACATCTGCTTTGCTTTACTCACTGCCACAAGAGCATATTGGGAGAGCTTCAATTTATTGTCAATCAGGACCCCCAGGTCCTTTTCATTTTCCATACATATTATTTTCCTTCCATTTAAATAATAGTCCCTTCCAGGACTTTTTGTGAAGTACTTTACATTTCTCCACATTGAATTTCATCTGCCACCGATCTGCCCAATTCCCAAGTATGTTCAAATCCTCCTGTAACCTACATTGTTCAGCTTCACAATCTTCGCAATCTACCACCTCCATTAGCTTGGTGTCTGCAAACGAATCGGTAAATTTAGCCACTGTACTTGTGACTCCTAGCTCCAGATTATTTATAAAAATACTTTTTTTAAAAAAGGTCCCAAAAGAGACCCTTCTGAAACTCCACTGGTAACATTTTCCCGGTCTGATGACATTCCCTGTCCCACCACCCACCCTCTGTGTTCTTCTGGGCAACCAATTGCGTATCCATTGTAATATACCTCCACTGATTCCCGCTTTCTTTACTTTTAATACCAGCCTCTCCAGAGGAACTGTTTTCGAAGGCCTTACTGAAATCCAAACATACAACATCCACAGCCTTACCCTTATCAAGCTCCCTTGTCATACTGTCAAAGAAAACCAGTAAATTGGATTGGCAAGACCTTCTCTTCTTGAACCAATTTGTTGCTGTTGTCTTCAGGCGGGATTTGAAGATGGGGAGGGAGGGGTCAAGGTGGAGGGATTAAGCCAGAGAGTTCCAGAGATTCGGTGTGGAGTGGCTGAAGGCACGGCCACTGATGGTGGAGCAGATGGGACAAAGGAGGCTGGAGCCAGCCGAGCAGAGGTAGCGGGTGGTGGAGTAGGAGATAAGCAGATCGGATAGGTTAGGGAGGTGCCAAGATCTTGTAATCAATTTGTTCGATAATTGGGAGCCAGTGGAACCTGGCAAGGACAAACCTTTCTTCTGCAATTAACAAACATGTGCACACGCACAAAACCAAGATTTTTTGAACAGGAAACGGCATGTGATACTCCAGACATTCTTGAATAGATTTGCTATCAGCTACAACATCTGGTCTCAAACAATGAGCACTAGCTACATATCAAGTTATTCCATTGTAACAAAAATACAGATTTTTTTAAAAAAAGGATGATGAAAACAACTTCCAGCAAATAGAGACAGACTGCATGGCAACGAAATAGCTGCTTAACTATTTTCCAAATACTGTATGTCTTAGTCTGTACAGCACTGGCAACATCTTCACAATATTAGACAACGAAAGACCATTAAAATTAATTGCACATTTCGTTCATACAAACAAAATTCTGGAATAGGTGCGGTCCAACCAATCAAAAGCTGGTAAAAAAAAACAGAAACAAGCTACTCAACATTGAAACTCAATGGTAAATTAGCTTTTCTCATCAGACACTGTGATAAGACTTTATGGAGAAACTGTACTAGAAATTGATCCTTGGGGACCATAGCTCATTCGGTGCAACAAGAATGAGATAACAGCAAAGTTATTACTGGCATTAAAAGATAATAATAATCCTTGCATTTGATACAGCGCTTTTCACATCTTCTCAGCGTCTCAAAGCGCTTCACAGAATAGACTATAAAGTGAATTGACTGTATATTTGTGGGTGAAACGCGGCAGCCAATTGCGCACAGCAATTCTGCAAATGTAAAGGTATAATGTTTCAAGTTCGACTTGTTTGCCCATTGCTATTGAAGAGTCACAAGGGAATACTAAATCTTTCTTTTCCTGGTGCTCATCAGCCTCATTTCTTTTCCTGTGAATGTTAAGCATCTTTTTCAATTTCAGAAATAACAGCCTACCTCAGAGACCTCCCTGACCAACTGTATGTGGGTATTCGCCCCAAAACACAGTCACTCCACTTTACAGTATATCCTATGAAGCACACTGGGATGAATACCTTCCTGTGAAAGACACTATACTAAATATAATGATTATTATTTTAACAATCCTCCAGATGCAAAAAAAAAAAAAATTCATTCATGACTGCAGGCTGTCACGTTTCCCTATAAAGTGCACAATCACTACACTTTGAAGTGAATCCCATGAAGCACTTTGGCATGTTCCCCAATGTGAAAGACACGATTTTACACGCAAATACTATTTTTAAATTTCCATATGTAGGTGGTATGCATGTGGGAAACTACCTAATTTGAACATTCAAGTATGGTGATGAATTTCTGCATGTGTCTGATGCGGCAGACCAAAAGAAAGAACTATACAAATGCATGGGTATGGGTGTCAGCCACCGAATGTGGTGGTCTGGGAGATCTCTTGGGTAGTTTTTTTTTCACATGGGACACAATCTATCTTGAATGATGACTGGAAAGATTCTGGCCCTTTTACTGCCTCGTTGAAATTCTTTAAAGAACAGCAAGATTATCTCTGTTCTCCAATATCTGTAAAGACCAAGTTCCAGTTAAAGGACAGGAAACGGAGGATGAGAATTTGCTATTTGATGGGGTTGCTATTCACAATGCAGTGATGAAAATAATGGTGTCTCCCCCGGGGCCAGTGATAGCACCACTGTTTTTTTCCATTTATATAAATGATGATCTGGATTCTCGTATAAGGAGAACAATTTTCTAAGTTTGCAGATGACACGAAAATAGCGAGTATGGCTAACAGCGAAGAAGATTGTAAGCAGTTTCAGGGGGACATAGATAGATGACTTGATTAGTCAGAGAAATAGCAAATTAAATTTAATGGGATAATTGTGAGCATTTTGGGAGGAAGTATAAGGAGAACAAGTATATGTTGGGTGGTAAAATATTAAAAGGAGTATAAGTGCAAATACTTGGGGGTTAATGTATATAAATCCTTCCTCGATTGGCAGTTGGGCCTTCAGACTTTCTGTCCCTACTGTCTGGATCTCCATCTTGGTGTTCCTTCTTCTCACCCCTTCTCTCATCTCCTTCCACCTTTCCCAAATCCAACACTCAATTGTCCAGTGCAATCTTCCCGACATGAAAGACAATATATAAATGCAATCTGTCATGGTTTTAAATGGCACTTTTGAACATGGCACTCAAACCTGGATATCAGCAGTTTCAGGAAACTTGGCCTTTCATTTATCCTCATGCCTTCCCTTTGGGAGCAGAGTAGTCTGCACTTAGCATCTTTGTATAATATAAAACAGATTGGAAGACAAACTAGATTATGCCCTGGAGCTACAAACTCTTCTCACCATTTTCAGTTTGACTGCTGAATTACAAGATATTACTTTTTTTTAAATGAGAATGTATTAAAAAACAAGAAATTCATACTTAATGGTGGGGGTGGGGTAGAGGGGGAAGATATTAATGACAAATTTTATTCCACATTTTATTATATTGGCTCCACGTCCCTCAACAGATTGCATTCAAGATCATCATTCTCAAATCAAATCCCTTGATGGTTTGACTCCACCTTTTATCTGCAAACTTCTTCATCCACACCAACCATGTCGTTACTACGCTTGGCCAACACCAGTCAACTCCACATCCACAGCTCTATCAGCCCTACAACACTGCTGTGTTGTGCTTCAGCAACTTGGCTGAACTCCATTCTCAAGTCTCTCCGACTTGCTAGCTCACTCCCCTTTTAAGATACCATAACAAGATTACATTTGTATAGCGCCTTTCACGTCGGGAGGACGTCCCAAGGCGTTGGACAGTGTACAGCATTTCAGACCCGAGCTGGGGTCAGGGGGAGAGAAGGGAGGGGAGGGAAAGGGGGGTGGCCGATGGCATGGTCGAAGAGGAGGGTTTTGAGGCGGGACTTGAAGGAGGCTAAGGAGGGGACGAGGCGGAGTGATTGGGGGATGGAATTCCAGAGGTTGGGGGCAGAGTGGCTGAAGGCTCTCCCGCCAATGGTGGGGCGGGTGGGTCGGGAGACGTGAAGCAGGCCAGAGCATCTTGGCAGAACATTTTCTGTCATTGTTTTCTTCCTCACGTGCCTCAGTGCCAATACCCACCCGGAACTGTCAAGTGATTAGGGACATTCTCCCAATGTAAGTGTGAATTCTGTGGCATAGTACCAAAGATCATTCCATCCAAAAGTAAAAATTTGCAAGTGAAAATGAAATGTTAATTGAAAAATCCTCATTTTCTTTAGTAAAGTAAAACCAGTTCAAGTTATCTTGGACGTCATATGACATTAGTAACACTTTTCATGAACATTCTGCGACAGACAGAGATCTAATGTTACTCGACTTTTCAAATGCCCTCATCACCGGTCTCCGCAGATTCACCATACACAGGATCTAGCTGATCCAAAACTCTGTCACCCACATACTCACCCACACTTAACTCCGTACCCCCATCACAGCAACTCTGTCTCCCTATCGCTGAATGGATCAATTTCAAGATCCTAATACTCGTTTCAAATCGCACTTGCCTAACTCTCCGACCTGCATACCCCCCAACCCATTGCCTCCGCTCGACTGGCTCTGGCCTTCTGCATGTCCCTCATGCCCTCCGTTCCACCATTGGTGGCCGCGCCTTCAGCCACTTCACCCTGAAACTCTGGAATACTCTTCCTCTATCCCTTCTCCTTGCACCTTCCTTCCCCATTTTCAAGTGGCACCTGAAGACCTTCCGATTCTTCCACTGTCAAAGGCTTTGTGACGCTATTCCGAATGAGGGGCATTATATAAATGCAAGTTGTTATTGTTGTACTGCCCATGGCAAATATCAATATTCTAAAAAGTGCAAATTAGCATTGATCTCATACTAACAACTGAAACAAACAGTTTATTGAAAATCACACCTATGCACCAAAAACTTTATTTAACATTGTGCTTTAATATTAATGTCTACATTAACCAGTTAATTTGAGCCTGCCTCAGATCAACGTGTTGTAAATCGTTCGCAACTCCCAGGTATTGTATATTCATATTCTAATAATCCTCATGTGTATTTGATGTAGCACCTTTCACAGGAGGAGCGACATCCCAAAGCTCTTCAGAGGATTCACTTCAGTGTGTAGCAACTATGTATTTTGTAGACAAATGAACATTCTTCACAATGTTTGAAATCTTGTTCCAGACAATTGGGAAGCATCTTTGTTACAGTGGTTGAAATCACAATTTCTTTGAATTTAAAGATGTTGGATTTAAACATAAATTTATCGACTGCATATATCAGTAAGTACTACTATGTGCTTGATTCTGATGAAATGATCTTAAATACAAGTGTTTTCCGAAATTCAATATTCCAGCTGCTAATGAAACCAGTTCTCCAGTAAAATAAAAACCATCAATAAATGAACATTTCCCCACCTGTGCTAAAATAATCTCCTCACTGAATTTTAATTTAACTGGATATTAGATTCTTAAAAAAGAGAACCTGACTAATTAGTTAATATAAATTAAATATGGAGAACTAATTACAATGGCTGATATAAGTATTCATCATGCTTGAATCTCTTAATCGTTATGAACAGGAACTTTTATATTCCCACTTGAGCTCCAATTCAATTGCTTTAGCTACCACGGTGCTACTCACTACCACGGTGCTGCTCAATGCTACAACAAACCACTCAGACAGATCTAACACTTAAATCTGGTATTCAATTCATGTGAATGTTTCTGCCTCAAATGTGATTTTAAACAGGATAATTGACACAAAGATAGTATTGACCTGCAAACCCATTGGAGTGGAATGTTTCAATTCCAGGCAGAGGGTGAAACCTTGGGCAAGTTTCCTTACTCCACACAGAGCCTAATAATAATCCCTCCAAAACCAAAAACAATAATAAATTGGTCATTTTCAATCTACGACTGTTTGTGGGACATTGCTGTGCGCAATTGGCTGCCGCGTTTGCCCACAAATATACAGTCAATTCACTTTACAGTGTGTTCTGTGAAGCGCTTTGGGACGTCCTCCCGACGTGAAAAGCGCTATATCAAATGCAAGGATTATTATTATTATTAACTATTGACAAACTATGTAAAGAGAGAACAGCAAAGGTAACACTGGAAATGTGATGATGGGTTGCACCCAAAATGCTAACATCTCCTTCAGATGCTGATTGACCCGCTGTACATGTTCAGTACAGTATTTCTATTTTGATTGAAACAGATTGAAACACTGTTAGTCTGCCTGACATTTGCACAGCACTGTGGGAAACTCATTTCAAACTTAATCATGTTTACAATGGGTTTTGATATTCAATTATCCAAATAATTGGTCGGCACGGAAATACAGTGCACAATATTACATTTAGCTGCACTTTTGTTACACAAAACACAAGTATTGCTGGTGATCTTTTCTACACATTTCTGGCCTTCAAAAATGTTTCAACTTGCTGGATTGTTTACTAAAAAGCATAATTACATTTCCGTTTTGCTCAGTTCAACAACCTAGTTGTCAAACAAAAGTAGCCCCACCATTTAGCTCAACATATCATTTCACACTGCAACACTACTATTCTTGGTCAAATAGTTGTGCATGTATAGAGCTTTACTTGGCCCTCAACAGAAGGATTCAAAGTAGGGACACAGCAAGAACGCTTTGTAATTTACAATTAAAATAGTGTATTTAGATTAAGGTGAATAAACTATTAATATTCCAATCTGTATTGTAAACAAACCTCCACTTATTGGATGTTAAATGACCAAATATTGACTATTCTGATGCTCTTTTTCCATCATATATATTATATACTGTATTCTCACATAACAACATCAGCCGTATACATGGAGCCGTTATCCAATTCTCTCTCTATACTTTAATAAACATTACCTTTGATAAAGCACCATTCACATCAGGAGGACGTCTCAAAGCGCTTCACAGGATTTTACTGTGAAGTGTATTCACTGTATTCTGCAGGCAAATATCACACTGATTTGCACCCAGCAATGTCCCATAAACAGCCATGAAGAGAATAACCCAGGATAATACCCAGAGAAACTAGTTTATTTTTAATGCATTGGAATCTTTAACATCTAGTTCAACAATGTAACATCTCATGTGAAGGACAGTACCTCTAACGTGGAAGTGCTGAGAATGCTTGCAATAGTTTTTCATGCAAAACTGATGGCAAAATGTGGCAAGAATACCTTTTTATCCTCAACTTTAACAACGAGGTTGAAAAGCAGCCCTTCGTAATGGGACTCATTTGTAACAATTCAGTCGTTAAGGGGAATATTATCAATATTTCACAACCAACTCCCAGATTTGTCGCTCCTAAATACTGTAACTGCTGGATTCCTGCTAGTCCCCATACTGCTGGTAAATAGATTGCCCATTAATGATCAAGTCATTATTCAATACACTTGTTGTAAACTGCTCATTTTCCAACTCCACTATTATAATAATAATAATCCTTGCATTTGATATAGCGCTTTTCACGTCGGGAAGACGTCCCAAAGCGCTTCACAGAACACACTGTAAAGTGAATTGACTGTATAATTGTGGGCGAACGCGGCAGCCAATTGCGCACAGCAATGTCCCACAAACAGTCTTAGATTGAAAATGACCAATTTATTATTGTTATATCCTAAAATAGAGAAATTTTGTTCCCATAAACTATTTTTTTCCTGACTGCACGATCAAGCAACAATAGTTACCAAGCCTTCCAATGAGTTACCTGGCAATCAAAGTCCAAACTGCATTGTTCCATTCGCATTTGCTTTTCCAAGTAAAATACACAAGTAATTAATACTGACCCAATAGTCTCTTTGGTAATTATCTCTCTGGCATCAGGGAGATGGACTGCATTCAGCAAAGCTTCATGCTTCAAAGCACGAGTGCTTGAAGTCATTGTTATAATTAATACTCAATAGGTCATTCCCATTATTAAACTGTTCAATGGAACCATTGTACGGTTATATTGTTTGTATCAGACCATACTGATTCTGCAGTACAACATAGAAGAGTAATTTGAGATACAGTATTCTGCGGGAGAGATATGAGCAGTTCCATTGACAATCTTATTTCTAATTGTAAGCAGCAAAGCTAGAAAGTTCAATACCTGTTAATTATTTTAAATTCAAAAACTAACACCATATACTTGTGGGATATCCCACTACAATCAATCACTGGTCACACCACAAACAGTTCTGCAGGAGATTGTAAATGACTACGACTAATAAAGTTTATTTTAATCCACAAAATTAAACACCCAAATGTTTCCCTCCTCATCCTCACCTACAAGGCCATTCACGGCCTTGCTCCCTCCTACCTCTCTGACCTACTATCCCCCTACTTACCTGCCCGTACCCTCCGTTCCTCTGGCTCCGGTCTGCTCCACATCCCCCGCCCTAACCGCCCTACCATTGGTGACCGGGCCTTCAGCCTCTCAGCCCTGAGGCTCTGGAACTCCATCCCCCAGTGCCTTCGCCGCCTCCTCCCTTTCCTCCTTCAAGGCCGGTCTCAAGACCTTTCTCTTTGACCGTGCCTTCAGCTCCCCTCTTGACTCTCTACCCCCTCCTCGCTCCCTCCCTTCCCTACCCTTACCCTGACCATTTCCTCCCTGCTCCGGTCCTGACCCAACTGTACAGCGCCTTGGGACGTCCTCCCGACATGAAAGGCGCTCTATAAATGGAATCTTGTTGTTGTTGTTCCCTGGGAATATACACATCTATCTTGGTAAATTCAATAAAAAAACAGGGATTTAGCAACATAAAATGAAGCCAGATGCAGTTATACTTTTTAAATATTAAATACTACATTTACAGATTGTGACAAATTCTATCAATCGTTTCATGCTAAGAACAGACATGTGATGCACCTACATTCTGAAACCCACCTCCCTGCACTGGCAGTTCTGAGAATATACATTTAACTGAGCGAATATACTAGCAACGCAGCAAGGAGTTTCAAGAAGTGCACACCATCATGGTGGTCAAACAAAAATGGCAAAATAATAAATATTTAAAATATGAAATTTGAATTACTTTACCAATTGACTAACTAAAACAAAACGGGTATTTATCGGTGAAAACCAATAAAGGCCCTCCATCCCAACAAGTGCACTCCTTCAAACACAAAATTTGTTCCCATGTCCATTCACTCACTGCGTGTGGACACTATGTTTTAATTTGTTGACATTATTTGCGACATGTCAACATAAAATTATATGGATAAATATTATTCAGATATCTCATTACATATCAGTATAATAAATAAATAAATAAATAAATACATCCCTGGCAAATTAAGCCTAATTGGATAGATTTAGTTTACTTGATACATATTAAAACATTTAAAGTAGCTGAATAAACATTGACTTATCATAGTTATCAAGAGATGATTTTTATTGATGAGGTTAGGTCCCTGCTCTTTGATGGCAAACTGGTTGCTCAGAGTACATTGTTTACTGCAAGGTTTTCTGTAGCACGCATGATTGGAGTTGAAACATTCAGAGTACTTTCTAAGTCCAAAAAATAAACTACTTTTTGTTTTTTAAAAAAAAGTCTTGTGGACAGTATTCCACAGCTAAATAATTCAGTCCCATGACTGTAACACACAAACTGAATTTGTTGTTTCCTTTCCCCATTTTCAGGAACAAAGGGCATGCATTGTTTTTTTAACCCATGTTCGCCACACAAGTCTTTCCACTCAGCACTCTCCTCAGAGTCAAAAGGTTGTGTGTTCAAAGCCTATGTTATGTAACTCATAGGAAAGCTGACACTCCAATATATTTCTGGGGCGGGTTGCAAGTTTGGAGTTATGGTTGGAGTCTCTCCTTTGGATGAGTCATTAAACCGAGGCCCTGTCTACTGTTCAGATGGACGGTAAAGATCCCATCACGCTATCAGAAAAGATAAAGGGAGTTTCTCCCCTGACCAACAACCCCCCAAATAAAATTGATTCACTTCATGGCTGTTTGTGGGATATTGCTGTGGACAAATTGGCTGCTGCATTCACCCACAAAAAAAGTCATTGCTCTTTACAGTGTATCCAGTGAAGCAATTTGAGACATCCTCCTAATGTGAAAGGCACTATACCAAATGTAATATTTATTATTATTTCTAAGGCTTCTCTTGGCTAGATAGCACGAGGTCACACCACTGGCCTGGTGAGGATCTTGATTTCGATTTAGAATTCAATTATTTCCATACTTAATAATAATAATAATCCTTGCATTTGATACAGCGCTTTTTCACGTCTTCTAGACATCTCAAAGAGCTTCACAGAGTATACTGTAAAGTGAATTGACTGTATATTTGTGGGCGCCAATTGCACACAGCAGTGTCTCACAAACAGTCGTGGATTGAAGTGACCAATTTTATTGCTTTTTTTCTTGAGGGATTATTATTAGGCGGGTGGAGTAAGGAAACTTGCCCAAGGTTTCAGCCTGCCAGGAATCGAACCCAGGTCTCTCACTTGCAAGGCGAGTGCTCTAACCACTGAGCTGCAGGACTCCTTGTGCTTAAAAACATATTTTAATGGAAAAGAGAACGCAATTTTGGCACCTTTGTATGTTTTATCCAAGTATGTTCTCCACACAAGCTTCTACTAATTGTTGCTCACTACTATTCTCAACTCCAAACCCAACTACATGAACTGGAAAAAAGATATTTGACCACAAAAGCAGTCCAAGATGTGGTTTTCTTTAAGCATAAGCTTGGTTCATGTAACTATCCCTCCATGGTCTCCCCACCTACCCCATCTCTGCAGCCTCTTTCACCCTGACCAACCCAACTGTTCCCTTCGTTCGTCTGACACTGCCTGCTCCACTTCCCCCAGTATCCACCCCATCATCAATGAGTGGGCTTTCAGCCACCTTGCACCTGGAATTCCGTTCTGACTTCTCTCCCTCCCCTCTTTCACAGCACTCCTCAAAATATCTCTTTAACCAGTGCCGAGTCAGAATTGTCAAGCACTTTCGGGACATTCTCCTAACGTACAAGTGTGAATAGTATTGTCACTTTTTGATTTCAAGATCCTCACGCTCGCCTACAAATTGTTTCATGCTCCAGCACCTCCGGATCTCTCCAATCTGCTCGGACCCCATTCCTCAACCCGGCCCCATCACTCAGTTGGTTCAGGCTTTCTGCGCATCCAGCCACTATACCCTGAACCTCTGGCATTCCCTACCTCAACCCCTCTTGCTTGTCCCTTCTTTGCAAGTCTTCAGATTGCCATCTTAAGACTATCCTCTTAAACTGCCTATAGTCACCTCCCTCACTCATGTCAAACTATGCTATTGTTAAGTGCTCGAAGTCGCCACTCCACGTTAAGGATGATATATAAATCCAAGTTGTTATAACTTTGGTGTCATTCTGCACCATGTACATCAGTTCCTCACCTTGCCCCTCAATAAAAAAAGGTGGATGAAACTTCACTTACCACTGCCTTCGCATATTTCTTCAACACATCAGAGTGAGGCCTTATAGACATATAGTGCTAGTTTTTCAATCTCTTTCATTCTACTACTGATGGGCATGGCTTCAGCCACTGCTCCCTCAACTCTTTGCAACATTCCAGGAAATCCTTGGCCTTGTACCTCCACTCCATTAATTCAAAACACCTAAAAAAATCTATTTCTTTGACATTACCTTTGGTCCATAACCTTCAAATTTGCCTCTCCTGCTCAGCAACTACTGATCATAAACCTCTTTGAGGTGTTCATTCTATGTGAAGGGATGTACACAATTGCAGCTTTTATATCTCACAAGTTAACCTACAAGACCGACACTTGCAGCATTCATGAATTATATCCAGCATCAAGCAATAGTTTTTTTCTCAAATAAAATCCGATGGCAAACAATCATTTGAGTACATTTGAGTACACGCCACTTATAAACTTTTACACAAAAATGTTTATGAATATGGATATTTTTAAAATATTGACTATGAATATATTCAAACCTTCGCTGGTCTGAAAGTGTTCGCTATTTCTTCCATGTACATGGTACATTGTGTATCAAGCGAAAAGAAAACAATCAGATCCCAGGCTGACCTCATTTACTCAGTCTGACTCCATGACAACTGAATTTGACAGCAAAACTGTACTGTTATTATCAACACAGTAACCTGCCCGATGCTTACAAACAAAAAGCCAGTAGTGCCTCAACTGACAAAAACAGCATTGAAAACAGTGCAAATGTCCCTCTCAATATATAGCTCAACTGAACTGTACTCTAAATACTGTATTTGAAATGCATAAAGAACAAATCTTACAATCCACCCACATGAGTATATTTTATCAATTTACTTTATAAATGACCTCAAGTGGTATAAATATTTGAGCTTCTCTCTGGAGAATAAAAAAATCTTAATTTATCCTTCTTGGCTAAAAAAACTATTACTGACCCATGAATAAACAGATCCTAATTTTAGCACTGGCATCATCCTCTGAGGCTCAGTTACATGTTCCAATATATAGGGCTGCATTTTGAATAATATATTGTTGAAATAAACACCAACAGCAACAACTTGGATTTATATAGTGCCCTCCACGCCGGACGACGTCTCAGAGCGCTTCACAGTAATGGATCTCAGGGCCCAGCCAAGGGGAGGGGGGTGGGGGGTGCGGGGAAGGTGACCAAAGACGCGGTCGAAAAGAAAGGTCTTCAGCCGAGACCTGAAAACAGGAAGAGGGGGCGAGGCGAAGGGAGTAAGGAAGGGAGTTCCAGAGCCTCAGGGCGTAGTGGCAGAAGGCACGGCTGCCAATGGTGAAGAGGAGGATTCGGGGGACAACGAGGAGGCCAGACCTGGTGTAGCGAAGGCAATGGGCACTGTTGTGAGGAGAGAGGTCAGAGAGGAAGGGGGGTGCAGAGGAGTGGAGGGATTAGAAACGCTATTGTTATACCTCAATGGTATTACAATATTTAAAAAGTATTGTCCATAACGAGAGTATATTAAATACAAGCAGAAAATAATTGTACCATTTTACAGATATGAACTATCATTGTGCTTCACTATGCTTTTCGTAGTCCTGTTAAGAAATATCATTTAAAAAGGGCTTCATGAAAAAAGACGAGTTGTTCCAGTTATCTGAAAGAAATAAGAAGCTGGACAGAGATTTTTACGTTACCTCTGCCAAAACTCTGGAGTCTTTCACAGGCCAATATATGTTGCTTGGACTTCGTGTTTTATAATTAGCATTGATGCAATTTTATGTTAAATAATCTTCCCTATATAAGATTGATCCATCTGCCAACCTCTAATTATCTCACCTCTCTTCTAAAGAGAGCCAACCTGCCCGTTCCCTCCGCTCAGCGGGCTCTGGTCTGGTTCACGTCCCCTGCCTCGCCTGCCTACCACTGACGGGTGGGTCTTCCAGCCATTCTGACCCCACCCTCTGGAACTCCATCCCGCAGTGCCTCTCCAGGCCCTCCTCTTCGACAATGCCTTCGACCACCCTCCTTCTCCCCCCTCGGCCTCTACCCTCCTCAATCCCGACCCCCAGCTCGAGGCCGAAACACTGATTGTCCAGTGCCTTGGGATGTCCTCCTGACTTGAAAGGCGCTATACAAATGTAATTTTGTGTTTGTTGGAAAGAAAGTAACTAACGCTGTAGCACCATTTCACAGCACTGACAGCCTACAATACTTTTCTCAAGCAATGATTCTTCATGTGCAAATCTAGACAATGCACATGACAGGTTTTTTTAATTCTGGATAGGGGTGAAGCATCACCATTTAACTTGATTCTGTCCACACTTACAGACTTTCCAAGGGAACACAATCCTTACCATTGTTTGTCCAGTTTAGACCACCCTACTCTATAGGGCTTGCAGGGCTAAAAGCAGCAAAGTGGAAAGAATTTCTGCTCTCAGTGATTGATCTGCCCTTCCAATCCTGCCAATAAACCAGGCTGGCTGGCCTGTCAGTGCCGGTGATACTGCAAACTCCTAGCTCAGAAACTAGACTAAGACCACCACAGAAGAGTGATTAGATTCTGACATTCCGTTGCCAAGATGCCAACTTCAACTTTACCCTTCCCCAGCCAGAGGGCAATTATAATGTACCAAAGATCCCCTAAGCTAAGATCAACTAAGCTCAATAATGAACCGTTGTTGGAAACAAGATTTTTGAAACACCAGCATTACAATGAAACAGTGACAAGTCCTTATTTATTACTACTGTGGGTTTATTCTGTAATTTTAAAATAGAACGCAATGTTCTGAAGATGAAGGTACTATAAAACACACAGATAAGTCACACCTCAGTGTAGGGTGGAGGACACAGCTCACACCATGGAATTCAGGTATTCCTCAATAAATTAAAAGAGGCGTTCCTCAAGAAATTAAATTCATGAGGCAGATGTAAGCAGACAATTATTTTTCTGACGGACATAATTGTAAATGTAAAGGAGCCCAGGATTGAATATTGCAAATCTCTGAATATTCTACAATTCCTTTGAGGTCCTGGATATATTTATTTGACAGTAAGACAGAGCAGGTTATCTGTGGTGCAAGGGTTGTACTTGGGACTGAGATTTCAAGAAGCAGAGATAGCTCCGGATTTTGAAAGGTGGCATGGAAGGGAGGTAGCCATCAAGCAGCAGCATCTGTGAATACAAATTGTGACAGGAAGCTCAATTAAGAGCTCAATTAAGAGCTTTCCTCTCAATAGGTTAGAACACAACAATCCTCCTTGTGCTCCACCCAACAACATAATAATAATAATGCTTAATTTGATATAGCGCCTCATCACATCTTTGGGACATCTCGAAGCGCTTCACAGAATGTACTGTAAAGTGAATTGACTATATTTTGTGGGCGAAACACGGCAGCCAATTGCACACAAAGGTGTCCCAGGTGGATTGAGTGACTAATTTGGTTTTATTATTTTTTTTGAAGGAATTATTACCCCCGGAAAAGCAATCCACCAATTGACTGACAACCGGGTTCCTACTTACTGCTAGTTAAAGATAGGCATGTGGAGTAAGGAACTTGACCAATGCTTACCCTGCCAAGAATCAAACTCAGGTATTTGACTTGCGAGACAAGTACTCTAACCACTGAGGTACAGACTCCACAAACATACGAGTGTTGTTTCACTGGTTTGTTCCTCCTGACTGTGTTGCAACTACCAATACAGTGTTAATACATTTGTTCTGTACAACTATGTTCAATTGTTTCCAATCCCCTTGTGCAATTATTTAGATTTTCTTCTCTCTATCAGAGAATTGATTTTTTTTAAGATGAGTGCACCTCTTAACAATGCCAACCTCATTATATCAACATCTTGTTATGTGATAGCACACATAACCCTACTACATTTTAAGCTATTGCTAATGATGACCTCAGTAATGGTTCTGGTTTGTCTGTGCACTCTATATGCAACCACATTAGCAGAATTACTACACATTAGCAAAATTACTAAACTCATCTGTTATTAAAACAAACCATATGGATCATTATCATTCATTATTGAATTTGTGCAATAATGAAGTTCTACTCATTTCCAATTTAGGGAACCTGCCTCCTCACTTTCCATGCAGATAGTACAAGGGGATACATAGGTTCTGTGCTGGAATCACTGATACAGAAATGATTAAATCATAACAGTAAAGTACTCAGGTCAACTATCATCGACTATTGTGGCATTCACTCTGCTGCAACAGGACTACAAGTAACCTTTGAAAACAGCAAGATTTAAACTAATGGTTCCGTAGCTCTGAAACCCCAGTTGTTAAATCTATAACAAACAAATGTTTTTCAAAGGTGCAGGCTAAACGTAAGAAGCATTTTCCATTAAACTACGGGTGGTCCAATCTTTTGGCTGCTGAGGGCCGGATGCCCTATTTGAGAAACGTCCGTGGGCTGCATAAGCAATATTTTTTGCCTTCTAGAAACATAACATTTACGGGTTATAGAGGGAGCGAGTGGGGCAGATGAAATAAGTTGCAGGTGGGGGGAGAGAGAAACGACAACAATGGACCACCCCGAGCTACATCATTTTCAAGTCTGACTATAACTGTTAGGAGGCCCGGGATAGCCGACAATAAAACATGAGATTGCTTGGGATGGAGAATTGCATGCAATACCAAATTACTGTATCAACATTTTAGATTGTCAGAAGCAGTGTTACCAAATGCCACCACCATTTTTTGGGGGGCATGGGGGGAAGAGAACATTAGGAAGAGAAGGAAGTGACTGCATCCATCAGGCTGAACCAAAGGTCAGATTTATTATTACTCCAGCTAGGATGGATCGACTCAATTTTCCCAGTGACTGAAATTCCTTTAAAGATACAACCATTTGACAGGTAGGTATGGTTCTTATATTTTCTTTCATTACTGTATAAACACTTCCTCCATCAACACCCCTTAGCATTCTGAAAATAAGAAAGCAGCAGCAACTGATGAGGCAGCCTAAGTTATGCCTAGAAAAAAATACAAATTAGCCTGTTTTCACAAACACTGACACCCACAAATAACTTTCATGTACACTTCAAAAGATCTTGGCAACAGATTTTTATTCTGGATTGCCTCATAATAGATGTAGGAACAGCTGCCTCTTGCAGTTTTTAGAGTCCATTGTAACTTTTCAAAGAGAAATCAGTTGTCCTTCCAAGTGCAAACATTCTGCATACAAACGCTTTCTCAATACTTTTAAATGATAAACATCCACCATCCCCCTCCTCCACCACACACATACACAAATGTACATTATTTAAATAAACCAAATCATTTGGAATTAGCTTGCACCAACGTAATCTTGTTGCAGAAATTCTCATAAAAAGTCAAGGGATTTAAGCTATGATATAGTTGTTCAACTCTTACTGAAGCTGCAGTTCCCTACATTCAGCACATTTTAAATATGGCCATTATTACACTAATTTCTAAAAGATATTGTGGTACGTACATTTTCATGCAAAACAAGCAATATCTAAGGTGGGCAACTTCCTAAGACTACTGCAGCTCTAAGCCCTGTAGTCAGCCTTGTAATTTGTTTTATTCTGGTTTTCCAGCTAGAACCATGGAGCCAGTCAGAAATAGAGAGGGACAAATTCTTGCAGTAAATGATAGATGTGATCCTCCAGGTTTTGGCTGACGACCCAGGGTAGCTGGTTTGTCATCAGCAGTGTGGATCTTAGAGTGTGAATCCATCTGGCTCGAGAAGAGAACTATTGAGATAGTCCATAAAATATACAGTCATTATAACCATTTACCACAACTAATCATGTATATCAGCCGGGTAATTTAGTATCTCCAAGCACATGAACTGAATCTGGCCAATCCTCTAGTATTTGGTTGAGGTTATCGTGACCCAAACTCAATCTCCAATCATTTTACACTGCTAACAATGAAACAGGAGTAAGTGACAAGAGAAATATTATAGCACCAACAACCTCTGGAACAAAAAGTGAGCCAATCAACATGAAGTAAATGAATCAAACATAACCGTGCATCTTAATACTGCTTTATACTAATGTGTCATTTAATCTCATGGAATAGTGCAATATCTGTATTCACCACCATTGAGCTATTTGGCAAACCCCAAAATTATCTGAAAAACTCAGGTTCAACAAAGTAAACCACTGCAGCTCCAAAGACAGAACAGTCATATTGTTGTCACACAGCTTGTGAAAACAGATAGTTGCCTGATTGATAATTTAAAAATATAACATTAAATGGCTGTTCCATGGTGGGAGCTAGCTAGCAAGCAATGTTTAGATTTCTCCTCACAAGGAAGAGGGGAGAGAGCCTATTAGATCTCACAGTTATACTTCCCTTTAAGGTGGTGATAGGATTTAGTGACCAATCCTTCAGCAAAAGATGTATCTTTGATGTGGGCTGACTTCTAAGGCTATTCAGAAAATAAAATTCCAAATTTGCATGTAGAAAACAAAGAAGTTATTCGTGCTTGGATGGTTTCACAACTTCCAGTGGAGCTCTGGTGACCACTTCATAATCCAGCCTGAGCTTGAGTAGAGAATACCATCAAGATATGTACAGTATTTCATTGTCAGATGAGATTACACATGAATCATGTAAGCAGAAATAATTATTTTTTCCTTCCCAAACCCAAGCATACAGATTATAAGACATTCCGATGAAGAAATCTTTCAGGTCAATTTGATCTCATCCTTCTAGAATACCCACCAACACCCTACCAGCATCAAGCGGTTTGGTAAATGAATACAACGGGGGTTAATTGGAAAGTTTCCACTGTCAGCTTGGCTGTGGTCTGCATATTGTTGATTCTGATTCAGACCACCCACTGCAATCAGAGTATGCTAAGAAACATAAAAGGAGCACTTTATATTTAACAACCTTCCATTTCTGCTGTGCAAAAACGACAGGGATTTGAATGACAATATTTTAAAAAGCCATTTCATTTTAGTTGAGTATAAGACTTCAATACTAAAACAATGGGGAGCTACATAAAGCTTTTTTTTAAAAAATATCTCCATCCTCACTTTCTCCACTGTGTAACATCCTGTGCCTCACAGCACCACAGCAAGGAAGGCAGGTGACAAAAAACACCTCCATAACCTTCATCAATGCTGTTCTTTGTCAGCTGTTAGAAAGGAAGCTAAACTGCAGCTCTGACAATTCCATCCCTTCAATCTGCTGAGCACCTTCCATTATCTTGGGGGTAACATCCAACAGCCCTGACAAGCGAAAAATGTACTGCTTCGAGAAAGCTATTTCAAATATCAGTGACAGCCATGATGCTCACCTGGGTCTCAAATCTGCAACACTGTGCAGTGCATTAACATGGCACCTCTCAAATTATTCAGTCTAAAAGCAAGAGCCAATTGTTACCCTCCCATTACTTCAGACTGAATCAGTTGTAATTTTCTATAGCAGCCTCTCTCAAGTATAAAGAACAAACTTTAATAAATGCCAGTAAGTGACTCAGCTCTCATTTGCCATTTCTGAATTTACAGCAACAGTTCATCCTAGGACATTTACAATTCAATTTTAACTTTTATGCCCTTTATAGCATTTAACATCATATAAACTAGTAAATATGCTGTTCTCTAAAGTGCCAGAAAAATCCAGTGTTCAATGTAATGTACCCATGTGGCTCCAAATTATTTTAATCATACCAATTCATTTACATGATGATGTCCAATGAACATTACGTAAAATATTGAAACTGCTATAAACATTAAGACATAAAAAGAATAATGTAATAATGCACCATACTGCGTTCCACGATGAAGCACACTGCATAAATGCAAGTTTTGTATGACCTGCCAATTACCAGATAAATCCCAGACCTAAAGCTAATCTGCAAACCTCTTCCCTCCAATACTCTTCTCATATTGATTTTTCTGTACAGTGCTCAGTATTGGCAGACTATGTGCAAGATTGGAAATTATTAGACACAAGCACGTTCAACACCTCACAAAATGGAGGTTTGAATGGAGAAGACCCTTTGGCCCATTTGATCTCATCCTTCCAGAAACTAATCCTACCATCCTGCCATCACAGCATCAAGTTATTTTTAAATCCACACTAACCGTTTCTGTATTGCTGTGTTGGAGTGACAAATTATAAATCCCATTCTACCCACTGCCCCAAAACTTCACCCTCATGTATTTTTAATGATATGTGCTATAAATGTTTTTTGCCCAGCAAGCTGTGCATGAGCTATGTGTAAGGAGAAAGCAAACTGTTTCCAAGTCCGTATGCTGTTCAGACAAAACATCAAAAACTCAAAAANTGACAATGATCGATTGCTATCCTTCCAATTTTTCCTCCCTGCAGTAACAATTTGCATTTATATAGTGCCCTTTACGTGGGGCAGAGTCTTGGAGCACTAACAGATCAGAGGGAGGAAAGTCAGAGAATGGAAGAAAGCAAGGCTTTGCTTGACTGCTCTTTGGGTGCTACTTTGTTGGCAATCCATTGTGTTGTGTGGCAAATACTTATGTTATCTCTATTTTCAAATGAAATCTTTAACAGCTTTACAATGCAAATTTGGTAAAGTCAGAAAATCAGAGATTCACAATGAACTGGGATGCATACTACTGAAGTTTAAATGTTCAACCTAAAAGGTTTAGGTTGGGGATTAAGATTATGGGTTGGAGAGGACTACACTGACCAATTTGCTTAAATTCAAAGGGATAACAGTTGGGTGCAATTGAAATGCATCTGAAATGCAGGAAGTGAACCTCAGTGTTTCCTTCATTCCATAGATTCCCCAGCAAAGACTGAAAAATCTCTCCAATGAAGTGAAAACAAGAGAAGAATCCAATACCTAGATGACACAGCTGCCAGGTTGGACAGCACTCCAGTTTTATATCACGACCATCACGATTTATTAATTGAAATGTTTAAATTGCATATTAAATAATTAATCACTCATCACATCACTAAACAAATAACTTTATGTAGCACTTTCCAGGATTTGGGTGACCAGATCAAGAAGATTGCTATATGAAAAAAATCTCAAAACTCCTTCGGATTTCTAATCTTATTCTTATCAGCTCAGCTGAAAATACGATGTGATCAAGCAATCAATTGGTTGTTCAAAACACAACATGCATTGCACCTTCCACAAAAAAGGAAATGTCTCAAGGCACTTCTCAAAATATAATCCTAATAAATTAAGTAAATATTTGTTAGATGGACAAACATGGCAGCTAATCTGTGCTAACAATATTCCATGAACAATTGAATGATACCAGGAATGGGGAACCTTAGCTATGAGGGCAGGCTGGAGAAGTTAGGACTTTTCCCATTAGAGCAGAGAAGTTTACGTGGGGACCTGATAGAGGTCTTCAAGATCATGAAAGGTTTCGACAGGCTAGATAGGGAAAAGCTGTTTCCGCTGGTAGGTGTGTCTGTGACCCGTGGTCACAGTCTTAAGATATCTACCAAAAGAAGCAGAGGGGAGGTGAGAAGAAATTTTTTCTCTCAGCGAGTTGTTCAAATTTGGAATGATCTGCCTGAAAGGGTAGTGAAGTCCAATTTGACAAAAACAGCTTTTAAGAGAGAACTTGATAGGTATCTGGGGAAGACGAGTTTGCAGGGTTATGGGGAGAAAGCTGGTGATTGGGGTTAGTGAAAGTGACTTGCTCTGTCAAAGAGCCGGCACAGACTCGATGGGCCGAATGGCCTCCTTCTGTGCCGTAAGATTCTATGAAAATTCTATAATTAGAAATGCAGCCAATTACATTTGAATCTGGGAGTAAATTTGGATTAGGCTGAGGCAAGATAATATCAAAAAAATTCTACATTTCTTTGAAACATTGATTCTTTACAACTACCTAAATCAAAAGATAGACAGAATCAAAAATTTCTAACAGGAAACTGCTCTATCGATACTCACATTTTAAACAAGTGAGAAGTTGTTTCATTAATACATCAAAAATGGTATTAAAAATTGTTCAGATCCTAATTCAAGAGTACTATCTACCAACCATAATTAAAAATGAAAAAGTTGTTTAAATACTTTAACTTTACACTGCCCTTTCCTCATATTCGCCCACAAATAACACAGTCAATTCACTTACAGTATATTCTGTGAAGCGCTTTGAGACGTCTAGAAGATGTGAAAGGCGTTATATCAAATGCAAGGATTATTGTATTATTATAGTGTAGCTATCATTGAAACATTATCTGATGCCTACATTTTCTCGTACTACATCATGCGTGGGAGGACGTATTAGCACAATGAAGTTTACAGTATCATCGATCTCTAACCATGATTTTGTAACCTTTAATACTACCACATATTGTGAAATGTAGAATTGCACACTGTATTGCAAAAAAATTATGTGATCCTATTCTGCTAGTCATATGAAACTCAATAAACTCAAAAAAAAAGCAATCAAAGAGTGGATTGATACTCTAGTCTACAGAATTCCTACCACTGTTGAAGCAACCTTGATGCAATTTACCAGCAGCTTCAGAACAAGGTGCAAGCTATATTTCTCCAATGATCTATTACAACAGGTGTCATATAACACGCATTGAATTAGGTCATTGTTTACGCCTCTTTGTTCAAATGACACGACATGTATCCTGTAAGTAAGTACCTGTTTACATGCATAATCAGATTCGTAATCATTAATCTGCCATTTTCTTTTGTTAACCTAAAATTAGAACACCTGACAATGCACAAATACAATCTTCAACGAGAACTGATTTGACAATGCATTTAGATGCTAAACAATAATAATTCATTAGTGCAACATAATAAGTGTTAAAAATGCAAATGTTGCCACAATGCAACAGATTTTGATGTACAGTTTGATGTGGGCAGCCAATGGAGTTGTTAATCGTGTGTGTAAAATGCGGATAATGCTTAACTTAAATACAGCCTTTTAAACTAGAAAATCATCATTAACAATGCTAACATAAAGATCTTTTTTTTTCTGGGTTCTGCATGTTGCTGTGACTAAGAAACTATCTTTGGGAATCAGACTGATTAGATGAAGTCTGCTCACCATAATTACAAAATATTCCCTTTCATGAGAGGTGGTATTTTAGTTTCATGTGAAAGTGGTTCTAAGCAACCTGTGGTCATAAACAACTGCAGAATTTCACGTAGACTGACAATCTTATCCAGGAGTATTAATGCAGAGGTTAGAAAATGCATACATGTACAAATCCTCTGCAAGCGCTGATCTGGAGTATGGTAAATTAATGTTTGATGGGCATTGCTGTGTACCAGTGTCCAAAATAGAAATGATTGTTTTTAACATGAAGAAAAGTGTGTAATGTCTTAAATAATTCCTCCACTTAATATAGCACATAAATTGCTGAAACATCTCAATGTATTCACAAGTAAGTACCATCAAGTGTATTCAAAGTATTTGTAGTCAAGCACAAGTAAATTTATGCAGAGCAAGATCACACACGTATTCATAGTGAATTCCCAATTGAAGTGGATTGTTGGCCAGTACACAAGGAGAAACTCCCTTTTCTTTTCAATGACGTGGGATCTTGACTCCACCTGAACAGGCAGAGTGGATCTTGATTTTGACATTTCATCTAAAGGATGGCACCTCCAGTTGCGCAGCACTAACGCAGCACAGCACTGGACTAGTTTCAGCCTCGACTGTTGAGCTCAAAATCCTGATGATTAGATTAAATTTGGCACATATCCAAGTTCTAAATTACTTCTTTATAAAGTAATCAAAGTACGTCAGACAAAAACAAGTCACTTAACAGTAAATCTTTTGAGCTTTTAAGACTTGCGAAACGTAAAGCTGACGTAATCTGGTTAAGTTTGACATAAGCAGCCAAGTATTATTGCTTTATTTTAATTCTTAACATTGCGACATGACTTAAGGAAAGTATTAACTACAGTAACAACTTCTTCAACTGTCTTGTACATTTGGCACGTAGCCAAGTTCTAAATTACTCTCTATAAAAAGGGTTAAGTAAGTTCCCTACAAATGTCACTGGATAGATCAGTTGACGTTAAATCAGTACCTCCATCAAGTGATGTCTAATGGCTACAAATCAAACCATCAAAGAGGAATAATTATGAAAGCCTTGCAGATTGTGCATTTACAATTCAGCGAATCTGACGAGATTCTCAGTTATATTCGTGCCCCACACAGGCACGAGGGCAAAGCGTATTTAATAAAATAGATGGACCGAAACAGATAAAATTGAGATTTCCCGAAACACAACTGCAATGTAGATGTGCCGTCTTTACCACTTTTATTCTCCTGTGTTTGCCGATTTCGTTAATCTTCCTCCATATATCGTTTGGCGACCGCGGCAACACCCCGAGGGGGGGATACAGGATTAAACCATCGCGTATCTTTAAAGTGATGTTAAAAGAGATCGGGGTCACGACCACCACCAGTCGCTGACCCGGCGATCCACAACCAACGTGCCCGGAAAATCACCAAAAGCCACAGTCAACGTGTTGCATTCGGGACACAAACCGGTCTTTTGCATTTTTTTGTTTTGTTTTTTAAAAAAAAAATAATGTCTCCATCACCAGAACGCGCCAAATATCTGATTGAAACCGATCCACTCGGGTGGACACGGATACGCGGCACTTGCACTGAAAGGCGCTCTCGGCGCCGCCGCGGGTGAATTGTGCCGCTGTTGCTGGACCGGGAGTGAGGAGTTGGGGCAGGGGTTCCCCCAGCATCCACACTCCTTACAGGCACCTGTCTGGTCGATGGGTTCCGATTGCAACCCTTTCCCCCCCCACCCCCCCCCCTCTCTCTCTCTCTCTCTCTCATACTCATTGCGAGCTTTTGCCCCCCCTGTCCGCCGCTGCCTCGTCCCTAAAATTAAACGTGGGAGGGAACGAAGGAAGGGAAGGGAAGCGAAGGGAAGGAAGCTCGCAACTTTGCTCAGGGAGTGAGTTGGGTCCAGCGTTGCTGACATGACAAGCTTCCTCCCTTCCTCGAAGCTTTTTCCTCTCGACGGCGGCAACGAACCGCCTGGAAAATAACCCCCCACCCCCCAAAAAAAAATCTCCCACACACACACACACAGAGAGAGAGAGAGACGACCCGTCTGATCAGGAGAGACGGCCAAGTCCAGCTGAACCCGGTGTGAACCGACTGCCACGTACATTAAATTCCCCCCTCCCCCCCCCACCACCACCACCACCACCGAGAAAAAAAAACGTCCGTTATATTTAAATGTCGCCCCAAAAAGTACATCAAAAAAGTGTGAGGTTTTTTTTTAACACTAAACACACACCTCCTCACACACACACACACATTGACACACAGTTATTTTTTTTGTGCCGCCGACGATCAAATTAAAAGGGAGAGGGAGAGGGAGGAAAGAAAAAAAAATCAAAAGAACTTTCTCGAACTGGCGAAGCCACGCAACATGTCCCCCAAAACAATCCCACCCCGGGATCCCGAGCCTCCATCCCGTGGGATAAAGGCGGCCGTCGGAAAGAAGAGAGGGAAAAAAAGGAGATGAGCCTGAAACGGGATGGGATTCAGAGAGAGAGAGAAAGAGAGAAAAAGAGAAAGAAAAAAAGAGAGGATAAAACACTCACACATCACCTCTCTCTCTCTCTTTACTTCTCCCCCTCCATCTCTCCCTCGTCGCTAAACGTAAATAAAATAGCACTCAGTCACCACGAGAGACGTCGTCGTTTGCGTCAAATAAATAAAAATATATCGGTATATATATATATATATAGATATAAGTGTGTATGTATATATATGTATATATATAACCACCAACAAAACCCACAGCAACAAGTCAAGTCGGCAGTTTGTTCTGTTCTGGAAGCCAACGTTATTGCTGAGGAGTTGGGGATATTCCTATTATTATTACCCCCTCTCCTCTCCCCTCCCCTCCCCCGGGCTGGGGGTGAAGGCCGGTGGGTCTCCCTCCCTCCATCCCTCCATCCCTCCCGCACTCAGTGACACTCACCTCGGACACAAAGTAGAGACATAGTCACCAAAGTCGGTGTCGCTGCCACTTAATTAAGAGGCGAAATAACCGGAATGTGGGCGAGGAGGGCGCTGCTGCTGCTGCTTCTTCTTCTTCTTCAACTTCTTCTACTGCACCGGCGCCAGTGCTCGCTCCCTGCCCGGCACGGCGGCTGACAGGTGGAAGCAACTCTCAGCTGCTCGGCGACACCGCCGCCTCTCACATCCCATCGCCATGTTGCCACCGACTCGTCGCTCCAGGTCCAACAGGCGGAAGTCGCGCGTGGAGGAGGGAGGGGGCGGGGGAGTGTGTGTGTGGGGGAGAGTGATTGACAGGCAGCTTCACCAATAGAGAGCGACTGACGCGGAGGGTCCCACGCCCAGTCCCGTTCGCGAGCCAATAGAAGAGGCGTGAGGGGAGTGAGGGGCGGGACCTGGTCAGGTCGGTGTCTGGAGTGTGTGGTGTGTGTTGTGAGGTGAGTGACGTCGGGATCACTCAAAGCCTCTTCAATGCTAATCCCAACCGCAGGTGAATGAAGCGTTTGCTCCGTCCACCTCATCCAACCGCACGCTCCTCGGGCACAGTTCCCAGCCCCTCACCTGACTTGCGTTATCAGTTGTTTCACGAGAAACATTGTGATTCAGTTACTCGATTGCACCCCTCGAAACGCAATCTGAGTTGCCCTGTGCATGTAAATCCCAAATCTGTCCGATGTAAATGTTTATGAAAATGTACTCATCCATTGCACGTTTCTCGGGAATTTGTTTGGAAGTTTGCAGTGCTTTTTGCTGGATTTCGAAGAGTTGGATTAAACTTTAACTTTTCTGTCTTCTCGTGTTACCGAGCAAAAATGAATGCATTGAATAGCCTATTAATGATATTAATTGAAGGCCAATAATTTATCCTCTGGCTATAACCCCCCAACACTGATCATGTTGGGTTTAAAATATACTGTCTTCTAATATTGTTTTGCAACACTATATTTAGTTTGCATTTTCAAAATATATTCTCTTTACCACAATCTTATTCACAATGTAATCACATCTTTAAAAAAAAATGGTTCATCGTAATTACGTATCCAAGTAATTTGAAGATTCAGTAGTTCGTTAAAATTACTAAATGCGGTTGAAATGCAGAAAAATCGTTTTGTTTTCAGGTAGTTTAATTGCATGCATTGTGTCGATTTTCTTACTTGCACTTGCATCGCTTTAGCTTTTAAAATCATTGTTATATGGTTGGTTAATGCCACATTTATGTTTCAACAATTCTAAATGTTTACATATTAATTGTCAGTTTAAAGTTAGGGGAAGCATGTTTTCCAATCAAAAGTGTTAATCGTTACAAAATCATTTTCAGCAAGTTAAATACTTGTGTAACAGCCATTTAAGAAATACTGTCATTTAAGAATGATACCACATTAATTAGATTACTGTTAATGCTATTATGTAGATTCATATTAATCAGTAGTGTTATCCGCAGTACAATGGACACATAATGAAAGTATTTCATATCGCAATGTAACTCATCGAGCAGAGATATTTAGACTTGAATTCAGACGGTCTTTGTGGACGAGAGATTTCCTAAAGGGTTAAATCTGAATCATTATAAAGTATCACTGCAATTGAGGTTCTGTGCAGAATGGTTTCTGTTCAGATCGTGGATTATCTATTTAGCTCTGTCATGTCGATGTCACTAGATTTTTTGCTTACAATGCGGCATGGTGAACAAAATTAAATAATGTAAAATGAATTGAGAATGTAGATAAATATTTAATACGGTACCATCCAAAAAGAACTGCAATTGTAAGCTGAAACTGATAAGCACCTTTATGAGTTAACAGGAGGCAAAGTACCTATTAAGATGCGCAAAGGAACATGCAATCTGTCCAATGCAATCTGGTGGATATACAGCGCCAGTAATTCATTTCAAATAAACCGCTTCTGCTTCTGCTTGGTGTGATGTGGGCTGGAACTCAAATTATATCCACGTTGTGAGGAAAATCCACTCTATTTGCAAAACAATTTCATAAAGGTGTGTTGCTGTATTTATTGCTAATATGGGGCTGGAGGGTTGTCTGTCCATTCTGATTGGCGTCTTAGAAAGAAATTAATGTGACGAATTAATATTGTGGATGTGTACCCAGACTAAAAACATTGAATGTCTCACTCACACCCTCCAAATTTATGCAGAGAGGGAATTTTCGCTTTGCTTGCAATCAAAGTTTATTGGGAAGAACTTATTTTGTTATGTGTAAAAAAANCTTGTTATACTTCTCCAGGATATCTTCACTTCCAATACATCTGACACCAGTAAATCACTTCCCACAGGAGCACAGTGACACCAGATCCAACGTATTAAATCGCCCTTTGATTGCAACACAGGAAGAACATGCTGTGTGCAGTATATGAATGGCGCGTCAGTCACACAGTATTTGCTGCTAATACTTGTAATGTTTTAAATATAACTTCATAATGCTGCAAATCGTACTAAATATAACGACTTACAGCTAATTAGTTAATCACTGCTTACAACGAGGCACTCCCTGCTCGCTTTATGTCCATCCCACAAATCTCATCAAAACTCCTCTAGTGCATTGCTGCTGCATTTGAAGGAGAATAGTACCACCTAGTGAATGTGCTGACAAAGTGCTCTTACTTTGCCTACTATTAAACATCATCCCTCTTAATGAATAATAATCCTTGCATTTGTTATAGTGCCTATAACGTTGCGGTGTCTCAGAGGAAATTGCTTGTGAAATGAAGTGTATTTGTAGGCCAACACAGCAGGGAACTTTAATAAATGAAATGTTATTCAGATTTGCTTTGCAACCCTGTTAAGTTTGTGTTCTTTAAAGCAGTTTGTCTTTTTGGTGAAAATGCATCAATAAAACATTTTTAAAGTAAAACCACACCATGAAAAAAAAACTGCTTGCACTACCTTACATTTTTACAGAATCGTATGCATCAAAACTTCTCAATGCATTTTCGAGTAATTCGTCTTGGCTCATTCTCGAATGTCGCTCAAATTCATTTCCAGAAATGCAACCTTTGAAGAGACATTAAACCAAACTATTGTCTATTCTTTAAATGGACGTCAAATATGCTATTTGAGTAGGAAAAGAGCCTTTCCTCGTATCCAAGCCAACGGCATTTTAGATAAATTGATAATTCATCTTATGGTTTCAGCATGTCATCATTCAGTTTTGCCTTTGAATGTCTTCCCGATGTGAAAGGCACCATATAAATGCAATTTGTTGTTTTGGAAGTATCGTATTGTGCACAAAATGCTTCATTTGCTTGCAAAAATGGTCACTGCATTTTACTGTAATTACTGTAAAGTGCTTTATATTCTCCAACATAAGGTGCAATAAAAATGCAAGTTCTTTATGTGTAGCAGCTTGGTAGATAATAAGGTAATTTGTTAGTTAGTGGTTCTGGCTCAATAACATTGTCATTCAAAGTATTGAAAATTGGACATGATAGATTCAGCAACACATTTTCTGGTTCATTGCTATTGTAATGTTTTCATCATAGTGGACCTCCTGACCATGTCACTTGGATGGGCATGATATCTTCTGCTTCTAGCAAAAATATGTTTTTGCTGCATGTTTGGTGGTGAATTGTTGTGTTTGGCAATAATTTGGCAGAAAATATGTACAGTAGTATAATGGTGGCTCAAACAGGATATTGGAGTGTAATTCCCCCACAAAATATAGAGTCTATTCACTTTACAGTATATCCTGTGAAGAGCTTTGAGACATCTAGACAAAGTGATTATATCAAATGTAAGGATTATTATTATTATTGACAGCAACTGGAGAAGGGAGTAACAGGAGTGAAGTGATTTGCATCTGCACAGTAAAGTATGAAAACAATGGGTGGAAATTAAACTGAGCTGCACTCAGAAATCATCCCTCAAAGCTTTGTGTGGGTCTACTGAACATTTTTTTAAAAATATCATACAAACCCAGAAGCACTATGTTTTCTTTTAAATGTTAAGCAACCATCTCTTTAATAATATTTAAAAGCCCAATGGTGTTTTGTTCATGTGTGTTTTCCAAACCAATTCATGACAGTGTTGTGTGGGCAGAAGAAACATGGCTTCCGTCTCCATGTGCAGCCCATTCCACACATTCATCACTCTCTGTGTAAAATGATTAAAATCTAAACGATCTGTTCACCTTTTCACTTCTGAGCTTAAGTCCGAACCTCGTTGTTGTAGATTTTGTGATTATATTAAACATATTAAACATATTTCTTTTGTGTTTGTACTATAGTTTAGTAATATTTATATCTGCTGAACAAAGGCAAAAAGAAAACACAGTGCCGCTGTGTTTGTATGACATTTTTTTAAAAATGTTCAGTAGACCCACACAAAGCTTTGAGGGAAGATTTCTGAGTGCAGCCAAAACCAATTTGCACTTCCTACATTCATACTACAATGGTGTGAATCAATGTGCTACCAGTCAAGGTACAGGGTGACTTTCAGATTGTTCACCTTCACACCAATTTATTCCTTTTGTTTGGTGATTTGCCAAGGGTATTAAAGCAATCTTTATTAAACTATTTGATGAACAAAGTGGACGTGACACAAGTACATTGTTAAAACATAATGATGTGTTTGCTCATGAAATAATACCGAAATTTGATCTAGTTCCTTGAGTTTGTTTTCCTGGTTGACACTCTAGTACCGTATCCCAATCACACCAGTCCTAGCCAGGCTCCACTGGCCCCCCAATCAGCGAACGGATCCTCTCACTTATTTTCAAATCATTTCATGCCTTCACACCTCCCTACATATCCGACCTGCTTGCCCTCACTCCACCACCCGCTGCCTCCACTCGGCTGACTACAGCCTCCTGTTTGTCCCTCGTGCTCTGCCCTCTGTTCCACCAGCCATGCCTTCAGCCACTACGCCGCAAAACTTTGCAACTCAATTTCTCAATCCCTCCTCCTTCCTTCTGCCTTGCCTCGTCCCTCCCCACCTTCAAATCCCATTAAAGACCTTTTTGATCGTGATTGCGGTCATCTCTCCCCCCCCTCTCCCCCTGGTTTGTTGTCAACACCACAACTGTGAAGAGCTCCAGAACAGTTATCCATGTGGAGGGTGCTATATAAATGTAACAGAATTTCTGACCAACAAACCTCCAGGTGAAATAAGTAATTCACCTCAGAGCAGTTTGTGAGGCTTTGCTGGGTGCAGAATAGCTGCTGATTTGCCTTAAAAAAATGCTGCATGTAATAGCATTTTTTATTAAGCGCTTTGAAAAGCAATCTTTATTAAACCATTTGATGAACAAAGTGGATGTGACCCAAGTACATTGTTAAAACATAATGATCTTTGGCATTATAGATCCTGTAAAAATGCGAGTTCATTCATCTTTATCAAGTCAATAGGTCTCAAAATGCTTGATATCTTGCAAGTTTAAATGTAATGCCTTTTAGACAAATGTATGAGTAATTTCCCTGGCAAAGGAATGAGTTTAATCATCCAATTAATCGGGGGGGGTGGCAGAGGAGAGTGCAATGTGGATGAGGGAGGGATATTGGCCAGAATTCTCCAGGACTTCAGTATTCTTTATCTAAATAAATCCCAGGCATCTTTATCATCCACCAAAATGGGCAAATACTCTAACAATACATTACAGGAGTCCTGTAACTCAGTGGTCAGAGCACTCACCTTGCAAGCAAGCCACCTGGGTTCAATTCTAGGCAGGGCGAAACCTTGGGCAAGTTTCCTTATTCCAATACGCCTAATAATAATCCCTCCAAAACAAAACAATAATAAATTGGTCATTTTCAATCCACGACTGTTTGTGGGACACTGCTATGCACAATTGGCTGCCACGTTTCACCCACAAATATACAGTCAATTCACTTTACAGTCTATTCTGTGAAGCGCTTTGAGATGTCGAGAAGACATGAAAAGTGCAATATCAAATGCAAGTATTATTATTATTATTATCTTTTTCGGAACTATGTCCAGTTCTCAAAAGATCCCCCCCGTCTCACTGTTGCACTGCAGTGTTTTTCAACTTTAATTATGAGTTCCAGGCCTATTGTTTGTCTCAGGCCATCAACCCTCTGAACCAAAAGTTAGCGTGCTATCAACTGAAGCAAACTGATATTGGCAACATGATGAAAATGACACATGAATGTTCCAGCTCTTTTCTCTCTTGGATAAAGGACAAAACCCCTTTAAAATCTGATCACCTGGGCAAGTAATTGGCATGTCTATTTTATTGACTCAGGTTTTCCTCATTATTTAGCTGTCAGCCTGGCTCATTTGGCAGCACTCTCGCCTTTGAGTCAAAATGTTGTGGATTCATATTCCAACATCAGGATTTTGAACTCACTGTCCAGGCTGGCACTCCAGTATAGCGCTGGGGGAGTGTTGTATTATCAATGCTGCTGTCCTTGAGACATGAAACTGAGGTCCTACTTATCTGTTCAGGAGGATGTTAAAGATTCCATGGCACTATTTGGAAAGTGAAGGGAGTTTTTCCCGGGATCCTTGTCAGCAATCCCCTAGATAAAATTTATTATTCACTTCATGGCTATTTGTGGGACTTTGCTGTGCACAAACCAGCTGCCGGATTTGCAGCAGTAAAATCCTGTGAAACATTTTGAGACATCCCCCAGACGTGAAAAGTGCCATTGCAAAGATTGTTATCATTACTTGTTAACATCACATTGCCTACAAAATACAACCAATAAACTCCACAGTGAGTGCAATGAAGGCTTTGGGATTTTTTGCTAAGGAGCTATATTATAATTATTATTATTATAATTCTATGCTCCGTTATTTTGTGTTCACCTGAGACAAGTTCAGGTACACGTAGAAAAGATTCATTGTTATAAAAAGAGTCCTGTATTCAAGTTAATTCAACTGTTCATTCATTTTAAAAGTGACAAGAATGTGTTGCTTAAATTGTATCCCCTATGTACAAAGGGTGATAAAATATCAAATTGATTTTGACATCTAATTTGTGTTCTCTCTTGATAGTTTCAGGCCTGAAGGGTTTGCTGATTCTGCAATGCAGGCGAACTGGATTAATAGTAATTTTATCATCGTTAGCCCAAGTACTTCAGTTTCAGCTGTGAGTTGGTCATTCAATTCCCATTCCATTGGGATTGTTGACTCTTCCAAGCAATTTCCCTCAAAAATGTCAATGTTTGAAAACAAATTAAAAAATACAGATAACAGAAACATAGCAACCCAATTCTGGTCTTTTTTTAATTGTTAATTTAGGTAATTCCCAAATATGAGATTTTTTAATAAAAATCTCCTGCTATAACCAATTATAATAATAGTAGTAAATAAGTTTGAGTATTTGTTCCTCTGCTTTATTGGTGAGCAGGATAAAAATGTTAACATTTATCCAAGAAACTGCATACAAAAAAGATAGGTGCAATTCTACAGAATATACACAAAAGAAAATTGCTTCACAGATCGACCCCCAAGCACTGAAAGCAAAATTGCAGCAATCTGGAACCAAATCAAAATCATATTTCAACAGTAGCACTGTGAAATAAGCTGCATTTTTTACTAAACGTAAAAAACAAAATTGTTGAAGCCTTTTGCCAATAAAAAACAGAAGCCCAAATTATTCTTGTCTTGGCCTATTAGCCTGTTTTGCGTTGACATTTCAGATTGTGCAGAACTGTGAAAAACTCAATGTTAATTCGGAAAGTAGTTATTTTTAAGAAATGTGTAAAAACAGCTTCCATAATTCAGACTGGATGCAAGAATGTTTCACAGATTTCACACGTTTGTGTAATATTACATTTTAAGACAAAATGATGGCTAAAAAGCAGGTGGAATTTCAAGCTTCATATTTATTGACAGGTTAGAGCTTTATAGCACAATCAAATGTCTTGATTTTTTCACTTGATTTTATTCAATAAAAATCAAACATCAGTTATTAATCATAAATCAGAACAGTTCAGACACAAAATGTTAGCTTTTTAAAAATATATATATAATGTACATATACATTCTTAATGGAACCAGGAAGGAATATTTTTACATACGTAACCAGTTGTATTTCAACAAATTCATAATTGGAAATAAATATATTTTTATATTATTACAGTATTCTATAAACAATTGCAGGATGCATACACATAACCCTATTCTGCTTCATAATAATAATAATCCTTGCATTTAAAATCCCGCCTTAGCATATTGTTGAGATGTCTGAAAGCGCTTCACAGAATATACTGTAAAGTGAATTGCCTGTACATTTTGTGGGGGAAACGTGACAGCCAATTGCACACAGCAGTATCCCATGAACAGTCATGGATTGGGTGACCAAATTGTTATCATTATTTTATTTTTATTTATTTATTTTTATATCATGTTAAATGTTGTGTGGTGATTCCCCAGATTATTAAGTGAATACATTTACTAAGCAATACAGATCAGTGGTGAGTTTGCTGATGTCATGCGGTGTGGGAACAGGGCTGTTACAGTTTGTCTTAAAAGCCCCTGGGTGAGGGAATGAAAATTTGGCTGGGGTTCACCTTCGTGAGGATTATCCAGTGACTCCTGCCAGAAAATGCTTGGGTGTGGATACAAAATTGGGCTAATCTGTGAAACTCTCCAAAGTTAAATAGTCTGCTGATTCTTGTTGCTGAGGCTAACGTATAAAGTATGATTGTTGGGCCCAGTGAAATGAACTTACACAAATCAGGGTTGTCGGAAGAAGATGAGGAGAGAAAAGTGGGAGGGGGAGAAAGTGGGATTACAAAAGCTGCATGCAGAATAAAGTGTGGGTTTGATGGGCCATAGTCTTAATTTATACAAATACCCACACAAGGAAAATTCCTGGTTTTCAGTCACCTATGGAATTAACAAATGAAGCTAATGCTTATCACATGATACAGAGCTTGAAAACTAGCAGAGTTCATTGACCCTCACTGCTTGTATGATAAATCACAGTCTGGTCCGCCATATGATTACAAAGCAACAATGCCAAGAGTCTGAGTACAGATCAACCACAGAGTATGGGTGAAAACAACTATGGAAAAGATGCCATTTATCTTAAATTTTAAGATAAAATTATCTCACAGGCTGAATGTAACATTATTTTATCTTAAATGTAAATAAGGAATTTGGGCCTCATACGTTTTCAAATGACAACTGACTGATCAATCTATGAAATAATGCAAAACATGATCTTGACTTCTCCTTGTCCTCCTCGACCTCTCTGCCGCCTTTGACACTGTCGACCCCTCCATCCTCATACACCACCTTTCCGCTTTACTCAATCTTCACGGATCTGCCCTTGCCTGGTTCGATTCCTATCTCTCTCACCATTTCCACTTTGTTGCCTCTAACGGTTTCTCCTCCAACCCCCGCACTGTCACATCTGGCATCCCCCAGGGCTCTGTCCTTGGCCCTCTCCTCTTTTATCTACATGCTCCCCCTTGGTGACATCATCCGCAGACATGGGGTCAACTTCCACATGTATGCGGATGACACCAACTCTACCTTTCTGCCTCCACCCTCAACTCCAGGACCACTGCTGTCCTGACAGACTGCCTGTCGGACATCCAGTCCTGGATGTGGGCAAATTTCCTACAGTTGAATGTGAACAAGACTGAGGCCCTTCTGATTGGCTCACGCCAGCGCCTCAGCACCTCAGGCTCTGGCAACATCAACCTCCATGGTTGCACACTACAACTCACTAAGCCAGTCAGGAACCTTGGTGTCTTGTTCGACCCTCAACTGTCTTTTCTTCCCCACATTCAAGCCATGACCCGGTCTGCCTTCCCTCACCTCCATAACATTGCCCCACTCTGCCACTACCTCACCCCTCAGGCCGCTGAAACTCTTGTTCATGTCTTCATCACCTCTAGGCTCGACTATGCAAACGCCCTGCTTGTCGGCCTTCCCAACTCCTCCCTCCACAGGCTGCAGATAATCCAGAACTCTGCAGCCCGTGTCCTCTCCTGAACCAAACTCCGTGACCCCATTTCCCCCACTCTCGTCCAACTCCATTGGCTCCCTATCCTTCAGAGGATCCAGTTCAAGGTCCTGGTCCTCACATACAAAGCCCTCCATGGCCTCTCCCCACCCTACCTCTGCAACCTCCTAACCGCCTTACCAACCCGCCCGCTCCCTCCACTCAGCTGGCTCCGGTTTCCCGACCCAACCACCCCACTATTGGTGGGAGAGCCTTCAGCCACTCTGCCCCCAACCTCTGGAATTCCATCCCCAGTCTCTCTGCCTCGCCCCCTCCTTAGCCTCCTTCAAGTCCCACTTCAAGGCCCTCCTCTTCAACCATGCCATCGGCCACCCCCCTTCCCCTCCCCTCCCTTCTCCCCCCACCACCCGACCCCAGCTTGGGTCTGAAATGTTGTACACTGTCCAGCGCCTTGGGACGTCCTTCCAACGTGAAAGGCGCTATACAAATATAATCTTGTTGTTGTTGACAATAAACCTACTTTGCTCCGATGGTCTGATTTGATCAGTTAATATTTTAGAAGGCACAATACTTGTGTGGGTTGGAATCAATTATCTCGACTATCTAAAATTGGGTTAACATATCAAACTTGAAGAGGTTTTCCATTCTGAACTTCTTACTTTATGTTTTTGGCAGCATATGAGGGAGATCAAATGGCATAGCTGTCTCGCCTATGAATCAGAAGGTTGTGGGTTCAAACTCCATGACAGGACTTTGGACTCGTACAGTCTCGGCTGATACTGCAAATACAATGCTGGGTGTGTCCTGCAGTGTTGTTCTTCGGATCACACAATTTACATACAATCCAATTTACAACTGTAAAGCACCTTTCACTTCGGGAGGACATCTCAAAGAGTTTCACAGTGCCGGATAGACACTCAAGCCAAAGGAAGTGGTGTGCTGAAACAGTGGGAAGGGGAAAGGTGACAGAAAGTGCAATCAAAGAAGTTTTGAGACAGACCTTGAAAGAGGGGAGGTAGTTTGTTAGAAGGACTTTGTAATAGAATTCCAGAAAGTTGCAGCAGGGGTTAAACAGAGGTCCCTTCTGCATGTTCAGGTGGATGTTAAGGAACCCATGGCATTACTCATAAAGAGTCATTCACTTAGATTTGTGTGGGACCTTCAGGTGGATGTTGAAGAAAATATTCCACAAATAGCAATGATGTCAATGACCAATTTTATGTGACAATCAATCAACAGAGAAGTTAAACCCAAAGTTTTATTTCCAAGTAAACTAAGAACAAGAGAACAGAAATGGGAATAAGTGAACAGTAACTTTAGAGCTGGTACCAGAAAAATATAATTCTTCAACAAGGGCTAACATCCTCGTAGCTCAGTTGGTTGGTCTTGACTTGGGTTGAGATGATCTGGATTTAATCCCGATGAGTCCAATCAGCACTTCACTGGATGATAAAATGAATACCATGTCTCAAAAAAACATTCTAAGGAGCTAAACGCTGTTTCCCTGGGACTGAACAAACTCCAAGAAGACACCGTAATCTAAGGCAGCTTTTTCTGTTTCATCACTGAGTCATGGAACTGTACATGTTTACTTAATCTTATGAGCTGAAGCTTAGATGACTCAGATGGAAAAAAATACGATTTATTCCCTTACAGTGTGTTATAAATATTTGGAGTAAGCAACAAAGGATGTGATAGAGGATAAAATAGAAGTAAATACTAAAATTGGGAGAGTGAATTGAGAAAGGAACATGGCCTGGTAGACTGGATGACAATTTCTCATCCTGACTTTATTATGTTGTCATCCATCTTGAGTTACATTTCCTAGAAATTTACAGAACCAGAATTGCACTTCATTGCATTTTCATCTGCCTGGTCCACAGCAAATACACTTAATCTCTAATACTTTACCATGCTAAATAGCTTACAGTATTAGGGTTTATCGATATCTTATAGGATCTTGAATACATGTATAAAATCTCCCCTGAGTTCTGTTCTCTCCTGTGAACATTCACAGTTTCCGGAATCCAATGTCTAATTTGAGCTTTTAATTTTGTTGGCTTTCACTTTCCATTGCCAAGGCTTCCATCCTTACCATGTTACCTATCTTCCTTCCTTAATTTTGATGTTGATACTTGTCCAGTTTCTTGCTAGCTCTACTTGTAAAATTTGACAACCACATTTAGTTTAAAATGCCTCTAGGATTATTTCATTCACTACAACAGCAACAACAACTTACATTTTATTGCACCACTCACACATGGTAGCATCCTAGAGCTCTCGACTATCCTCAATGCCTTTGTTTCAGTAAAAAGCACGAGATTTTGGAATACTTTTCAGATTTCCAGTGTTAATCCTGTGTACGACAGTACCACCTTCCAAATTTCGAAAATATAAATATAAAGTTTACAACTTCAGGATTTTCTTCCATACTGTGCAAGTAAGTGAATTGTGCCACAGTTTTCAACTGCCTGATTTTCTGTCCATATGTTTGTTAGTTCTTTGTGACATATTTCCATAATTACATTGCCCACATCTTATGTTCCTGCAGGATTGTTGTCATCAGCAAATATTATGTTAATGATTCATTCATCCCTGTTACCAAGCATGATTAATGTTTCTCTCCAAGTACATTTTAGGCAAGGACACATCAAATCATTCTACAAGCATTCCATATTTTATATATTCCATATCTGAGACAGCCTGTACTTAATTTTATCAGAATGTGATTGTAATTTTATCAGAATGTGACAAAGGATGTGATAGAGGATAAAATAGAAGTAAATACTAAAATTGGGAGAGTGAATTGAGAAAGGAACGTGGCCTGGTAGATTGGATGACAGTTTCTCAGAGTGTTGGTAGCTATTTGCCCAGTTTTGTCAAAGCACTAAATAATCTTCCTGCCAAACTTGATATGGGCTAAAATAATAATAATAATCCTTGCATTTGATGTAGCACCTTACCATGTCCTATAGCCACCTCTCAAAGCGCTTCACAGAATATACTGTAAATTTGATTGACTGCATGCTTTGTGGGAAAAACACGATAGCCAATTGCACACAGCAGTGTCCCACAAACAGTCATGGATGAAGTGATTGAATTTTTTTTTTTTAAATTTAATTTTTTTAAATTTTTACTCCCGGAAAAGAGATCCGCCATTCAACTAATAACTACTCACTGCTAGGCAAACAGGCGTGTGGAGTAACAAAACATGCCTAACGTTTCGCAATGCATATGTAATTCAGATAGTTTCATCCAATGACTGGCCAGGTTGTGTTCCATGTCTTTTTGTATTCGATATCCATTCGGAGTTGTTTTATATTGGCGTCTCACTTGAATGACCTCAGCTCCAAGGAAACTCTGCTTACTATCCCCCTCAATCCCCCAGCCCGCACCTACCTCCCTGCCCACAAAGTTGACCAATGGGAATGAAGAAAAAGCAAATATAAATACATTAATGCATAAATTAATAAAGAAAATATTAAGGGACATCCACTTCACTATCATTTCAACAAAGAAGGAACTTTTCTTGCTGTTATCTCTTTCTATAATTTCTCCTCATCCCAAATTCAGGTTAAGTGACAACTCATCCGAATGGTTGTATGGTTTTGCTGAGCACAAATTAGCTGCCACAAATCCAACATTACAGCATTCACTTTGTTTGTAATTCAACTCATTCTGCAAAGTGCCAGCATGAGGGGTTTGGAATCAAGAGTGGTAGAGGCTAGCGGGATCCGAGAGTGGCCGAAATCATGATCAAAAAGGAAAGTTTTACAACATCTGAGAGGAGAGTTACAGCGCACCTTTCACTTAAAATAAAATAAAAAGCAGACCCCAAAACAGTTACTGGTCAACTAAAGAATGGTAGAATATTTTTGAACCATATTCTCAAAGTTTCTCTTTGCTCCCAGACCTCCAAGAACAACACTTCAAAGCCAACATCATTACCTTTAGATCTTTGATTCTATGCTTGAGTCACTAATATCCTCCTTGATTCCACATGTGCTGAGTTTGAAATGTGTATCCACTCAATATACAAAAAATACAGACATGCAGATTGAACTAATTGAAAAACTGATTGTATTTCATGAATCATATGACAGAACGTACCTGATGAGTCATACTTGTTGATTCCAGCCATTAGTCACAGGAACCATTTCCTTCCCAAAGATTTCATCTTTGTGACACCGAGCAACAACCAATTGTTGACTTTACTGCATAGATGCTTATTTGCTCGACTGTCATTAATATCACAATACATATTCCTACCAAAGTAATGACTATTTCCTAGTTTAATAAAACAACGTTGACATAATGTTGACTTATTTACTCAAGGGAAATGCCTTAACATGGCTTCAAATATTGTATGTGGGTGATGTTGCCAAGGGCCAGCAATGCAAATGAGGGAATAGGAGAGTACCTAAAATGAAGCTCTAGAATACACCAACGATGTGTGTGTGTGAAACCATGCAAAGCATTTGGATGAAAGTAATAATGGGATAGGATCATAGAACAGCATCATGGAAGAAAAGCAATAGAGGGGAATGGAATGGTAAAGGTAATCAAAAATGTTCAAAGAAAATGACTCCAGCTAGAGAGTCCAGTCACAGTTTGATAGAATGTCATGCGATGGCTTGAAAGCTTTGTTGGAGATCTTGAAAAGGAAATGGTGAAAGAGGTGATAGGGTAGGTGTGTGGCAATACACATGACAAGAAAGGGAATGTTAGAAATGTAATGGCAAGCCCCTATCTCTCAATGTGTTCTAAATAACTTTGAATAAAATAAAATGAAGACAGGTGTCCATCAGATAGCTGTTGAGGAAACTTTGAGACAAGGGATAACAGCTGCTGGAAGGCATTACCTGGAGTCTGAGTTTGTGAATACACATCCATACATTCAAGCTCCGTACCTCCAACTGGTGGAACCATTGCTCAACGGGAAGAGACATGTGCCCAAGCTTTGGGCAGGAAGATGGTTGCCCTCCACCTAGTGAGGGCTCAGACCCACGTTTGTCGAATATTCAATGACCAACTAATGACTATCCTCTTTGGAGGGAGGTAAGTGGAGTTTCCTTGGAATTGAACTGGCTCCAAGGTTACATGTTTGGCAATGGAATGTCAGAATCCAGTCAACCCTCTGTGGTGGTTTCAGTTCCTGAGGATGATCTGCTGTATTCCAGGGCACAGCCAGCCTGGCTCACTTGCAGGCCTTTGAAGGGCAGACCAGTCACGGGGGCAGCAATTTTCCCACTTAGTTTCTCTTAACCCTGTAAACCAAAGCCTTTTATTCAAATACATATCTCGGGAATTTTCATGTGTAGTTGAGATGCATTGAACTCCCAACTTGGTTTGGATACTCTTAAACATGGGGTTAGATTCCTGCAGGTCTCAGACACCCAACTGACCCCCCAAAAAATTGTTGTTCACTTCATGGCTGTTTATTGGACATTGCTGTGTGCAAATCGGTTGCAGTATTTGCCTTCAAAAATCCAGTCAGTACACTTTAGAGTGAATCAACAACAACAAATTATATTTCTATAGCACCTTTCATGCCAGGAGGATGTCCCAAAGCTCAGGAATTCTGTGAAGCACTTTAAGACATCCTCCTGTTTTGAAAAGCGCTGTATCAAATTCAAGAATTCTTAGAATTATGAAGATCATGACAAAAATCGTTTTTGTGTATCTTCTGCTGTCTATCGCCAGGGCAGTTTTCCTTCTCATCAGTTAATCTGCAGTTAATCTTCATCTTCTTTAAACGTTTCACAGGTGCAATTTCAGCAAATGCATTCTGAAAACTCAAGTCAGCTGTGTCTGTGAAATAACATTCCTCTTCAAATGCAGTTATCTCCTCAAACATTTATGGATTTGTGATTTGAAATCTGTCACATATTACTTCTAATTTTATACTGATACCGTTTTATAGGCTCACTCAGTGGTTTTTAAATGAACATTGACAAAAACATGCAAGCATTGCCTTCACTATCAATTTCAGATTAGCTGGATGACAATAATGCCTTATATGTTAATTATTTGCTTAAATATTATTAAAGAATGCAATTTCTGCTACTTTTTTTTACCTTATATGGATTAGATTCCTAACGGAATATTGGAATGGCTATTAATTCTATCCAGCATTGATTCTATCTAATAATTCAGAATTGTGAATTATTAGTATTAAAATTATTTTTTGTAATGTAAAGTTATACTCAATTTACAGATCATAGTACCTATTAGGAGTTGAATGAGCAGAACAAAAGGTGTCTGGCAGGTTTCCTGGTTACAATAGAGGGGCTTGCAGACACAGAGAGGGAGAGAACCACAGAGACAGGCATTATAATCAAGGAAAGAGATAGCTATTTTTATACTTGTATAGCTTGCTTAACCAAGCCTCATCATTCACTTCGCAATAATGTACCAAATCTGGGTTTTCTCAGCCCACAGGTGACAATGTAGAAGTTCTTGAAAATTTTGAAGATTAATTTTTGTGTTTGCTGAGAGTTTATGCTTTCTCATGTTCAATGTTAATATGGTTATCCTGCTGTCCACAATAGAAAAGATATGCTTCTCTGCTTCCTCCAACTCCCTTGGCTCCCTGCCCCTGCTGCCCTGTCTACACACTCAACCTTTACACACTTTTGACCCCTCTTCCTTCTTGTCCCTCATCTCCCATACGAAACCCATCACCTGCTCGTTTGACCCAATTCCCACACAGCTCCTGTCCTCTCAGCTGTCACTTCTCCCTCCACCCCCCACTCCTTGCAGGATGACAATATCAAACTCTCCCTTTCAAATCGGCCATCATTACACCCCCCCCCCTATCCCACCCACCGCCTTTTTTAAAAAAACACTTAGGCCAGACCCCGCCCACCGCTCCAGCTGTCATCCTTTTTCTCCTCTCCAAGGTGCTGAAACAATTTGTCGCTTCCCAACTCTGTTCCTTTCTCTCCGTCCATTCCCAGTGTTGATTTGGGGCACAATTGCTGCCCCAGCAGATATCTGTGAATTAGGAGTTGATTCCTAGTTAAAATGGGTGGGCAGCAGTCCTCTTGGCTCAGGCGCAGTTTGGCGCTGTTCTGTATAAACTCACTCACTGTATAAAATCATACAGCCTGACAAAGCGCTTGGAGCCTGATTACAAACTGTACTGCAAGATACTATGAGCCTGATATGATAAGATACTATGGCTGAGAGGTTTATCATTAGGATTCTCGAGTAAACCAGAGCTCAGCAAGTCCTGTCTTCTCTGGGGGTTCTTATCCCAGGCAGGGCAAAATTCCAGGCAGGGCGAAACCTTGGGCAAGTTTCCTTACTCCACACAGAGCCTAATAATAATCCCTACAAAACCAAAAACAATAAGAAATTGGTCATTTTCAATCAACGACTGTTTGTGGGACATTGCTGTGCGCAATTGGCTGCCGCGTTCGCCCACAAATATACAGTCAATTCACTTTACAGTGTGTTCTCTGAAGCGCTTTGGGACGTCCTCCCGATGTAAAAAGCGCTATATCAAATGCAAGGATTATTATTATTATTATTATTATCGGTGGCTTATCCAAAGGACCAAACTGTCCTCTGCAGAGAACAAACTTCCTCCAGTTGAATGTCAACAAGACTGAGGTCCTCCTGCTTGGCTCCCGTCAACACCTCCAAATTTTGGGCACTGACAGGATCATGCTTGATGGATGCAATCTACACCTCACGGAGCCAATACAGAGCATCCTGTTTGACCCTCAACTGTCCTGCATTCCCCACATCCATGCTATGGCCCGCTCTGCCTTTCCCCACCTCCGCAACATTGCCCATCTCTGCCACTGTGTCTCATCGCAGGCCACCAAGACCCTCATCCACGCTGGACATCACATCTAGGCTAACCCCCTGCCTCCCCAACACCTCTCTCCACAGGCTGCAGGTCATCCAGAACTCTGCAGCCTGTGCCCTCTCCCGCACCAGGCTCTGTGACCCTATCACTCCCATCCTCACCTGGCTCCACTGGCTCCCCACCACTCAGAGGATACAGTTCAAGATCCTGGTCCTCCATGGCCTTGCTCCTCCCTTCCTCTGTGATCTCCTAACCGCTAACAACCTGTCCGCTCCCTCTGCTCCATGGACTGGCCTGCTCCAAGTCCCCCGACTTACCCCCTCCACCATTGGCAGGTGGGCCTTCAGCCTCTCTGTCCCCACACTCTGAAACTCCATCCCACAGTCCCTCCATCTTGCCCCCTCCCTTGCCTCCTTAAAGACCCATTCAAGACCCTCCTCTTCAATCGTGCCTTCGTTCACCCTCCTACCCCTACCCTCTTCACCCTCCACTCCTCCTGATCCTAACCACCAGCTCGGGTGCAGAATCTTGACTCTCCAGTGTCTTGGACATTCTCCTGACATGAAGCGTGCTGTACAAATATAATTTGTTGTAGTTGTTGATTTTCTCTACCTGGGGCCCCGGGCACTCCAGCTTGCCAATTACTGTTATTCAGCACAAAAAAGCTGCCCTGAGATATCTTACACTCAAGCAATGAGCCCATGAGAGCCTGGTTTGGCCACTTTTTTTCTCTGCTTGGACTTGTTGAGGTCCTTCAGATCAATGATGAATCAGATCTGGACCCACTTGTATATGGCACCTCATTGCCAATGGGAATGTGCTTTCCTCTCCACTCCTTGGGCTGCTTGAGCTTCCATAATCCAACTTGGCTTCCATAGCCTTTGCATTTTTTGCCACTCCAGGTGTTTCTCCCGGCCCCACTGAAACCATCTCATGCTCCCCAGGGACCACAGACCATGATTTGGGAACCGATGCCTTCATGAAAAGAAATAAAATGAGTTAAACTACGAAAGAAAGGGAAGGGAGAACATTTAAAACAAAAAATTGGCAGGAAAAACAAACTGCTCATATTATGCTGGTAGGATACAGGCTGACTTCCATGATTTCCCAAGTGCAAAGATTACTTTCTTGAACAGAGTGGTTGAATGAGTTGAAATGTTCAATCGTGACTTCCAGTGGCATTTTGTTTTCAGGCTGTTTCCTGGCCAAAAGAAGGCTCAAAATGTTCAACCAAAGATTAGAATAAGAAACTCCAGCCACAAAATGGCCATTGTTGGCTGGATCATAGTTTGTTTACAAATCTATTAGCAAACAAATTTGCTCATCTCACAATTTTATTCTCAAAATGAAAGTCACAATTCAGCACGACGAACTCAGGTTTGCAAATACCACATTTTAATATTAATTATCTTTGCATTTGATGTAGCAGCTTATCATGTTGTTGAGACATCTCAAAGCTCTTCACGGAATACACTGTAAAGTGGATTGACTGTGCATTTTGCAGGCGAAACGCAGCAGCCTACAGTGACCTACAAACAGTCGTGGATTGAGTGACCAAATTATTATTTTTTTCAATTATTTTTTAAAGAGATTATCAAGCCCGGAGAGCAATCCGCCAACCAGCTAACAACTGGGTTCCTATTTACTGCTTGGTAAATAAAGGAGTGTGGAGTAAGGAAACATGCACAAGGTTTTGACCTGCCCAGGAATAGAACCCGGGTCCTCTCGCATACGAGGTGAGTGCTCTAACCAATATGCTCCTACAGGACTTTCAGACACACATTGTCGGCAAAATATGTAAAGAGAAAGGAAAGGAGCAAGGAAGTCAAGTATTTTAATGTTCTTGGCAATGATGCATCACAGTCTAATTTTCTCTGAAGTGCCCCAACCACCGTGATTGGAATTATGATGCACAAAAATGCTGGATAGAGAGGCAGCCACTGTTTCCAGCTAATCCATTGTAGGGAACATAGGTTAAAGTGCAAGCCAGTTCCTAAATCATAATCACTCTTACTACAGTCATGAGAAAGATCACGCTTTGTTGCTTTGGCTTTCTGCTGCCCACGAGCTGAAAGAAGTATAAGAGACTGTTAAGCTAGGTCCTGGAATAATAACTGCCTTGCGCAACTAGGCATGGAATGGATCCTCCTGAAACAACTCCAAGGGCAAAGTCACTGCCACAAATTATTTAAATCCATCGTGCCATGTGACCTGCTTAGAGATTGATAATCTGTGTTCTTCATCTGAATAAATTGAACTAAATGTATTCAAATGTGTTCAACTCTCCTCTGAATTTGTGATGCAAATCAGAGGCTCAAAGACTGTCCTGCAAGTGTTAGGTTGAGAAGTCCACAAGCAGAAAATAATTGACCATATGCTTTTTAAATAAAATTGAATATAATAAATAAAATTGAATGCATGTTGAATATATTCTATAATAGAATATATTCAACATACATGTTAGTTGTTGGTACCAAATATTTAACACTGGGACAGCACCAATTCTCATCTTCCAGGGAATCCTCGATACCAACAATCTCTCTGATATCAGATATTCTGAGATTATATCAGAATCTCCAAAACACTGACTATCCAGCATCTTGGGACTTCCTCCCGACATGAAAGGTACTATACAAATGTAATTTTGTTGTTGTTGTTGTATATGCTCCCCCACCCCCCACCCCTCCACCTCAACTCATAAATGTTTGAGTTTTGATTATTTGGTAAATGTTAGCCCTATAATAACCATGGAAGGAATTTAAATGGCTAAATGTGAGCAGCATAGATTTGGTGGCAGATTAAATAGGCTTGTTATCCTTCCAACAGTAAATCACACCGACTGTCGCTGTAATTCTCCAGAGACAAGTCACAAGCCCTGGCATGTGCAATCAATTAAAGTTATATTTTGATAGATCTCTGGAGAATTCATATTCAAGGCAACAACTGAAAAATAAATACGGGCTCTGTGAGATTGGTAATAATATGCTGCGAAGTGACAATTTTATTTTGTTGAAGTAGATGAAGCAGCAAACACATTTAAATCAAATTATCTGCAGTTTTTTTTTAACTTCCAATAGACTTAGTTCAATCTAGAAATTAGCACACAAACCAATACCATAGCATTCATGATAACAAAACACCAGCCAGTCATAGAATCTTACAGCACAGAAGGAGGTCATTTGGCCCATTATGCCTGTGCCAGCTCTTTGAAAGAGCTATCCAATGAGTCCCACTCCCCCACTCTTTCCCCATAACCTTGCAATATTTTCCTCCAGAATGTCTGACAATTACTTACTACAGTTACGAAAACATGAAATGAGTAAAGGTCCTCCATTGCATCAAGCCTGTTACTTCTGCAGACAATGTGGGACGTAATCTACCTTGTTCTACTCCAGTTACAGTATTTAAAATCCTGCAGAACATTCTGCAAAAATATTGCCTTATCTCCAAAGGTAATTAAGAGAAATGTACAACATCAATTCACTCCTAATGTTCAATCCTGTCGTGTTGATCCTCCACAGATGAGCACCCTCCATCTTCAGCGGCATTGGGACCGCTGATGATGATGGAGGGTGTTCATGAATATTTGTTGCCTTAAGATTTAATTCCTATAACCTTCAAATCTGTTCTCAACCAGATATTTATGAAGCAGTTTTTGAAGAAGTTAATCAACACAGCCTCATTTGTTTTTGCTGTGTCTGCTCCACATATCCAACTGTTCTCTGGGGTCATTTCTTTCAATCCCACTTTTCATTCGAAGTTTGCTAAATTTGAATGTGTCATTAATTTTTCCCTCTGATTTTCTTGCTGCCCTGTTCCTCTCCTGCAGATGTCTTGATTTATTATTCTAGTTCCAAAGAGAGGCTGTTTACCTCGCAGTAAGCAGGATCCCGATTGTTAGTCGATTGGAAGATCACTTTTCAAAAAAATTAATTAAAAAAACGAATGGTCACTCAATCCACGACTGTTTGTGGGACAATTGGCTGCAGCGTTTCGCCCACAAATATACAGTCAATTCACTTCACAGAAAATTCTGTGAAGCGCTTTGGAATACATTAGAATATACAGCACAGAAACAGGCCATTCGGCCCAACTGGTCTATGCCGGTGTTTACGCTCCACATGACCCTCCTCCTGCCCTTTCCTCAACTAAGCCTTCAAGCATAACCTTCGATTCCTTTCTCCCTCGTGTCCCTATTTAGCTTTCCCTTAAATACATCTGTGCTGTATCTATATCGATATCTGTATCTATGCCTCAACAGCTCCTTGTGGCAGCAACAGTAGCTTTGAGACGCCTCAGCGACGTGACCGGGCGCTGTATAAAATGCAGTGGGTGTTATTATTAAGGGCTGCACACAGTCCCTGTCAGCAGCAGTTGCTGGTGCCAGATGTGCACGTGGCTCAGGTCACCCACGTGGCCCGAGCCCACGCTCTCCAGCGGGACCCTCCGGCACGTGCACCACCAGCCCAGAGCCGTGGGAACCGGCCCCTCGCGTCACCACTTGATGGACAGCCACGGCGACCAACCGCAGGCAGGAAGGCGGGGTCCACGGCCATGCAAATTAGGCGCGTCCGGCCAATCAGATTGTGACGGAGGCGGGGCGAGCGCGGGAGGGTGGGGGGCGGGGTCTGTGGAGGCCGCTGTCGCCTGACAACAGGCCGGAAGGAATGCTTGTGTACGGAAGCCGGCGCCCGTCAAGCGGCACCGCGAAGGCGGACGAGGGGTGGGGGTCAGGCTCGTGCGTCTGGCGAACCGAACCCGAGCCTGAGGTGAGAGGTGACGCGGCTGTGGCCGCTGGCGGTGTGTCCCTGAGGAGGGTGTGGGGCAGAGAGGCCGCGGCTCCGCCTGTCGCTGTGTGAGGAGGGTGAACCCACACTGTCTGACTGACTGACTGACTGACTCGCTCTCTCTCTCTCTCTCTCTCAGGCTCCGCGCTGACACCTCCCAATGAGTTTGAGCAACGAGTTCAAAAGAAACAGCTCAACAGAGAACCCTCGACTCATCAGCTGTGAGTTGTGCCCTCACTGACTCACTCACTCACTGACTCACTCACTGACTCACTGAGGCTCAGGCTCCCAACTGCTCCCACTGCTGCTGCTCTGTAAAGGTATGAAGCCGCTGTGAATCTTAGTGAGTGAGTAACTGAGTGTGACAGACACACACACACACAGACAGACACACACACACAGACAGACACACAGACAGACACACACACAGACAGACACACACACACAGACAGACACACAGACAGACACACACACACAGACAGACACACACAGACAGACAGACACACACACACACAGACAGACACACACACACACACACACACAGACAGACACACACAGACAGACACACACAGACAGACACACACACAGACAGACACACACAGACAGACACACACACACACACACACACACAGACACACACACACACACAGACAGACACACACACAGACAGACAGACAGACACACACACAGACAGACACACACACAGACAGACACACACACAGACAGACACACACACACAGACAGATACACACACACACAGACAGACACACACACAGACAGACACACACACACAGACAGACACACACACAGACAGACAGACACACACACACACAGACAGACAGACACACACACACAGACAGACACACACAGACAGACACACACAGACAGACACACACACACAGACACACACACACAGACAGACAGACACACACACACACACACAGACAGACACACACACACAGAGACAGACACACACACACACACAGAGACAGACACACACACACACGGAGACAGACACACACAGACAGAGACAGACACACACACAGACAGAGACAGACACACAGAGACAGACACACACACAGACACACACACACACACACACACACACAGACAGACACACACAGACAGACACACACACAGACACACAGAGACAGATACACACACAGACACAGAGACAGACACACACACACACAGACACACACACACAGAGACACACACACACAGAGACACACACACACACAGAGACACACACACACATACAGACACACACACACAGACACAGACACACACACACACATACAGACACACACAGAGACAGACACACACACAGACATACAGACACACACACAGACATACAGACACACACACAGAGACACAGACACATACAGACACACACACACAGACATACAGACACACACACAGAGAGAGACACACACAGACATACAGACACACACATACACACACACACAGACATACAGGCACACACACACACAGACATACAGACCCACACAGACACACAGACCTACACAGTCACAGAGACATACAGAGACAGACACACACAAACAGACGCACAGTGACACACACACAGACAGAGACACACACAACACAGACACACACACACAGGGACACAGACACAGACAGACACACACGCAGACAGACACCACACACAGAGACAAACACACAGATGCAGACAGTCACAGAGACACACACAGGCACAGTTACACACAAAGACACACACACAGACAGAGAGAGAGAGACACACACAGACATACACGCATATAGACACGCACAGACTCAGACACACGCACATAGAGAGAGACACACACACACAGACTCAGAGACATACACACTCAGATACACACACACAGACACACACGCATAGACACATACAGACAGACAGACAGACAGACAGACAGACACACAGACACACACACACAGACAGAGAGACACACAAACACAGACAAATACACACAGAGACACACAGACAGAGAGACACACACACAAACACAGACACATACACATGGAGACACACACACACACAGACAGACAGAGAGACACACACACACAAACACAGACACATACACACAGAGACACACAGACCGACACACAGATACAAACAGTCACAGAGACGAAGAGAGAGACCGAGACACACACACACAGACAGAGAGAGACCGAGACATACCCACCCAAAAAGACACACACACACAAAGACACAGAGAGAGACACACAGACACACACACATATAGACACACACAGACACACACACACAGACAGAGACACACACACACAGACAGCAACATACACGCAGAGACGCACACGCAGAGACGCAGAGAGAGACAAGCACACAGACACACACGCAGAGACACACACATACACACACATTAACATTAACAGACACACACACGCGCATAGACACATATACAGAGACACATATACACAGACACACACAAACAGAGAGACACGCACACAAACAACACAGATACACACAGAGACACACAGACAGAGATGCACACACACAGACGCGCACACGTGAGAGCGAGACCGAGACACACACACAGACACAGAGAGAGAGAGAGACACACACAGACAGACAAACACCTAAACACAGAGAGAGAGACAGACAGACACAGACGACAGAGACACACACATAGAGACACAGAGAGAGAGACACACAGACAGAGAGAGAGAGAGAGACACATACGCAGATACGCACAGAGACACACGCAGACACACACACACAAAGGCACACACACAAAGACATGGAGAGACAGACACACACAGAGACAAACACACACAGAGACACCCAGACACACACACCCAGAGACACAGACACAAAGACACGGAGAGAGAGCCACACACAGAAACACCCAGAGACGCGCAGACACACACACGCGCAGACACACACACGCGCAGATACACACATGCGCAGACATGCATCGATACATACACCCAGACAGACACACCCAGAGAGAGAGAGACACGCAGAGACAGACAGACACACGCAGAGGCAGACAAACCCACGCGCAGACAGACAGACCCACGCGCAGACAGACAGACCCACGTGCAGACAGGCAGGCAGACAGACACACACTGAGACAGACACACACAGAGACAGACAGACACACACACACAGACACATGCAGAGACACACACGCAGGGACACAGACACAGAGAGCGAGAGACTGTGACATAGACACAGACACACACAGCCAGAGATACACAGAGAGACACACACACAGTAACACACACAGACACATGCAGAGACACACACACAGACACAGAGAGCACTGTGACACAGACAGACACACAGACACACACAGACAGAGATACACAGAGAGACACACACACAATGACACACACACACACTCACAGAGACACACACACCCACACAGACACACACACCCACACAGACACACACACCCACCCAGAGAGACACACACCCACACAGGGAGACACACACCCACGAAGAGAAACACACATCCATGCAGAGAGACACAGACACCCGCAGAGACAGAGAAAGAGACACACACACACACAGACAGACACAGAGATAGATGCACACACACAGAGACAGACGCACACCCACAGAGACAGATGCACACACACAGACAGACGCACCCACACAGACAGACGCACAGACAGACAGACAGACAGACACAAGACACAGAGACAGACAGACACAGAAACAGACACAGACAGACAGACACAGACAGACACACACACGCACAGAGACACACACGCGCAAGAGCAGACATGGGCGGGCGTGCATAGACCCACGTGCGGGCGCGGGAAGACACCCACGCCCAGAGACACACCCACGCCCAGAGACACACCCACGCCCAGAGACACACCCACGCCCAGAGACACACCCACGCCCAGAAACACACCCACGCCCAGAGACACACCCACGCCCAGAGACACCCCCACGCCCAGAGACACACCCACGCCCAGAGACACACCCACGCCCAGAAACACACCCACGCCCAGAGACACACCCACGCCCAGAAACACACCCACGCCCAGAGACACACCCACGCCCAGAGACACACCCACGCCCAGAGACACACCCACGCCCAGAAACACACCCACGCCCAGAGACACACCCACGCCCAGAAACACACCCACGCCCAGAAACACACCCACGCCCAGAGACACACCCACGCCCACAAACACACCCACGCCCAGAGACACACTCACACACAGGCGCGCACACACGCAGAGGGACACAGCACGCGCTCACGGAGGCACACAGCGCACATGGAGGGGCACGGTGCACGCAGACAGACAGCACCACACACATACAGACACACAGACGCAGCGGGTATTGTTTTGTCTGTCAGCTCTTTCCCCGCTGAAGGAATTCAGCAACTTGTTTTTGAGGCAAGAAATTAAGTCTTCTCCCACTGGTAATAATACTAATAAAAGATCTTTCTCATCTGTGGTGGGTATTTTTTATTAGTATTATTATTTTAATTGTATATCACGAGGGGTTAGTTGCCAGTACTTTGATTTGTCTCACTTATAAGGTGTAAAGGTGATGGTTTATGAGGTGGTTGGTTGGTGTTGCGCGCGTGTGTGTGTGTGTGTGTGAGAAGGAGGGAATAAAGACATGTATAGACATTTATAAGACACTGACATACTGGGATCATCTTCACAGGCTTCCTGGGAATGTGCAGAGGTTCGTGTGTCAGGGAAAGGGTTCATCTGTCAGACTTGTGTGTCAGCAGATAGCTGCATGAAAACCACTGTGGAGAACTTGTTAACATGAGCCGCAGATTGGAGCAGTTGTATCTAATGGTTGTAAGCTTAAAGTTTTAAATTGTGTTCAATCGACTGCAGCATTCACCCCACAAAATACACAGTCAGTCCACTTTACAATATGTTCTGTGAAGCAATTTGAGATGACCAACAACGTGATAAGGCGCTTTATCAAATGCAAGGATTATTATTACCATTGTACCCCATAGTGAATACTGACAAGTGCTTCTTGACATCATTTAAAAAAACACAAATTGACAACTACTGTTTAACCCATTGGATGCTGGATTTTAACCTTATGAGGCCTAGCTCCAAAAGCACAGTCTAGTTTTTCTTTTCTAAAACACTAATACAATGTTACTAAATTAATTTAGAAATGAAAAGAAAGGCTGAATAAGTCTTTAATTTTATAACAAACTATATCGATATTCCTTTAGTTTCTATGAATTTGGATCAGTTTGAATCGATGCAACAGTCAAACATTCTGTTCACTTTTTATTGAACTTTTGTTTGGGTGTTGGAAGGGGTGTAATTGATGTGTTGAGATGGTTTCTATATCCTGTCATTGTGTGTATGTGGAGAGGGACTCTGGCCTTATGCATATGTACTACATCATTTTCTGAATCCTGCCAGAAGTTTTTTTTTAATGTTGTGACATTTACTATGCAGATGTCTGTTTTCTGTGGCAAAAGCCACCGAAAACAAAAAAAGGTACTGTTTCTTTTCATACTTGTTTGCCTGAGCATTAAAAGTGCTCCGAGATGCCAGCGCGTGAAGGGTGCTATATAAATGCAAGTTATTGTTGTATGATTGGGATAAGATTTAAATTTATTTGCGTATCCGGTATTCTGTTAAAGGTGAAACTTGCCCAGTTAATGTATATCGTACAACATTATCTGGCATTCGAGGGAGTCTGTCTGATCAGACAGTTAAATACACAATTTAAGGCATCCTTAATTTCTGGTAGTCATTGCTGTTGAGTGTTCTTTTAACACTGAACAAAATGTGATTCTGGAAGAATTGCAATTCTGCTGTTTCTAAGTGCTGGAAGAGCATTGCAGTATATCTTATGTCAGTTTGCATACCAGGCTATAGTTTCTCTATTATTAATGATTTTTATTGGATGTTAAAAGATGATTAGGTCAAATTTAATAAATGGGTGCTCTCTAAACACTTCAGGTCAGGGCAGATCCGATGGTGTAGTGGATGGAGATGCATCTTTTGAATGTGTTAGTTCGATTTCTGGTTTGTGCAGATTTTGCTGGTCTCAGATGGGACTGTGTGGGGAGGCTAAATTGGTTCTGGGGTCCCAGGGCTATGGAGGATACAGAGTTTCTGAAAGTATTTTTTGGAATGATTACTGTTAAGATTTGGGGACACAAATACAATATGCAAAAATTGTTCTCGGTGAACAAATTAAGGGTAGAAAAGTTTTTCCTTTGTCAGCCGTGTGCCTGACACGTGCGAAAACCATCACCATGCTTAAGAGTATTGAAACCAAGTTGAGATTTTCATGCATCCCATCCACATGTTGAAATGCCAGAGATAGATTGTTGGAATGCAATGCACACTCCCCACCATGGAGGGACAAATCCTGCTCACCTCATTCCGGAAAGTATTAGGCCCAGGTTGGCAACAGCCAAGGCTTGGGTACCCTGTAGCTCAGTGGTTAGAGCACTCGCTTTGCAAGCGAGAGACCTGAGTTCAATTCCAGGCAGAGGGCGAAACCTTGGGCAAGTTTCCTTACTCCACACAGAGCCTAATAATAATCCCTCCAAAACCCAAAACAATAATAAATTGGTCATTTTTAATCCACGACTGTTTGTGGGACATTGCTGTGCGCAATTGGCTGCCGCGTTCGCCCACAAATATACAGTCAATTCACTTTACAGTATATTCTGTGAAGCGCTTTGGGACGTCCTCCCGACGTGAAAAGCGCTATATCAAATGCAAGGATTATTATTATTATTATTATTACCCCAGTATGTGTTGGGATACTGCTGAAGTCTCACCAGTTAAAGCCACATAGCTTGTCATTGATATCACTGTCTGGCTCGCTTTTCTGCTGCATGTCCAGTTAGGACCGTCCTACCTGTTAAGGGCTTTGGCTTGCAGGGTTAACGGGAGCGGGGTGAGATTACTCCCTGCCTCCAGTGACTGGTCTGACCTTCCAGGTCCTGCAGATGAGTCAGGCTGGCTGTGCTGTCATCAGCAGTGCCCTGAATACTGCGGTCCCGCCTGGCTCAGGAACCAGAGTATCGGGACCGCCACACAGGGGTGGCTCGATTCCGACATTCCGTTGCCAAGCATGTCACCTGAAGAAAAGAGTTGCTTGTACAGGACTGGGAAATAAATACAAATTTTATTTAAAGAATTAAACTTAAAGAACGTAATGTTTCAATTCAGGGAGGGAAAACATCTGTTGCAGTATCATAAGAATGGAAATATATAGGGATTAATGAGACTCTAATTGACCCCCCAAATTTGCATATTATTTAAAACTACTCTAATCACTCCGACCTGAGTGTGAAATAAAAGTCCACTTGTATTTTGGATTATTTTTTTCCCCCATCCACTTAGTCTCCTGCCCCATGCTGGAAGCAGTCATTTTATGCCTAAATAGCCTAACTTTATATTGACACAAATGAACAAGATGACCTGAGAGTTTGTTTTCCCATTCCCAACAGAGTAAATGTAACAAGCAATTGGTTTACATTGCTGACTAGTTGGGGGAGGAGAGAGACATTTTTTCCTCATTTCAACTTCTGGTGTTTTTTGCCTTGGGAACATTGTAAAAGGTTGATTAGGTACAGTGAGTATCAATCGACTCAGGCCCCAGGATTAGGAGAACTCAGAAGGACCTGCTGGTGTCCTGAACATGAACTTCAAACCCGTTAAACGCCAGCCATTGTGCAAGTGCAAAGGCTTCTGCTTTTCATTTCCCACCCACCTCATCTCTTGATAGCAGTGATTCATGCTGAGCGTGTATCCAACAGTGCTGGATGTTTTCTGGTACCAACCCAAGAAACTATTTTCGTTTTGTGAGCCCAGCCTGGCTGTTGGATCAGGAAAGGAGGGGAGAATAAGAGCTCACTCTGATCTTGTCCTCATTCAGTGTTAACATGCCCAGACTTTCCAATAGGGGTCACTGGGTTTTCTTTTTCGGGCAGGGACCCAAGCTGTTTTTCTCCTATTTTTTCCCCTCCTAATCCCAGAGACACTGAGGCCCAGTCTGATATCAGGTAATTGAATACAGATCAGCCATTGAAACAGATTCCATACTAGGTGAAGAAAGTGTGAAGCATTCAGGGGTTTTAATTAAGTCTATGTACAGGACAGTGTTAAGGAATATGTTATTGGAATTTGTGGTGGTCCCATTCAATTTTCATGATTAATTTAACACCTATGGGCTAGCTTGTTGTTCTCCTCTTTAATATGTTCAGTTCCTCTACACTTTCATCCCTGGCCAAGGTAGTCTCCACCCAACCCCCTTTTCCCACTAGTTAAACTTGTTCTCATCCTCAAAAGAAACCTTTAACCTCCTTGTTGTTTTCAGTTGGTCTGATCTCACTTACTCTCCTCCGGCCATATAGGCCAGTCACTTATTGTGAAGGGTCATATCAGAATAGGTATACATAAACATTAAAATAGCTTTCTTTTTCAGATGCTGATTGACCTGCTGTGCATTTTCTAATTTTATTTTGATGAGCAAGGCTTCTTCTGCATGAAATGTGACTCCATGAAAGACCTGTCATGAAATATCGCCCTCTTTTTGGCTCTAATTCCAAAGTGAACTTTTGCATTGTAAACGAGAAGGAATGGAGGTAGAATTGAGAGGAAATTCAATACCGTCATACTTCTTTACTGTTGATCTGAATTTCATGAGTCAGTTATACTTTAATGCTAGTTTTCATTCTCTAAATTCTCCTAGAGTCATTACAAACTCTATACATTTGTCCTCTTGAGTCTCTTAGCTTAGTGGTTAGCCGCTCGCTTTGCATGCAAGAGGACCTGGGTTCGATTCCAGGGTAGAGCGAAATCTTAGGCAAGTTCTCCACATGCCTCTGTTCACCTAGCAATAAGTAGGAACCCGGTTGGTAGTCGATTGGCAGTTCGCTTTCCTGAGGTAATAATCCCTCCAAAAAATATTTTAGTGACTCAATCCATGACTGTCTGGGACACTGCTGTGTGCAATTGGCTGCTGCATTTCCCCCACAAAATACACAATCAATCCACTTTACAACATATTCTGTGAAACGCTTTGAGATGTCTCAACAACGTGATAAAGCACTATATCAAATGCAACTATTATTATTATGCACTTTATGGATTAAGGTACAGTGATTTACGTTGGTAATCTACATAGACAATCACAGTAAAATGAGACATTTTGGAGGAAAGAAACTTTGACTATTATTTGTGAAGACATAAGGTCAGTTATGGTACTGAGGTAGTTGGGCCACATGGCTGTTCAGGTAAACTGTTTGAGAGTACTGTGCACTCGTGTTCCTTCTCTTTATATGCACAGCTTTTGCTAAGTGGAGTCCTGTAGCTTAGTGGTTAGAGCACTTGCCTCGCAAGCGAGAGACCTGGGTTCGATTCCCGGCAGGGCAAAACATTGGGCAAGTTTCCTTACTCCACATGCCTCTATTTACCCAGTAGTAAGTAGGAACCCGGTTGTTAGTCGATTGGCGGATCACTTTTCTGGAGAAAATAATTCCTTCAAAAAAAAATTGGTCACTTCAATCCACGACTGTTTGTGGGACACTGCTGTGCACAATTGACCGCAATATTTCACCCACAAAATCTACAGTCAATTCACTTACAGTATATTCTGTGAAGTGCTTTGAGACATCTCAATGGTGTGATAAGGTGCTATATCAAATGCAAGGGTTTTTATTATATATTAGTAAGTAAATATAGCGCAGTACATTTTTTTCATTGAGAAATGTAGATTAAGAGAGGACAAAGGAAAATTGCCCAGTATACCTTTGAAAGGGGATAAACACTATGTTGAGAAGTAGCAGACATTTGATTTCAAGCTTAGATTGAAAAATTATCTTGTCAATTGTAGGAGGAAGAAAAAGCTCAGGAAAGGGAATAAAGTTTTAAGATCCTAAGAGAACAGTGTTACACTGCAACGAGTCTCCATTTTGACAGAGTGCAAAGCAAGAGCATGTAGTACTGGAGTAAAGTTGTCAGAGGAGCGTTGACCTGCAATCTATAGTTAAATAGAATAGAAGCAAAGTTATCCTTTCCATGTCCTGTTGCAATCTCTTTCACCAACATCCGGTTGCAGCTTATTTGAAGAGCTTTTTTTCATATTTTGCCCAGTCAAGCAAAGAGAGGCTACAAGGCTACAAAACCAAAAAAAAAATAATAAATTGGTCATTTTCAATCTATGACTGTCTGTGGGACATTGCTGTGTGCAATTGGCTGCCACGTTTGCCCACAAATATACAGTCAGTTCACTTTACAGTGTGTTCTGTGAAGCGCTTTGGGACGTCCTCCCGACGTGAAAAGCGCTATATCAAATGCAAGGATTATTATTATTATTAAGAGGAGCCTATTAAATCTGCCCCGAGACGGTTCCACCCCGCAGCCTTCTGCCTCCCTCCCAGCATCGTTGCTATGTTTCTCTCCTTTTTCCAGACGCTTAGACTCCTTGAGGAATGGTGAAAAACTAGAGAAAATTGTAAATATAAAAGAGGTGAATTTGAGGTGGGGGGGCGCCCGGAGGGAGGGAAATCTTCCAGTTTGAAAAGGCAGTCAAGCCAAGCAAGTTCCAAGAGAGCGCAAGACCTCCCCTAACAAAGAACCAAATGCCCCTAATACCTTGCTGCATTATTGTTAGCACCCTGTGTGTAGCTGCCAATCTGATGTGTTGTTAACGGTCTGTCTCAACAGTAAGTCTTTTGCAAGTAGTTGCTATTTGGACGGATTGAATCACACAACAGAAATCTCCACAATTCTTTGAGAGAAGTGCTTCCTCGGGTCCAGACAGAAGTGATGTTTCTCCATCTCTAGGGTGTGATCTCTAATTCTGGAACGTGTAGTGACTATGGACGTCCTTCTGTCTGTTATGTCAATTCCTTGCAGATTCTTGAAGATATCGTTGAGATTGCCCATCAGTCTCCTCTGCTCTAGCGTGAACTGGCCCAGTTCCTCAAGCCTTTCACTTTTGGTGCCCTCTAAGGGATGGAAATCAGTCTTGTGGCCCTCCTCCGCTTTTTTTTCCATTGCCTTCACGTACTACAACAGACGTGGCAACCAGAAGGAGACACCGGACTCAAGATGAGGATGCCTCAGAATAGGTTTTTAGGTTTTTTAATCAAAAAAACTTGATTAAATGAAGAATTAATACTACAGCCATCAATGTTAGATTTTGAGGCATGAAGATAGTGTATGAAAACTGTCATTGAAGACGAGGTAAGACAACCAGATTTAGTGATTCCGCTGTGAGACTGCAAGAATAGATGCATAGAATCTAGATGAAGCATTTGAGAAGCCAATAATTGCACTAGAATAACCAATTAAAACAAAAAAAATTCCCAGCAATAATGAATCCGAATGTGAACCAGACACCTCCAACTTGAAAATGAATCAAATTCTGGATTTTCAAGCAGTGAATGGTCAAAGTCACTGAGAACATTTGTGCCCAGTTACTTTTAAATTGACCCTGGCTGATTCAACAAGTTCTTTAACTGGTTAAAGTGTGAATCATTCAATTTGTTACTGACTGAGCAATCTTTACAGAAGCAGTTCTCGGTCACTTCCTCTAATATAGGTTACAGGCGTCAATCTGTCTTAATTGGTTACTCTTGCCTCTGAGTCAGAAGGTTGTGCGTTCAAGCCTCACGTTGGGACTTTGAGCTCACAGTCTCCAGGCTGACATAACAGTGCACTGTTGCAAGCACTGCATTGTCAAAGATGCTGTTCTTCAGGTGAGATGTTGATCTATGCATTTTAGTAGCTACAATTTGTACTTTTTTTTATCAGAACCATAAGATAACACAAAGGTGCTTTATGAAATAAAATTAGTCCTTTTGACACTCGTACTCCATTATTACTGTTGATTCCAAGCCTGTCTACTTTATTGCTTGTATTCTTGCAGATCGCTTTTTGGGAGTAATAATTCCTTCAAAAAATAATAATAATAATACTTCAATCCACGGCTGTTTGTGGAACGCTGCTGTGTGCAATTGGCTGCTGCATTTCGCCCACAAATTATACAGTCAATTCACTTTACAGTGTATTCTGTGAAACGCTTTGAATTGTTTCAAAGATGTAATAAGGCACTATATCAAATACAAGGATTATAATTATTATTAAAAACAATGTGGGATGCTGAGCGCCACGAAATCTCGCCCAAAATTTAGGAGCTCTTTTGGGAAGCATTGAGCTCCTGGCAATAGCTATACATTCGGCCCTCTGTTGACTGGGATCGGTATTGCAGTACCTCTGAGCTAAGGAGTTTGATCTGTCTTCACAAAGGGGAAGCAGAGATAATAATAATCCTTGCATTTAATGTAGCGCCTTATCATGTTGTTGAGATGTCTCAAAGCACTTCACAGAATACACGGTAAAGTGAATTCACTGTATATTTTGTGGGTGATAATGGAATGCAGAGCGCAATTGTGCACTTGGTCACTTGTCTGAGACTGGGCTTGTCCTGCCAGAGAGGCGATCCAATCACCTGACTTGCTCGGTTGATTGGATCGTGAACGCAGATATATGACAATTTGGGGCCAAAAAAGTTCAGGGGATAAGGGTTTGTTTGCGTGGACAACATTGTTCTCTCGTGGAACATGATTTGGTCTAATTCAATTAATGGAGGTGAGCAGGGCCTATTCTTGCTAATTACCAATATCTATATAGAAAAATGCAGAAAACAATTGCCTTAAGAGCATCCAAACTAAATTACTGCATTCCACTACATTGTACTGTATATAAACTGTAGAAAATGGTCTGTTTTGGTGAATGAATGTGTGTTGATTTGTACATTGAATCCCCAATTTTTTTTAAAAGATCCTTTCCTCTGAATTGGACTAAAACCAGCTTTCTTTTCAAACTACCTGCATCTCTTGCCTGCCACAGAGATTTGGAGGAACAAAGGGGTTAAATTCTTCAAGGCAGCTGCAATTCCTTTTGCAAAATCTTGAGCAGCAACTGGCAAACAGAATTCGAGTACACGTACTTCAATCCAGCTATACAAAGTATAAATATATTGTAAACTATAAATACATTGGAGAAAACATTTCTTTATCCATTTTTTTAACCAGTTCAGATAATCAGCACTAGGCAATTTTATAGATCATTGGGTCAACAAAATATTTCTAAACGAGAAATCTTTATCTGTAAGCTTATGGAGAGCTTTATTTATGTCTTGCCTATGAACAGATTGGCTTGTTTTGAATGAAGGAAACAGCTACAATAACAACAACAACTTGCACTTATATAACACCCTCCACGCAGGGTAGCATCTCAGAGCGCTTAATAGTAGCGGAGCCTGATTCCGAACTGGGGGGAGTGGGGAGGTGACCGTAAGCACAGTCGAACAGGAAGGTTTTCAGGCGGGACTTGAAAGAGGGGAGAGAAGGGGGCAAGGCGGAGGGATTGAGGGAGAGTGTTCCAGAGTTTTGGGGCATAGTGGCTGAAAACACGACCTCCAATGGTGGGGTGGAGGGTGCGAGGGATGAGCAGGAGGCCGGTGCCAGTCGAGCAGAGGCACCGGGTGGTGGTGGATTGGGGAGTAAGGAGGTCGGAGAGGTAGGGAGGTACCAGAAAGTGAAGGGATTTGAACATGAGAATAAGTATCTTGAAGTCAATCCTTTTGGTGATGGGGAGCCAGTGGAGCCTGGCCAGAACTGTGGGTACGGAGTTTGGTCCGGGTCAGTATGCGGGCGGAAGAGTTTTGAATGAGCTGAATCTTGTGAATGATGGAGCTGGGGAGACCGGCGAGAAGTGCGTTGGAGTAATCCAGGCGGGAGGTGACGAACGCATGCATGAGGGTTTTGGCTGCTTTTGGGGTAAGGTACGGTTGGAGACAGGCAATGTGGTGGAGATGGAAGCAGGCGGTCCTGGTCAGGGACCAGATGTGGGGGAGGAAGGGCAGTTGGGGGTCGAACCAGACGCCTAGTTTGCGCACTGGTTCGGTGAGTTTGAAGGAGACCCCAGGGAGGTTGAAGAGTTTAGCTCCGCAGGAGTGAAGACGTTGACAGGAGCCGAGGAGTATGGCCTCCGTCTTGTCCATATTCAGCTGCAGGAAGTTTACGCTCATCCAGGCCTTGATGTCTGCCAGACAAGCTGATAGAACATTGGTGGACCTGGAGTTGGTACTGGAGGAGAAAAAGTAGATTTGTGTGTCATTCGCATACATGGGGAAGTTTACCCCATGTCTGCGGATGACATTGTCCAGTGAGAGCATATAGATGAGAAAAAGAAGGGGGCAAAGGATGAAGCCTTGTGGTACCCCGCAGGTGACCGGGTGGGGGTGGAAGGAGAAACCATTTGCTGAGATGAAATGGAGGCGGCAGTTGGTTAAGTACAACAACAACAAAATTACATTTATACAACGCCTTTGAAGTCGGGAGGACGTCCCAAAGAGCTGACTCAAACTCAAGTAGGACTCAAACTATGTGAGTGTGGTCCCACTAAGGTCGATGAGGGAAGAGAGCCAATGGAGGAGGATGGTGTGATCCCATCCTCTGTGAAGTGGTAAGGTGGCAGAACAGGAAGATAAAGCTGTAAAAAGGACATATGGGATACTAGGCTTTATAAATAGAGGTATAGAGTACAAGAGTCAGGAGGTTATGATTAACCTGTATAAAACACTGGTTAGGCCTCAGGTAGAATACTGCGCCCAGTTCTGGGCACCACACTATAGGAAGGATGTTAAGGCATTGGAAAGGATGCAGAGGAGATTTACGAGGATGGTACCAGGAATGAGGGACCTTGATTATGAGGAAAGGCTAGAGAGGTTAGGATTATTCTCATTGGAGCAGAGAAGGTTACGAGGAGACCTAATAGAGGTCTTCAAAATCATGAGGGGATATGATAGGTTAGAAAAGGAAAAACTGTTTCCACTGATGGGTGTGTCTGTGACTCGAGGTCACAGATTCAAAATAGTATCTAAAAGAAGCAGAGGGGAGGTGAGAAGAAATTTTTTCACGCAGCGAGTTGTTCGAATCTGGAACACATTGCCTGAAAGGGTGTTCGAGGCCGATTCGATAACTACTTTTAAAAATGCGGTGGATGGGTATTTGAGGAGGACGGGTTTGCAGGGTTATGGGGAAAGGGCTGGGGAGTGGGATTGACATTACATTGCTCTTTTCAAAGAGCCGGCCCAAGCTCGATGGGCCAAATGGCCTCTTTTTGTGCTGTATGATTCTATGAAGTGAACAACTGTGAAGTGCCAGCATTTAATGCAAAGGAAGATTGATCTTTCTAAAATTAAGGATATTAGGTGTGGTACTGTTTTTGTAGTGAACTATTAATTAACTTTTAATGTCTTATTCTCGATGTCCTACAATGTATTCTTAAAGGTTAAATAATGTGTTTTTTTTCTTTTCTATAGACGATTTCATTCACTGTGTGTATATAAAAAAGTCTTCAAATGTGTGGAGTGTTGCGAATTCGCCTGTAAGCATTGCTGCCCTAATACATAAAATTGCTTAGAGCAAATTGTCACAATTCTCAAACTAATTTAATTACATTTGCAGAGTATGAAGTGACGTCTGTAATACTCCAATCTCTGGCTCCTTGTGTTGCACCCAGTTTGATGCTGATGAAATCCAGTGAGAAACTAATAAGCTGTGTTACAGCAACAGGGCTGCCTGTGATCAAAAGGAAAATGCTGTTGCCCTTATCAATGACCATTTTGAGAGGTGAGAAATAAACCGTAGATATTTTCTGATGGGCCAGATGGAGGTAATGCTGAATTGAAATTAGTTTTATGAATTTACATCAACAAAGGTATTCTTATCTTTGGGCTTATGCAGGACAGAGTAGAGCATTTGCATTTTGTTCAGCAAAACAACAGAATTCGCTGATATTTGGCTGCCTATATTTTGTTTTGAAAAAGGAGGGCGTAAAGTTAATTCTTGCTCATGTATTCAAATAGCCTCCAGTACCCCACCTACCTTTGTGATCTCCTTGGCCCTTATCCTTCACCCACTCCCTCTACTTTGCCAGCGCCAGCCTACTTCATGACACCCATCCTGCCATCAGTGAATGAATTTTCAGACATTTTTTCCCTGCTCTCCAGAACTGTCCTGAAATTCCTCTGCCTTGCTCCCTTCCTCTCTGCTTTCAAATCCCATTTTAAAAAATGTACAGTGTCTCCCTTCGCTGCTACCATTGTCACGTGCTTTACAGTGGTGGTAGGCTGGCTCGGTTGGTAGCATTCTCAACTCCGGGGGTTGTGAGTTCAAGCCCTGTGTCAGGGCTTTCAGTTCATGGTCACTCTATCTTGATGTATCACTGCTACAACAACAACAACTTACATTTATAAAGCGCCCTTCACATGGGCTAGTGTTCCGGAGTGCTTGACAGTGGCGGAGTCTGACCCCGAGCCAGGGGGAGAAGGAGGGGTCAGAAAGAAAAGTCTTTAGGCGGAATTTGAAAGTGGGTAGGAAGAGGGCAAGGTGAAGGGATTGAGGGAGAGAGTTCCAGAATTTTGGGGCGCAGCCACCGAAGATGGAGCAGAGGGCATGAGGGACAAACGTGAGGCCGGAGCCAGCCGAACGGAGGTAGCAGGTGATCGAGTGGGGAGTAAGCAGATCGGAAAGATAGGGAGGTGCTAGGGCATAAAGGGATTTGAACACGAGTGAGAGGATCTTGAAATCGGGAGGAATGTTACATTGCCAGATGTGCCTTCTTTAGGATGAAATGTTAAATCAAGGTCCTGTTTGCCTGGTCAGATGGATGTAGAAGATCCCATGAGACTATTCAATAATTAATGGAAGTTAATTCTGGAATCCTGGCTAACAGTCCTCAAATAAATTGTTCATTCACCCTCTACCTGTTTTGGGGATATTGTAGTGTGCAAATTAGCAGCTGTGTTTGTCTCAAATTGAAACTTTACAGGGAACTTTGTGAAGCATTATGAATCATTCTCAGTGATTTATCAAATGCAAGGATTATAATTGAGTATAGTGACATTTTCTGTAGGTAAATTACAGCAACAATTTTGTGCAGTGAGATTCCACAACCATCAATAAGGAAGGGTGAATGACAAATTAACTGGGGGAATGTGTTGATCACGACACCAGGAGTATTTTCCTTTACTTTTAATATAGTGTCATTCCATCGTTCACAACCATCTGAATACAAGTACATGGTTCAATATTTTTCCAAGGACGATATCCGCATTCAATTAAGAGCTCTCCAGTATTGTACCGAGTAACACTGTAGATGGATGATCGGTTCAAAAGCCACAAAAATGCAATAGCTCACTTGCAATAAATCAATAGAGTAGATATAACCCCAGCTCCAGTTTCTATTGCTGCTTCTCCATTGTTCTTATCATCTGAGTCGTAGATTAATCTGCAATGGTCTTCCCTCCTGTGTTGCTCACTTGATTGTTTGAGTGAGAAGTGATTTCTACGCATTCATATAGTACTTTGAGAACGTTGCGTTCTGTGGTTGGTGCAAGAAGTTAATGAGTTAGTCGGGATCATTCAGAAGATTGATTATGATTCTTATAATTCCTATAGCTTAGTGGTTAGAGCATTCTCCTCGCAAGCAAGAGGATCTGGGTCCGATTCCCGGTAGGTCGAAACATCGGGTAAGATTCTTTACTCCACACAACTCTGTTTACCTAGCAATAAGTAGGCACCTGGTTGTTAGTTGATTGGTGAATCGCTTTTCCAGGATAATAATTCCTTCAAACAATAATAATAATTTAATCACTCAATCCACAACAGTTTTGGGGAAGCTGCAGTGTTTTGCTCACAAAATACACAGAAGGCACAAGGGACAAATGGGAGGCTGGAGCTAGCCGAGCAGAGGCAGCAGGTGGTAGAGTGGGGGGTAAGCAGATCGGATAGGTAGGGAGGTGCGAGGGTATGAAGGGATTTGAAAACGAGTGAGAGGATCTTGAAATCAGGAGGAGTGTTACATATGTGACAAGGGTAGCAACCAAGGGAGATACTGTACAATTTTTAAAATACACAGTGTATTTTGTGAAGCACTTTGAGATGTCTCAAACACATGATAAAGTGCTATATCAAATTCAAGGATTATTATTTTAATTTCAGTTTGGTCATTTAAAATCCAGGCTGGGTGCTTGCTCAATCTAAATTGACAACCCAGTACCTGCACTTTTGCACATTCTCTCTGGGTTGGTTCATGAAAAATTCCTTCCTGACATTCAGTGCATCCAGGAGGTAGTAAATGTACACAACAGTGTCCGATACATAAAGCAAATATCCTCATTTAGTGGCAGTAAAATCAGTATGTTGAGCTATCACTTTATATAATCAACAGGAAACTATATAGAATTGAAATTATTTTAAAAGCTTAATTTCTGCAGCAAATTGAAATGAATCTGAGGATTCAGTGGACAATCAGATCAGTTTTTTAAAAAAAATCCTTACTCTGCTTACACAGTCTCTACTGTTGTGTCATGTTCGCTCATGACACTGAATTGCTGCATAAAGCTACCGTATCTGCGTATTCTCTGTACTCTCTATGTGGAGTCCTGTTGCTCAAAGGGCTCAGAGACGCTATCCTGCGTGGAGGGTACTATATAAGGGCAAGTTGTTGTTGGAGCATTTATCTCGCAAACAAGAGACCTGGGTTTGATTCCAGGCAGAACGTTGGGCAAGTTTCCTTACTCTGCATGGCTCTGTTTACCTAGCAGTAAGTAGGAACCCGGTTGTTCATTCATTGGTGGATCGCTTTTCCGGATGTAATAATTCCTTTCAAAAAAAAGTTTAAAAAATAATAATAAATTGATCACTTCAATCCACGACTGTTTGTGGGACACTGCTATGTCCAACTGGCTGCTGCATTTTGCCCACAAAATATAGTCAGCTCACTTCAGTATGTTCAGTGAAGCGCTTTGAGACATCTTGAAAACATGACATGGTGCTATATTGAATGCAAGGATTATTATTATGCATAAGTATTGATGATCTGAATTTTCTTGACTTTCTATACTATTTTAACAATCTCTTAATTTCAATTAAATGGATCATGACCTGGTACTTGTCTTGCAGTGACGTCATGACACCAGGACTTGTACAGTATTTTCTGTATAATATACAGTATTTTAAAGAGAGGAAGGATCCCGTAAATCAATGGAAACTAGGCAAGCTGGAGTACGTACTCTTTGCATTCCTGTTATTGAGTTACAATACATCCTTCAAGTTAGTTTCTGCGTTTGCTTCCATGATAACACAGAGTTCATATCTGATTAACCTGAAGTGCTTTGAGATGCTGCTTTTATGTGAAAGGTGATATATAAATAAAAGTTGCAAGATACAACAGTATGATGTGGATTTGCGTCTGCAATTGCTGATGCTTCATTTTTTCTGGTCTCTTGCGGCTGGATGGCTGTAATCCCACGAAATGGGAAGATTTGGCTGCAGTCTCCCAGATACCTTTGACTGCTTGGACCGGAACATTAATGGAGGTCTTAAAACGTCTTCTCCATTGTGGATGCACGAAGACATGCAAAGGAGAAAATAAAAATAGCAAAAATAGAATGCCCCACTTCAGGTCTTTGAGTTTGTCGTCTATCCTGGCACTGAATGTTGATACTCTCTTGACTGTGGTTGATCCATGTGCGAAAATTAGCTGCCACGTTCACCTACAGTGACTACACTTAAACTTTGTAAAGTGCTTTGGTATGTTCTTATATTAGACACTATCAAGTGCAAGAATTGTTCCTGTAACATAACACAATGACACTACAAACATATTACACAGCTAATATCACCTTGTAGAGGTCTGCCGGAGGACTGTTTGCATTCCCTACCTTTCTCTCCTCCTCTCCCTGTGCTCGAAGAATTGATATGTTTAGCACTTAACAAGAAATGGTGTAACTTGCATCAATGTAATTGGTATATTTGAAATGATATAGCCTGTGTAATATGATTCACTTTGCAGGCCTGCTAGTGTTGATTATGTTTCCATCTTGGTCCAATCTTTATATTTATACTTGATGATAGATTTCTGGTGTTCATTTGTTTTCTGAGCAGGAAGATTTTTTTTTTTGGTTTGATAGAAAACAATTTATTTCATCAAACCAATTTTTTGTCTGTGTTCCAGCTGTCTGACACAATAATAATAATCCTTGCATTTGATATAGCGCCTTATGGCATCGTTGAGACATCTCAAAGCACTTCACAGAATGTACTGTAAAGTGATTTTTGGAGGGATTATTACCCCTGAAAAGTGATCCGCCAATTGTTTAACAACCCGGTTTCTACTTACTGTGAGGTGAATAGAGGCGTGTGGAGTGAGGAAACGTGCCTAAGGTTTCACCCCGCTCATCACCATACAAGCTCATCACCATGCTTCAGAATATCCACGCTACTTAGAATGGAACAGAAATGTACTTTTTCTGTGAGGCTGAACAGATCTTTGGATCTTCCAAACATATTTAAGAGCACCTGAGCACTTGCCTCTACCTTTCATTGGCACTTTCTCAACGTTTTTAACAACTATCCTCTCCGCTCACTTAAAACCCAAACCTGGTCGCTTGTGCGCAGATGGCAGAAATCCGGCCTCATGATTCACCATCCCATGCCTCCGCTCGACTGTCACTGGCCTCCTACTTGTCTCTCGCACCCCCCGTTCCACCATTGGAGGTCGCGCTTTCAGCCACTACGTGTGGAACACTCCCTCAATCGCTCCGCCTTGCATCCTCTCCCCTTTTTGAAGTCCCGCCTGAAAACCTTACTTTTTGACCGTGCTTACGGTCACCACCCCCACCCCTGGCTCAGAATCAGGCTCCGCCACTGTTAAGGGTGGTGGTGTTGTTTGGTGATGGAACTGGAGTGAGGACAAATGATTCAGAAAATGTTACCTTGGTAATGCCTGGGAAAATGTAGGCTAGCTGTTTAGGTGCAAGCACATTGCTTGGTGACATTCACCCATTTCATGTAGGGCAATTGGATTAATGAATCTGATAATTATCATATCGAGAACTGACAGTCCAGAGACACATCTGACTTTTTGACTTTATAGAGGTCTGAGTAGGTCAGTTTTGTCCAGTAAATTGAGCCTTATTGAGCAAAGAACGGTGTCTTTGCTGTTCAGGAGTTCAAGGTGGGATTTCGCCTTGTGTTTAACCTGCCAACTGGGTTACATTATTTCATCGTTAGGCAAATGCTAATTTTGGATGATAATTCCTCAGACCAGAAGTCTTGAGAATATAGAAGTTGCTGGGAACATTCAGCATGTCAGGCAGCATCTATGGAGACAGGAAAGTGAGTTAACGTTTCAGGTTGATGACCTTTCATCACCTTTCTGATGAAAGGTCATCGACCTGAAAGGTTAATTCACTTTCCTCTCTCCACAGAATGCTACCTGACCTGCTCTGCTGAGTGTTCCCAGTGATTTATGTTTTTATTTCAGATTTCCAGCATCTGCAGTATTTTGCTTTTTGTAGCCTTGAGAATATAACCTCTTCTGTCAACATTTCCAGCTGGCTACGGTTTCTGCTTGTCTCACCGTTGATTATATCTAATTACCCAACCAAGGAGCTTGAGCTTGATCCTTGAAAAGTTCTTGATACTCTTAGATGAGAAAGGAGAGCGGCTTCTTGGCACTTAGGTAATGTGTTCCGTAGTTCGCAGACCAATGCATTGTCTGCATTAATTCAGTCATCTATTCTCCTTCTTAGATTGGATTTAACAACAACAAAATTACATTTGTATAGCGCCTTTCACATTGGGAGGATATTCCAAGGCGCTGGCCAGTCTTGGACCTGAGCTAGGGGTCGGGATTGGGGAGGGTGGAGGGGGGAAGCAGGGTGATCGAAAGCACGTTCGAAGAGGAGGGTCTTGAGATTCATCTTGAAGGTGATAACGGAGGGGTCGAGGCGGAGGGACTGTGGGATGTAGTTCCACAGGTGCAGGCAGAAGGCAGAAATCTATCATCAAGGCAGGGGACATGAAGCAGGCCAGAGCCTGCTGAGCGGAGGTGGCAGGATGGGAGGGGGTTAGGAGGTTGCCAAGGTAGAGGCGAGCAAGGCCATGGAGGGCTTTGAACGTGGGGACCAGGATCTTGAACTTTGTCCTCTGTGTGATGGGAAGCCAGCGGAGTCGGCCAAGGATTGGGGTGATAGGGTCACAGAGCCTGGTGCGGGAGAGGATACGGGTTGAAATGTTCTATATCATCTGCAGCCTAAGGAGGGTGGAGTTCGGGAGGCTGACAAGCAAGGAGTTTGCATAATGAAGCCTTGATGTAATGAAGGCGTATATGAGGGTTTCGGTGGCCTGCGGTGAGACAGTAGTGTCGGGCGATGATGCGGAAGTGGGGTAGGTAGAGTGGGTCATGGTACGGATGTGGGTTAAAAGGAAAGTTGAGGGTCAAGCAAGATGCCAAGGTTCTGGACTGCCTTAGCAAGGTGCCGTGTGCATCCATGGATGGTGATGCTGTCAGCGCCTGAGATGTGGATACGCTGACAGGAGCCAATCAGGAGAGCCTCCATCTTGTTAATGTTCAATTGAAGAAAGTTTGCTCTCTTCCAGGACTTGATGTCTGACAGACATTCTGTCAGGACAACATTGGTCCTGGAGTCGAGGGTGGAGGCAGAGAGATAGGGTTGGGTGTCATGCATACATGTGCAAGTTGACCCCATGTCTGTCGATGAAGTCAACAAGAGGGAGCACATAGATACTGAAACGGAGGGGACCAAGGACAGAGCCCTGAGAAATGCCGCACGAAACGCCGTGGGGGCTCGAGGAGAAACCATTTGTGGAGAAACCATTTATGATGTCTGTAAGTAGAGGGGCAAGGAGGTGGAGCTGGGAGGTAAGGTGAAGGGTAGGGATGGGTTTGAGGGAACAGGTGGTTGGTTTCATGCGGATTATAGTGATGGTGAAAGAGGAGTGAGAGACAGACTCAAAGGTGTGGAGGGAGGGATGAGTAGGGACCGGGGTGTGAGGGGGAGATGGGGAGGGTGTAGTAGACGGGAGGGTGTAGTAGATGGAAGGGCAGAGGCAGCTGAGCAGATCCCCTCGACTTTGGATTCGAGGAAGTCCAGCATCGCCTCACAGTCGGCATTGGAGGTGAGGATGAGCGAGGCGTGAGAGGGTGGGCGTAGGAGCTGCTTGTTGATGGAAAAGAGGTACCTGGAATTGTCCTTGGCCTCCAAGATTGTCTTGGAGTAAATCGACAATTTAGCGGAGGCGAGGGTGGAGTGCTAAGATTTGATAAGGCCCAGCCCGATCTGCTGATGGACTGTTAAGTTTGATTTAAGCCAGGTGCGTTCAGCAGCGCACACCTGTGCAATAAGGGAGTCGAGGTGGCTGGTACACCATGGTGACTTTCGTGTGTAGTGAGGGGAGGAAGGGAATTGAGAGTGGTAGAGAGAGAGCTGTGGAGAAGAGGAGGATAGGTCATTGCGGGAGGAAGTCCAGAGGGGGAAGAGTTCAGATGACTCCAAGGCAATCGAATGGGAGGGGGGGAGATTTTTAACAAGTCTGGTTCGAAAAAGAGACAAACAACATTGAAGTGTCAAATACCAGTTCTCTTGTCAAAGGAACTTGCTGTTTAATACTAGTTATCTTTTATTTTTTATTTATTATCATTTAATTTTTAAAATAATATATTGTATTCACCCACAAAATATACAATCAATCCACTTACAGTATATTCTGAAAAGTGCTCTGAGACGTCTTAACAGGGTGATAAGGCACTATATCAAATACAAGTTTTATTAATTTTTATTATTGTAGATGGAAGTATCTTTAGCAGAAAGAGCAACACCAGTTTTGATGACCTGCACCAAATTTAGAATTGATTTAGAATTGATTGCATGTTTTTACCAATCAGGTAGTTTGTGTTTTCTTCCTTGACATTAAGCACTTCTAGAGTCTGATACTCCTTGGGGGCCAATTTGACAATTTATAGGCTAAACAGAAGTCAACTGAAGGGGTACTAATCTGTTTTCACTTAGGTTGATAATCCTGGGTTAATTTATTTATTATGGAGCACTGTTCTGATTAAAAATGCTAAGTAGCACAGTTTTGTTTACATAATTGGAATATTTCTATCTCATTGTAATTATTTACTTCAGGTATATTTTTTATTATTGTGAAAAACTGCATTACTTTTAAACTGGTAACCAAACTCGCAACTGTGATGTGCATTTAATGAAATTACAGCACATAAAAAAAAAACCTTACATTTGGTATGGCGCCTTTCATGTCACGAGGAAGTCTTGAAGGATATACTGTAAAATACATTGACTGTGTTGTGGGTGAACACAGCAGACAATTTTTACACAACAATTTTCTACAAACAGCTAAGTGAATGACCAATTTTATTTGGGGAATTGTTGGCCAGGGCACAGAGAGAAACTGTATACAATTGCTAAAGTTGAGAAGTCATTCAGTCAATTTGGTTTAATTAATATTAAACTAAATTGACTAAATTAAAGAACTTTCCAAAATTGTGCACCAAATTTATACTTTAAGACCAGGAGCTGAAGATCATGGAGAATTTCAGACTTCACATTTTCAACTCTGCATTTGTTTTTCTAACTGGGACAAGAGTTCAAGATAACAAGTAATAAGCAATGAGTTTTGTTGGCAAGAGAATACATGTCTGAAGCTTCACTGTTGATAGTATTTTGGAGCTATGGACTTGTACATCTCATTGAGGTACAGCTGCAGCAACTCAGCTATACCTCAATAGGTATAGTCAAAGGGGAAATTCTTGATCCATTCTGCAGTAATAATATAATAATAATAATAATAATAATAATAATAATAATAATAATCCTTGCATTTGATATAACGCTTTTCACGTCAGGAGGACGTCCCAAAGCGCTGCACAGAACACACTGTAAAGTGAATTGACTGTATATTTGTGGGCGAACGCGGCAGCCAATTGCGCACAGCAATGTCCCACAAACAGTCATAGATTGAAAATGACCAATTTATTATTGATTTTGGTTTTGGAGGGATTATTATTAGCCGTGTGGAGTAAGGAAACTTGCCCAAGGTCTGGAATTGAACTCAGATCTCTCACTTGCAAAGCGAGTGCTCTAACCACTGAGCTACAGGACTCCACGGGAGGGAGCCAATGGAGCCTGGCAAGGATTGCATGATGGGGTTGTGGAGTTCAGTATGGATGAGGATTTTGAATTATTTGGATCTTATGATTTTATGGAGCTGGGAAGAAGGGCAAGGAGGGCATTGGAAAATTGAGTTGGGAGATGATGAATGCGTGGATAAGGGTTTCAGCTGTGTTTGGTGTCAGGTATGATTGGAAATGGGTAATGTTGCAGTGATGAAAGAAAGCGATCCTTTGGTGTATGAAGGACAGCTGAGAATCAAACCTGATGTGTCTCGGTTGCGCACAGGTTCAGTAAGTCTGAGGGATAAGTCGTAGAGGTAAAGGAAGTCGGAGCCACAAGTGAGAAGATTTTATCGGGAGTCGAGAAGGATGACTTCCGTCTCGTCAATGTTCAAAGCTGGATGAACACCAACTTTCATCCAGGCCTTAATGTTTGACAAGTAAGTAGACAAGAACATCGGAGATCTGGGATTATGGCTGGAGGAGGATAAATAGATTTGTACGTCATCTGTATACATGTGGAAGTTGACCCAATGTCTGCAGATGACATCACTGAGAGTGAACATGTAAATGAGAAAAAGAAGGGGGCCAAGGGTGGAGTCTTGTGTTATCCGTAGGTACCTGTGTAGGAGAAGAAACCTTTTTCAGAGATGAAGTGATTGTGGTGGGTCAAATAGGAGAGTGTGGTCCCACTGAGTTGGAAGAGGAAGGAGAGGCAGTCTTGGAGGATGGCATACTCGACTGTGGAAGGCAGCGGAGATGACAAGGAGGCAGAGGAAATCCTGGTCGGAGAGAGAGGACATCATTTGTGACTTTGAGGAGCGCTGTTTCGGTGCTATGAGCTGGGCAGAAAGCAGGCTAGAGGGGCTTGGGTTGGGAGTGGTATAAATGTCTAAACTTGGTAAATGCTTATAATCCTCCGCAATGTCGGTGCTCTCTGCCAAAAAAAAATTAAGAATTTGTGTCTGTGGCTGAACTTTTACACATTGTGGAATGGGAACATTCCATGCGAGTATGACTCAAACTGCAGAGTGTAATAATAATAATAACAGTGTAATGCTACTGTTATATTGTTAATATTGCTGTGATACCAGGTCACTTTCACAACAATGTGCACGGTTATGCTGTTTGCTCACACAAAAGAGCCTCACACTACTTAAAAGATGTTTAAAATGCACGTAAGCAGAACACATTATGAATGTGATATCCATGTGCTCAGGGCATCCTGATGATTACTGTACTGTAGTCCTAATAATGTGTATTGGCCCATTGCCTCTAATATGTGGATGTTTCATTCTTGTATTAACCGATCGTGAATTTTCACTAAACTGTTACCCTCATCACTTGTTGGCTTCCATTTGATGATCAGAATGCTATGACTTTTCTGGTTAACCCAACTGTGAATTTGCACAAATTCATAGCATGATTGCTTTGGCCAACCCTGGCTAAGAATGGGTATCACCTTTAAAAGTTAGGTATTATTAGCTTTACTTTAATGGTTAGTTTTGGTGGGGGACAAAATTAATTTGCTTGAAGATATGAAATTAATATTATTCTTGGTCTGTCTGTCAGGAAACGTGCTTGAGGTCTCCTAGAAAATAATTGTTCTGTTTTTTACTTTCCTCTCCTCCAATTCCACCCCTCCCACCCAAAAAAGACTGAGTCATTCATTTTTTTTATCAGCCGGGTATCTGACACATACATTAGAATACATTAGAATATACAGCACAGAAACAGGCTCTTCAGCCCAACTGGTCTATGCCGGTGTTTATGCTCCACATGAGCCGCTTCCTGCCCTTCCTCAACTAAGCCTTGAAGCATAACCTTCTATTCCTTTCTCCCTCATGTACCTATCTAGCTTTCCCTTAAATACTTCTATGATATTTGCCTCAACAACTCCTTGTGGTAGCACGTTTCACGTTCCCACTACTCTCTGTGTGAAGACATTTCTTCTAACTTCACTATTTGATCTATTTGTGACTATTTTATATTGATGGCCCCTGGTTTTGGTCTCCCCCACAAGTGGAAACATCTTCCCTATGTCTACCCTATCAAAACCTTTCATAATTTTAAAGACCTCTATCAGGTCACCCTTACCCTCCTCTTTTCAAGAGAAAAGAGTCCAAGTATGTTCAGCCTTTCCTGATAGGTGTAACCTCTCAGTTCTGGGATCATCCTTGTGAATCTCCTTTGCACCCTCTCCAGTGCCTCTACATCCCTTCTATAATATGGAGACCAAAACTGCACACAGTATTCTAAGTGTGGTCTAACCAACGTTCTATAGACGTTTACCATAACTTCCCTACATGGGGAAACCCATGGGGAAACTGATTGCCGTGCTTGAGAGTATCCAATCTGAGAATTCCATGCATCCCACCTATACATTTGAATTCCGGAGATAGATTTTTGGAGTGGAATGCTCACTCTCTCCCTAGAGGGACGCATCCTGCTTACCTAATTCCGGAAAATATTAGGCACAGGTTGGCAAGAACCAAGGCTTGGGGACCATAGTGTATGCATTGGGGTATTGCTGGAGTCTAACCAACTAAAACCACATAGCTTGTCATTGATATCACTGTCTGGCAAGCTTTCCCGCTACTTGTCCGTTGGGGCTGTGGCTTGCAGGGTTAATAGCAGTTGAGTGGGATGATTCCCTGTCCTTCCAGCTCCAGCCGATGATCCAGGCTGGCTGTGCTGTCATGAGCAGTGCACTGGAATACTCCGGACCAGCCTGGCTCAGGAACCAGACGTAACAAAACCATTAGTTATAAAACCTTTAGAAAATGACTTGAGACAAGATCAAATGAAGGATGGAATTGAAGCAGGGGTTTATGATAAGTCTCCAACTCTTATCATTAATAAAACTTCAAAGCTTTTACTTTGCTAGTGAATTGTCCAACATGTTGGTAGAAAAATAACCCCACCAGAATTAATGTAGGGTGGTGGAAGAAGGTAGGATAGGTATTAGGGAAAGATGAGATCGAATGGGCCAAAGGGCCTTCTTCATCCAAAGCAATCTTGTATAACCATGGATGAGGATTTCAGCATTGCGAGTGAAGTAAGGGTGCAAGTTCGCAACATTTTTGTACGGAAAAGGATTTTCCTAGCAATTATTCAGCCATCGGATTTGAAATTTACTTCTAGGTTGAATTATATGCCAATATTGCATGCTACTCGGTTCATCCTGAACAAGCAACCAAAGAGATTAATGAACTGAAGCAGAAGCCTGTTGGTGTTGGAGAGAATTAGACAAGATGATGTTTGGGTAGTTTCAACAGGGCTTGAGGGGGAAAATATAAATGAATGCTTTGGACTGCCTGCAAGTTAGTTTTGGCTCTGCTGACTGATCTCTGAGAGGAAGGTGGACTCATCTGGAGACAAAAGAATCTGTCTGTGGTGTGGTGCTCTGGAGTGTCGATTAAGGAAAGCCTGGGATATCCGTCAAGGCTGAGTCTTAAAGAAATTGCAACAGGAAAACCTTTAAAAGAAGCAATCAGATGGTGACAGCTAACTGCTGTCGTATGGTAAGGGATGTGTTAAGATGTTGCAGGGATATTTGTATTTTTAGAAATAGTGTAAGTTGTTGGGTTTGTTGAGTTATAGACATTTTCTTGTGAGGTGGAATTGAACTGAACTATTTTCTCAACTCTGCTCTCTGATCATTCAGCTATGCATTTACCATGTCCCCCAAATACTGTTTTTATTGCCATAACTACCTTTTTGACTACACTTTTGGTTATCTTTCCCCAACCTACTTCCATTTCCAGCTCAGGACCCAAGCCCCGGATGTCCACCTGATGTGAAAGGCACTGTATAAATGTAATCTTGTTTTATATAATAACTTGCAGAGAGAGTACAATTTCACCAGGCTTGATGATTGACCTTCCCCTAAAATTCCAATTTTTTTCACAACTGTATTTTAGAGTAGAAACGACAAGCATATATTTCCAGGGCAGGACCCTTGACTTATTTCTGTAGCCTTTATTCTGTTGAAAATCCTCTTGAATATAGCAAGACTCTTATGTATAATGCTGAACATTTTCAGGAACGTGCGAGCTACTGGCACACAATGTGCTTGCCGTTCTTGTAATGAAATAATGTTGAACAATTTGCCAAACTAAGTTTCACACTGCAAAAAAAATTCATCTATAAACCTTTAAAGACTGTTCATTTCCGGTTTGAAGGTAGGGCATATCTTCCAACGCAGCATCGCACAGGTTAGAAAATAAACAATTTTCACTCCAAGTCAAATATGAGGTTGATGTACACGAATCTCTCCATGGTATCATTTCTATTTCAGTTTTGGATCAATTGGTATTTGCAGGAGTACTTTTTAATCTGGCCTTGAAGATTGATCCGGTCTGGTGTGGACAATTCAAACGGTGTACTAGCAAAGCTTAGTTTAAATCTGTTAATGAGAACATTTTCCAAATGCTTCCGACCGCTTCAAATCGTGGGTAAGTATATCATTTAAGCCGGCACCTTGAAGGTTGTTTATAAATGCCTCTCACCCCAAAACCCACACAGACACACACACATCTCCTGCATGATATTAGAGCTTTCTGTTTTAGTTGCAGTGACCTAGCATGACACTGCTAGGCAACAGGGAGAAGTTTCTGTCTGGGTAGATTGCCAATCAAAGGCAGCAGCATTCCACCAATCAGCTATGTGCTCCGCCAGAAAGCCAGAGCTGACGGATGAGCTCTCTCAGTCAGCTGATAGGAAACCAAGTGAAAGCTGTAACCGGCAAGAACAAGGCAGTGTATGTGAACATTTTCATTGTGCTAAGAAAGGGCGAGAATACCAGATAATGCTGCTCAAGGTCTGCCTGAATGTACAACCAGCCGCTATGTATTTAAGCAACATTAGACGGGCTTGTGTTACCCTCCTGGTGTGTGCTGTGTAGTACAGTTTTCCCCTGGACTAGATCTTTCTATAGAAAAGTTAACTGGGTGAGTACTGCAGGATTAAGGTGTCTAATGTTGTCCTTGGGGAGAAGTACAGGGTAATTGGAGAAGCACTGGGTAATTGGTGTGCACAATGTCTGACACACACACACGCCAGTTGGTAAGAATTTTACCAAATCTGATTTTAAGTTACTGTGGCTTCTGAAACCTGAAACAGTTTGTGCATTTACAAGCAGCAGTGTCTATAAGATTGTGTGAATCGTGTTTTTAAATGGTGAATACTTGCTGAATACCTCTTTCTCCCCCACCCCCGACTAAAAACTCCCTTTTTTTTCCTTTGTGAGATGTGAAATGACTGTGTCACTCATGGATTTAGTGGTATTAAGGACCAGGGTGATTCGGTGAAATCCTGTCTAGGTGTGAATGCTGGTGAAATATTAGAGTTTGTACATTTGGCGATTCCTGGATGACCAAATACAGTACTAGGCCTTTCCGAGTGATGGGCTATCAGGTAAATTAACCCTTCTTTGTCTCCCTGCTGCAGCTTTGATTAAACGTTAAGACAAACTCTTTGTGTTACTGAAATACTGTATTCGCCTCAAATGATCTCATTCTGACTAATCACTGGATACAAATAAAAGTTGGAAAATGCTGGTTCGGTTTTCTTTTGTCTGAAACCTGCAGGAAGTGCATTCTAACTGCACAATTATTCACATAATTTGGTGTGAAGAAATTCTACGAGGGCATCTTTCTGAGATGGGATTTGATCTTTTTGATGTGGGATTTTGCATGATTTTACAATCTATCTGAGAGTTTCGACAATTACCTAGGATTACAAATGACTATCTTCGTGAAAGGACTGCAATGAAAAGATTATCTCTGGCGGAGGGGGAATTAACCAAATTGGTGCTATTTTAAAAAAATGGTCTCCAGTACTTTGTTAATTAACATTTGAACTTACAGTTTGTGAGAAGCAAAAAGCAATTGTTCTCAGTTAACCCCAGTTATTTCCACCATTTCCTTGCATTTAGAAAACTTGTGCTTCTATTTTTCAGTTGTTGACTCTATATAGGGTAATGAAAACCCAAGAAGATATTTCAAGGCAATAACGAGTCGAGGACATTCGCTGACATCTTAAACCACTGGAGTGAATCCTATGGCTTATCTGTTTCCTCTCGACCTCTCATACCTCTCGGTAACATGGAGAAGTACTAACAAAGCTGAGAGTACAAAGAAATTTCTTTTGCATTGTGACTTGAATCATCTGAGTGCTGTAAAGCCCCCCCCCCTACACACACACACCCAGTTTCATAGCCTTTTCTCCTCTTCCCTTCTTAAGGCATTGATATGATAGGGTATGGGTTGATGGGATGCTCCTGTCCCTCATCTTGTTTCAGTGACCTTTATTCATTGGCACAGAATTCAACCATCATCCAATTGTATGCTCATCTGATTTTCACTTCCCACTGTATGGTGAATAAGAGAAGGAAAACTGGCTGTGTTTCTTTTGCCCCTCCAAGATTCCATTATTTGGGAGGAGGGGCTGAGAGTCATTTTAATGGCCCATTGCTTCCTTGATTGGAAGCAATCTCAACACAAACCAAAGCTCCTGGTCTTTATTGGATCAGTCTCGCTCCATGCAGCACAACAAACAATTTCCAGAATGTAAGGATGTTTTATCATCTCTATTCTTAATGACATGAAATACGGTTAGATTTACGATCGGTTATTAATTATCTTTACATTTGGTGTAGTTTCACATCAGACCATCCCAAAGTGCTTCACCTAATGCAAAGTGGAGTGACTGTGTACAATATATTAAAAAGGCTTCTTTTGTTGACCTTTCTTAGGAAATTATTCATTGCTAATTGCAGCTAACTTAATAATCCTTGCATTTCATATAGAGCCTTATCACGCTTTGAGACGCCTCAAAGCGTTTCACAGGATATACTGTCAAGTAGCTTTGACTGCGTGTTTTGTGGTCAAAATTGCAGGAAAGAATTTGTTACTCAGTGTTTAATTACTTGGACGCAATTCATACTGCAATTTTATTCTAGCAGCACTGGTCATTCACACTCGCTTGGCTCAGTTGGGTTCTCAGCCAGGCAGCTGAAGAGAATGCTTTTCATGTAGTGTTCTTATCTGGGGGGGTGGGCATGGGTGTTGGAGGCTGAGGTAATTGGATTTGCACAGCCTGAATCAAACATTGTGCTTCCCAAGAATCAGTGTGTGGTGTCAACTGCAGTGATGTACCAGATGAAACTCTCAGGCCTAGGAGTGTGTAGGGTAATGTGTGGGCTGTAGGTGAGAAAATCACTTATTGTGGGAGGGAAGTAAAATAGGTTAGTTGCAAGTTATTTAAACCTCTTGTAGTTTTGCTTTGCATAGTTAGTATTTCTTGCGTCTCGCACTTTTTTATGCATTTGAAGTATTTTATGCAGCTTTTTTTCAAAAAAGTCTAACAGTATACTATAACCTGGCCTAGGCTGATGTGAACTTGCAGTGCTCCATTACCTGGAGGCACAGAGCACTGGCAAAAGGGATAATCAAAGAGTTCAGCTTCTCAAGTCTAAAAGTGATTTTCTTTTGTTTGCTATGGTGCATCATAGGCCTTGTGTCTACTCCAGAATAGTTCTGAATACCTTGTAGTTCCTGTTATAGCAGAGCCAACGTAATTCTTCCCCTTCTTCATTCCCTTTCTACAGTGAGGCAAGAAAAACCTTCTCGGTTTGTCATCTGATTAGATGAGTCAAGATCTGTAAATACTTGAAACCATTAACATTTGTTTGCGGTTTATTCTCTTTCTATCCGATATCTACGTGGATCTCGATGATGATATTCTGGCATAGGGTAATCTCTTCTTTCAAACATGTTCTAAGAACACAAAAGGTTTGTTTCAGTAATGCCTTGTCTGATTTTTATGTCAGCTGCTGGTATGTTTCCAAAGCATACAACAGCCGGACTATAATGCATCAGCTATAAAATGTTAGGAGGTGCATGTTTTTAAAAGAGCAGCTTGTAGTTAACGGGAGATAACAAACAGAAGTAAAGTTATAAAACGGAGGAAAACCTGTTCCACTGTCTCGAGTTTTGTATGATTAAAGCATTTAATTTGTGGTCTTAAACGGGTGTGGGGGGGCTTGCTATTTTGAATGTCTCCTGAGCTGTGAGCAAATAGATTCTGCTCTGTGTTTCAGTCTGAAATGAACAATTGTGCCTTCTCAGCGTGAGAGCAGGTCACTGGCAGGTTTTTTTTACACAAAAAAAGCTTTACCATTCTGACTGCTTTAAAACTGCAGTACAATATGGTAACGAATTCAGCAACTGAAAACTCTCCAGCTGCAGTATTCTTACTTTTTTTTCTTTCGTTGGGGCTGCTTAGAATTTCAATATGGTTGAAGGAGGGTGAATAAGTGTGCAAGTCGTGTCCATTTACAAAAACATTGTAGTATTTAATTCTTTGCTCAAATTTACAGTGCCTTTCATGTGGTGGAATGGGAGCCCAAGCAGAGAAGGTAATAGGGGTAAAATAATAATAATAATCCTTGCATTTGATATAGCGCCTTATCATGTCTTCTAGACGTCTCAAAGAGCTTCACAGAATAGACTGTAAAGTGAATTGATTGTAGTTTTGTGGGTGAAACACGGCAGCCAATTGCGCACAGCAGTGTCCCACAAACAGTCGTGGATTGAAATGACCAATTTATTATTGTGGTTTTTTTTGAGGGATTATTATCAGGCATGTGGAGTAAGGAAACTTGCCCAAGGTTTCGCCCTGCCGGGAATCGAACCCAGGTCTCTCGTTTGCAAAGCGAGTGCTTTAACCATTGAGCTACAGGGTATAGGAGGAAGGTGGGGATGAAGACCAAAGGCAGTAAGAGAGGTTTTTAGAAGGGTATTGAAAGCGTGGAGGGCAGGAATTCAAGGTGGAAGGAATTGGAGGGAGAGAGAGGTTCAAACAACCAGGGCAAAGTAGCATGCTGAAAGCTTGCATGCTGGTGGTGGGGCAGGGGAGATAGACTGGGCTTTTGTTAGTAGAGGGGAGAAAGTGGGTGGGAAAGGAGGAGCACTGTAGCAAATCAGAGGTAAAGTAACATAACATGTAGGAGCAAGAGCATGAAAGCATTTGGAAATTACACTGAGGATCTTAAATTCAATCCAGGAGACAACTGGAGTCAACTGAGCTTGGCAGGGCTGGGGATGAGGGGCTTATGGGGCTGAGTATGGAAGATATGGGGTGTTAATATTGGTCTGGATAATGTTTTAGGAGGGTTTAGCTGGGAAGCTTTATGAGAGGGTATTGGAGAGATGAGTCTAGAGGAGAAGGTATGGTTAGCTTTTCGACTGCATCAACGACCACTTGCATTTATATAGGGCCGTTATGACGCCGAGGAGGAGGGAGGTCACTGTTGGCACTATCGAAAAGAAAGGTCTTCAGGCATGATCTGATAAATAGGGAAAGAGGGGGCAAGGCGGAGGGATTGAGGGAGAGAGTTCCAGAGATTCGGAGCGAAGTGATAGAAAGCATTTAGGTTGAGGTAGGGACTGAGGCAATTAATGCTTTGACGGAGGAAGTGGACATGGTGAAGAACTAGTTGAAAAGCTTGAAGGAGAGTGGAAGGTCAAACAAAACACCAAACAAAATGTGAGGAACTATGGAAAAATTATATTGCACTTGCTCTTGAGTATTTTTGTATTATTTATACCAGACATAAGCTCAGTGAAATATATTGGTCTTACAAGTCAAATGAGTTGACATGACCCATTGGGATCAGTGGTTGTGAGTGTTAGCAGGTTATTGATTTGAATTTATTTTTCCTTTGCATAAATATGACTATGACAGTGGAAATATTGAACAAAGAATTCATCTCAATGTCAGGAAGCAGTTTGTCTCAAATACATGGGTTCTCTGGCATCACTTGGCAAACAATTTTGCAGCGTTGCAACATTCTATCTTCTTCCATTAGGTTCACTCTGAACACTTTCTGATTTTAATGCTCTTTAATTACACACAAGATTGTGCAGGACAGTAGTTTTAAATGCTCTCTTTTCATGGCTAGGATCTGGAATCGCATCAAGCCTGAACTACACTGGGATCAGTCAGTCTTCTTTCTTTCCTCTTGATATATTTCCCTGCAACTTATGTTTTGGCAGTCAGAGGGATACCAGTCCACAACACAAATGCACGTATTTTTTGGCAACCTGACACCAGCTGTAACAATGACTGAGGCAGGAAATGCAACTGTTGCATCAATGCAGTTAAAGTGTTATTCTGTTGTAGAAGTTGAGGCATTTTGTTGGCATAGCTGAGGGATATTTGCTCAGCATCTGGCCACGACACACTTTGGGTCAGGAAATATTTGATACTAACACTGGTTAGCCACAGTAGTTTTTTTTTGGGGGGGTGGGGGGGTGTGGATGGGTCAGCCAGGTGTCTGTCACAGGCGGAAACCTATTGCCACACTTAAGACTATGCAAACCAAACAGAATTCCATGCGTTCCACCCAGCCACAATACCTTGTGTCCCTTCCCATCAGCAAACGTGTATCCAAAACTGAGGGCTAAGAAGTTGTTTCACTTTGTAAATATCTTCTCTTGTAATCCAAAGTAGAGTTCCAGATTTTTTTAAAAAAATGTATGGGGGCAGGGGGATGGAATGTGCCTGTCAATTTTCTTTTTGGCTCAATGATATTTGTCTTTGGAAATACAGTTTGGCGTGTCATTGAAACTGGTTAATATCGTACTGAACTAAATTTCTTGAATTTGCCTGCTGTGACCTCATGAGCTATGGAAGTAATGTGAAATGCAATTTCTATTTGGCCACACTATTTGGCCTAAGTGTGTCTCTGATCTGCTCACCCCATCTGCTCAGCTAACACAGACATGTCGCCTGTTTCCTCTATGCCGCTATCGGTAGTTGAGCCTTCAGTCAGTATGCTCCTTGTGTCCCTCCACCTCACTTTCTCTCTGTCTTTAAGTCCTACCTTAAAGTTACCACTTCAACCATGCCACTGTTCTTCTTCCTCTCCTCCTCCGTTGGACATCTAACCCTGCTGTTGTAAAGCACTCTGAGACGTTATCCTATGTGAAGGACACATTATAAATGCAAGTTATTGCTTCGTCCACAAAACATACAGTCATTTCACTTTACTGTGAAGTGCTTTGAGACATCTCAACAACACAATAAGGTGTTATTATTTGTTAATGAACCTCACTTCAGTCTCTTGAGGAGGAACATTCTGCAAAGTTTTCTCATCACTCAGCCCCTAAAATAAATCAAGCAAAACTCCAAAGCATTTTTGAAACCCAACTATGTATATTTAGTTGCTTTTAGTTCCTAAGAGCACAAGAACCATTTTACAATCTATGGAGTATTTGATAAGTGATGACTAACACAGGCTGAACTTAAGTAGCTGACTCTATTAAGTTTGGATGAATACTTAAGTACCTCAGAGGATTATGTTTAGATCTTTGCCCTGGTCCCCAGATATTTGCATCCTTTCACTCCAACCCAAACTATGAATGATTTGCAGTCAGTACGGTCCAATCTTCTGACTGATGCATTGCTCACTCTTGACTCTCTTTGCTCCACAAACAATTTGCTAAGCCATACGCCTCCCTGTCCATTGCAACCTCTCGTCCAAAAACACTTTGGTTCAATTCACTTTATAGTCTATTCTGTGAAGCATTTTGAGACTATGGAAGACGTGATAAGGCACTATACAAATGTAATCTTGTTGTTGTATATCAAATGCAAGGATTATTATTATTTATTATTATTACCTCTTGCTTTGCCTCCAAAAAAAACTTCTACAAACCTCCTTTGAATCCTTCCATCTTTTATTTCAGGGATTGTTCTCCTTAGAGCAGAGAAGGTTAAGGGGAGATTTAATAGAGGAGTTCAAAATTATGAGGGGTTTTGATGGAGGATATAGGGAGAAACTATTTCCATTAGCAGGTGGATTGATAATCATAGAATCGTACAGCACAAATAGAGGCCATTCGGCCCATCGAGTTTGTGCCGGCTCTTTGAATAGAGCAATTCATGTCAATCCCACTCCCCAGCCCTTTCCCCATAACCCTGCAAACCCATCCTCCTCAAATACCCGTCCACCACGTTTTTAAAAGTAGTTATCGAATCGGCCTCGACCACCCTTTCAGGCAATGTGTTCCAGATTCGAACAACTCGCTCCGTGAACAAATTTCTTCTCACCTCCCCTCTGCTTCTTTTAGAGACTATTTTGAATCTGTGACCTCAAGTCACAGACACACCCATCAGTGGAAACAGTTTTTCCCTTTCTAACCTATCAAATCCCCTCATGATATTGAAGACCTCTATTAGGTCTCCTCGTAACCTTCTCTGCTCCAATGAGAATAATCCTAACGTCTCTAACCTTTCCTCATAATCAAAGTCCCTCATTCCTGGTACCATCCTCGTAAATCTCCTCTTCACCCTTTCCAATGCCTTAACATCCTTCTTGTAGTGTGGTGCCCAGAACTGGGCACAGTATTCTAACTGAGACCTAACCAGTGTTTTATACAGGTTAATCATAACCTCCTGACTCTTGTACTCTATGCCCCAGGGCGTATAGATTTTAGATAATTGGCCAAAGAACCAGAGGGAAGTTGAGGGAAACTTTTTTTACACTAGGAGTTGTTACGGTCTGGAATGCCCTGCCTGAAAGGGTGGTGGAAACAGTTTCAATAACAACTTTCAAAAGGGAATTAGATAGGTCCTTGAAAAGGAATAATTTGCAGGGGTATGGCAAAAGAGCAGGGGAATGGGACTGATTGGGTAGCTCTTCCAAAGAGCAGGTACAATGGCTGAATGGCCTCCTTCTGTGCTGTTATATTCTATGATTTCCTTGCTCGGTGCATATTGTTACATTTGTCAAGTGCTGTAGACATTCCTTTAGATTAAAAATTGAAAAATGTTCCATTTAAAAATACGATTTGTGTTGACTACAATTTGATAAAGCAGGGATATTTCACAGGGAAGCACGTCATGCTGCATAAGAAGTTTGCATTTTCCATTGAACGCTTAAAAGGTTTAACATGTGCTGCTGTTTTGCTAAACCTGCATTCAACCATGTACTTGCCTGTTTACCTTTCTAATCTTCACAGTAATTATGTTTTTAATGCGTTACTTCGACTCATTCTTTTTCAGCAAATAAGTAACCGAATCAAACATTCGGTTTTATAGCTTATCTTTACAGCACTTATTGAAGCAGGTGCTTGCTGGAGCAAAAACCCTAACAGAACAGGACTTGCATGGACTATTGAGAATGCTTGATGGGCCATTTGCCTTTTTCAACATAATACTTGTGTTCTGAATCATTTGAAATTACGATGCAAATAAAAATGTGTTGCTGAACATTCACTTAATGCTATGATTAGGAGTGAACAAAGATTCTTAATCCCATTTCAAACCATTCTTGGTCTAACGCTTTTAGGTTGAGGCTATTGGATCTGCCAGGAGCTTGCCACAGGTAACTCTTCAATGTTGGCATCACTATTTTGAGTAAACATATTTGCCCAAAATAATCAAGAGTGGTACCAATTTCTGCTCTTGAATCTGTCAATTCCTTTAACTTTTGGAGTGCTAATATTTGAGGAAAAGGAGTGGTGCTGTTTAAAATAAATAGGTATATAAATAAGTGTCTTATGGCTTAAAGATACTTTTACGAGGCAAAATTAGATTTCTGCTTCCATTCCATCCATCCCAGAAGGACACTTAACCTCCCATGTTGGGAGAGACAGTCGCTCTGTGGGATGGAAAAATCGCATCATTTATTAAACAAAAATCAGGTGGTACATTACACTTGCATTTAAACAGAAGATTTTAATTTCCAAATGGATAATATCCAACCTTTAACCCTCTGATTTTCTTTTAACATGTTGACAAAAGACTGTGACGTCAGCAAGATTAGTGAAAAAATATTTTCTTTGTCGACAGGTTCTGATGATGCAACGCCTTGATTATAATGAAGATTACTTTTCTGGAAAATCCTCATCATTCTGACGGCTTTGTTTCACAGAGGTTAGTCAAAGGTCGCTATTGCAAACTGCCTGATGTACAAAAGCATGGGGTTTATCAAGTAGTATAGTACTGAAACAGGTTAGTGCTCTCAGTGCTCCTCTGAGCCCTATTTTACTAAATCAGTGGGGCCTCGTTAGAATTCAGTTTGATCAAAAAAATCTCACCCCACACTATAGTGAGATGCACGACCTGGTTTCATTGTAATGCGTAAAGCCTGCAGGTTCATAAACTGCGCCAGTTCCCACAATGAAAGAAAAGATGGCTAACATCCAGATCATTGAATCACCGTCAGTGTCATTTACTGTTTGCTGTTCTTGCGCAAAAGCAGGAAGTGATGTCGGTGCTGACCTGATGACCGACTGCAAAGTTGTCCAATGTATCGTGAAAACCAGTGGGTGCAAGTATCGGCCAGCTGCACACATGAGCAGTGAGTAGAGTCCACAGTACAATCATATTATAGCCATTTGTGCTGCAATGAAGCACTCTAGGAACTACTCTGGTGCAAGCAACAGTAAATTTTTACTTTCTATTGCAATAATTGGGTAGAAAGGTTGATAGATAAGACAGTAGATGAGCAGTGGGGAACTTTCAAGCCAAGATAAAGCTGTACAAATAGGCAACTATTGACAATTAATAAACTGCTAAAACTTGGGTTCTTTGGATGAGTAGAGAAATTAAAATAAAATTTAAAAGAGAAGCTACAATAAATGTAAAGCTAATAATACAAAAGTACATAAATCCTTAAAGATGGGAAGTCAGGTGGACAAAGCTGTCAAAAAAGTAAATGGAATCTTAGGTTTTCTAAATAGGGGTATAATAATAATACTTGCATTTGATATAGCACCTTATCAAGTCATCGAGACGTCTCAAAACGCTTCACAAAATGTACTGTAAAGTGAATTGACTGTATATTTTGTGGGCGAAACGTGCAGAATATGAAGGCAAAAAGGTAATTGCCTTTATAACTTATATAAATCCTCAGTTAGACCGTAGTAACTGGCTGTATGCGATTTAGAGAAGTAACCCTGTGGTGCAAGGAAAGACTCCTTTGACAGCATGAGTGACAAATCCTAGGTACACATTTATGCAGACTTCTTTTTAGGATAATCATGATTAATTAACTGAACTCTGATATTGTTTATCCATAATAATATTATTGTTTATCCACCATTGGATTTGGTTTATTTTGGAAGAAACGTTATCATTCAGTAACATTTCTTGTTCACTTTAATCCACCTGCGATGTATCTGTTGTATTCTTTTCTAAGATGATGAAAAATAGTGTCCTAAGCAGAGCACATTTGTAATTTGACTGTGCCATTATTTGTTGTACTCCAGTGAATTAATATGGATTGTTACTTGGGGTGGTTGATGGGACAACTGGTTACTGCACTTTGAGACCAATTTGTGGAGGGGTGGAGGAGCTCTGTGCCCTGAAACTTCCCGTCAAGCTTCTGAGTTGAGGCACTTCCCCTGTCATTTGAACAAATCTTTAGCAAATTCTTCCTTCCCCCTCTCTCCCCCCTGAAGATCCATGTACTGTTACCCTCAATGATCCTGAGTGACACGGTAGTATTCATTGGATTTGTGTCTTCATGTGAAAAACCCCCCTGAAAAAATAGGTTGACAAATGCTCCTTAATGAAGACTTTACCTTTCAAAAAGATGCTTATAATTAGGTTGTGCACCACCGTATTGCTTGGTACTTGGGGAAAGAGAAACCTTTCAATTTCCTGGGGAACTAAAAATGACTTGGTATAGAGTAACAGCTTGATGCATTGCTCCAGGTATATCAGTGTGCAGTGGAAAGGGATGCTGCAACTAAATATGAACGTGCTTTAAAGTCCTTGAAACCTAACCTAAGTTTTTGAATACGTTTACCACCTTCATATCAGAACTTTTCCCTGGAGTGGGGGAGGTGTGAGCGTGCGCTGGAGAGGGGCTGATGACGTGCCTCCCAACAGTCGCACAAGTGCTCTGGGACGCTACTCTGCATATAAATCCAAGTTGTTGTTGTTGCCAGTTTTGCGGAGCTGTCCTGGAGGGGACGTTCCCCTGAGGGCCAGTTCCCGCCACAACTAAACCCCATCTCTATCTTTCTTCACTGCAACCCCAAATTTCATTGCTTTGTACGGAGTTTAAACATTTAAAATTGTTTTTAAGAGAGTCCATGATCATTGCATCTTTTATGCATCATTGTTTCATTTTTTTAGTATCTGCACTACCCAACAAAAGATCGTTTAGGCGGTACTTTACAATTTACATTTATATAAGCCCTTTTATGTCAGGAAGATGTGACGAAAAAGTGCTTCACAGTGCTGGATGGGCCCCCAAGCTGAGTGGGGAGGGAAAAGATGACCAAAAGTATGATCGAAGATGTGTGTTCTTGAGATGACATTGAAAGAGGGAGAGATGGAGGGACTCCGGGATGGAATATTGCATACTGTTGACAAAAAGCCTTTTGTGTGACTTGGCGCTTCAGTAATATTAAGCCACTAACACCCAATATCTGAGTATTGCACACTCTCCTGTGCTCTGGTTAGTTTGATTAGCTGCAGCAAATATTGTTAGGCTTCCTGTTTCTAATTTATTGCTGGAAGTCCATGGAACTGTATTGTTTTAAATCCAACAGTACAACCAGAGCCTAAATGCTTCGCAAATTCACCTTCTTCAAATACTTTTATTTAATCTTTAAATAAGATAGCATTCTGGTAAAAGGATAAACTAATGTTCAGTACAGTCTTATGAGACTGAAGTTATAAGATTTGTTGCTTTACTTCCAGATAGTAAAAGATGTTCTTTGATTGTACAATTTAACTTTGATTTGGAGTGCTTGACTCTTACTGCTATGTACTGTATTAATTTTGAAAATTAACCCTTTGCTGTGTAAGCATAGCATACATCGTATAGTGTCTCATTTGAAAACATCTGATATGTTACACCAAGCTTCTGCAACATGAACACCATTTCCTAGTAGCCAGGATTAGTATATAGGCTTAATTTCAAGATGTATTTATATCTTATATATTATTGTCTAAAATGTTCATTTGGTTACTTACACCGTGCTGAGACTACAGTCCCCAGAAGGATTTTGTAATCGTAATCCTTGTATTTGATATTATACTTTTCACATCGGAAGAACGCTCAAAACAAATTCACAGGATTTACTGTTAAAATGTCCCGCTGTCTACTATCCACATTTGTCCAACTCTGTGAGATGTTGTGCTAAAGACACTAAGTAAATGCAAGTTTATTGCCGTGGTCTTTGTGGGGTGTTTTGAATTGACTGTGCTATGAAGGCAATACTCCCTAGTCTCAATAGATCCAGAAGAAGGAAACAAAGCAGCCAAGTTTACTGGACAACGTGTGATCGTTATCAAGTCACTGCTGCAATAAAAATACACTTGAGAACTCTCTCTCTCTCTCTTTCTCTCCCTCCCTCCCTCCCTCCCCCGAACTTCTGACACCCACAATCCCCGCCTGAGCTGCCCTATTGTGCCCCTGCTCTCTGAAACACCTTCCAGGAATTTATTCACCCTGTCCTCTCCCTGTTTTCACAACCACCTTAACATCCAAGCCCTGCTGTGCTTTCAGCTATTTCTTCCTTATTCTCAACCGCCCCCAAACCCCACCCCCCCCCCCCCCCCCCTCCCACCCCAGCTTGAACACAGAGGAAGTGGGGTGAAGTGCTGGTGGTGATCTCCCGATGTGAAAGGTGCTAGCTATACAAATGTAATTTATCATTGTTGCTGCATCTATTAAGCAGAGAATAATACCTCAAACATCTGTCATTCTTTGTAACACTGGTTGGAGAAGCCTTGGATATAGAGCAAGGATTTTGTGACCTTCCATTCCATAGCGAGCTTGGAGTTCTTCTCTGGTAATCTTAGAATGGAACTAGTGAATTGTAGACCTTGCTCTCCATTCACAATCAAGCTGAAGGGTGATGTACATCTGTAAAACTGAGAACCGAACATTGTATTCATATTTTAAGAAACTGAATAATTTTCCTTCTGATTGTTGATGTGTACCTTTTAAAAAAAAATCTTTAGAGAATTTTTATTTTTAAAAATGTGCATATTGTCATTGCTGTGGCTTAATCTCCAAGGTTTCCCATTATGTATCTTTCTTTCAAAAGGAAATGTGCTGAAAAGCAAGTGTTCCAAAGAAATGCTACATTCCTGTTTAATGTGCTCATCTCTGATGAATTGCCTCAGTTTGCCATGTAATGGATGTGGAATTTGGTTGCAGATTCTCCAAATTCTTTATTTGCAAATTAAGGTACTGAGTCCATTATAAATCTCCATACAAAGACAATCTCTGAGACTCATTCATCAGCACACACAAACGAAATCCATTAGTAGAGAAGCTTTTAAGGCATGGTATATTTTAATTTCTCACAGATTAGACTTCATAATAAAGCAGGCACTTGCAGAAATGTGCATATTGAAAACAGTACACTACAATGAAAAATATAAAATAACAGTTTACCAGATTACCAGCAATCCCTACTAAATGTGGGAAAAATGCCAGTTTCAGAACTGCTTCTTAATTATATTTGAAAATAATCATGTCAAGATGGGATTATGATCTAAATTGTCAAATAGGTTAACCTAGAAGATCACACAATAGCACCATGGTAGGTGATATCCTTACATCATCTGATCAGATCCCCCACAAAGAATCATTCATAAAATTTGCTGATGATGCCCAGCCAAGTGGCCAACTGGAGTCCTGTAGTGTATTGGTTAGACACTCTCCTCCCAAGTGGGTGGACCTAGGTTCAATTCCTGGCAGGACGAAACGTTAAGCAAGCAACAGGTAGAATAAAACTATTTCTATTCTAAAAATGTCACAAATGTGATCTGATCTAAAACTTCTATTTACCAAATCAATAATGTTACACTGGATTAAATTACCCATTTGTGTAGATATATATCACCAGTCCTGTGATGTGCACTTATTTGAACTGTGACATAAGGTATTCTAACTAAGCATTCTAACCAATCTTTCACAAGAGCAGTCGAGTGAATGGAGGAGGAAATATCTAGCCCAACCTTCAAGATTAGAATCAAAGCCAGAAGGTATAAAATGGTAACTCACTGCATCACCGCCCAATCCCTCAGCTTTATTCAAAGAAGGAGAATATCTAATTTGGAATAAGAATGGCCAATCAAGCCCACTCCTTGCATAGACTTTGCAAAGTTCTGCTGAGATGATCCCTCTCCATCAAGCTGATCCAGCTACAAATTCAGAAGATTGTACATGTTCTCAAAAGTATCCCTTCCCTCTTTCTGCTCTTCGTAGTGAGGGATATCCATATTAGGTCGCTCAACTTTTTTTATCCAAGACCATAGACTGCTTCAAGGTCAGATGTTGCAAGACAAACTTCCGCCCACAAATACACTTTACAATATATTCTGAAGCGCTTTGAGATGTCTTGACGACATAATAAGCCATTATAATCAAATGCAAGGATTGTTATTATTATTATTACTTGTCATTTCCAGAAATAAGACTCAACAATTGAATGCGCTTACATGTGGGTTTTTGCTGTGGATTCATGCCATTTGAGAATTGCTTGGAGACTTTGCAAACTTAATTAGTTTTGGACACTCAGCCCTGCTCTGTCTTAGAAGAGAAAATGTTCTAACCCCTTGTGCTACCCAGTGCTTCAGAGGGAATGTTTGGAATTGCATTATGTTCAGAAGTTTAATTGGAAAACATTTGGGGTTGTTTTGCTATCTCTTCCTCACTTCTATTGACCAAGAGATTTCAATTTCTGCTAAAACTTAAATAAGCAACTATGCACCAGCCAAGGCCAGTCTATTTTTATTTCTTCTCGTGTGAATTTTGCAACAGTTTTATTTTTGGAGGAGCATTTATCTGATGAAATAGGAAATCATTTGTAAATCAGAAATATTTCCACTGTACAAAAAAAGTTCTGAATCTTATCACATTAATAGTTGTACTATGACGATTGGTGCATATCTCCATGCCAACATTAGTAAACGAACCTCTGGAAGTCTCTCTCCATCTCATCCCCTTCTTTCAAAAGCCACTGAAAACTTACTCCTTTAACCAGCTGTACACCCACTTCCTCCTTCCTTTTTTTTGGTTAGCCGGATGTATGACACTTGAGGAAACACATCACCATGCTTAAGAGTGTCCAAATCAAGCTGAAATTTCCATGCATCCCACCTACACATGGAATTCCCAGAGATAGATTGTTGGAATGGAATCCGCATTCTCTCCCTGGAGGGATGCATCCTGCCGAAACACTGATAGTCCAGCGCCTTGGGACGTCCTCCCGACGTGAAAGGACTCCACAAATGTAACTTTGTTGTTGTTGCTTACCTAATTCCAGAACGTATTTGGCACAGGTTGGCAAGAGCCAAGGCTTGGGGACCCCAGAGTGTGCGTTGGGATACTGCTGGAGTCTAACCAGCTAAAACCACATAGCTTGCCATTGATATTGCTGTCTGACAAGCTTACCCGTTGCTGGTTCAGCTAGGACCACCCTACCCATTAGGGCTTTGGCTTACAGGGTTAACAGGAGCTGAGTGGGAACGATTCCCTTCCCCCAGTAACTAATCTGCCCTTCCTGGTCCTGCAGATGAGCCAGGCTGGCTGTGCTGTCAACAGCAGTGCCCTGGAATACTGTGGTCTTGCCTGGCTCAGGAACCAGAATACTGAGATGGCCACAGAGGGTTGGCTTCATTCCGATATTCCATTGCCCGGCACGTCACCTTGGTACTAGTTCAGCTCCAAGGAGACCCCGCTTAACCTCCTCCCTACCTGTGTGGCACCGTTTCTTTAAAATGCTCCAAGGCGTTACTTCACATGGATGCAATACAAATGCGAGTTGTACTTTTGATGACTTTATCATTGTTAAAACCTAATGGTGTGAAATATTTCAAACTAACTGTCAATTATATATATTTTTTCAAATGATTAAATTATTTTCTTTCAGACCTGCAGTAAAAGCAAACAAAAGTCGTGCATAAAGCAAAAAAAAGTTGATCATCTTTAAGCTAACTTATGCTCCAGTGATGGTGGAAGTTACTCTGCAACCAGTTTGTGTCTGCAGTTGTAAAGATGGAAGATTTCCCGAAATAGCTGAGGCGGACACGACAATCATTTGGAATCTCTTGTACAAAGAAAGGTGTGTGGTGGCACAGCTTATCCCCAAGCGACAAGACCATCAGGGTAACCAGTTGGATAGAGGAGTGGTAAGTTCAACTTGTTGGGTGATCTGTTAACTGTGTGAGATATTGTACATCATGCCCCAATGTTGTAATGTTTAATCTGAAACCGATGTTCTGTCCTGTGTGTCTTAAGTTGCTTTCAGAAAGACTTGGGAACCTGATATTCCAAATTAGTCCTATGGTTGGCAAGAATATTTTATGTTATGTTTTCTACAAAAAAATCCTGAAATAATGCTTTAATTTCATGTAGTGATGTGAGATTTCTGTATACAATCCATTAGAATCTTGTTTTTGGTGCTGTTATTTGACTTTTATTTGTTTAATACTGTACTTTCTGTTTCTAACTTGGTGATTTTTAAAGCCTTAATAAAAGTTCAGAAGTGGCTGGATTTGTGGCTCATGTTTAGGAACCGAATTCTGTGCCTGAGTCATTCATGGAGGGAAGTGGCTGATTAACTTGCATATGGCTTTAAGATTCTGATGTTGACTGGATAAAACTGATAATAATAATCCTTGAATTTGATATAGCGCTTTTCATGTCTTCTAGAGATCTCAAAGTGCTTCATTGAATATACTGTAAAGTAAATTGACTGCATTTTTATGGGCGAAAAGTGGCAGCCAATTGTGCACAGCAATGTCCCACAAACAGTCGTGGATTGAAGTGACCAAATTATTATTGTTTTTTTTTCTTAAGAGATTATTATCAGGCGTGTGGAGTAAGGAAAATTGCCCAAGGTTTCGTCCTGACGGGAATCAAACCCAGGTCTCTCGCTTGTGAGGCGAGTGCTCTAATCACTGAGCTACAGGACTTAACCACTAAATCTTGAAAAAGAGAGAAAATGGTCTGGTGGACAAACTTAAAATTATCAATGCCAATGGAGGCGATGTATGTTAAAAGCATAAATCAGTATTTATTTTGAAAATAGGTTTAATTCTGCTGCACACACAGTAGATTCCAGCTGATGTGCAGTGATGCAACACAGTCTCCATTTGATAAGTAGTTAAAACCCAACTATGAAGATGTTTTGCTTTTGGAGAAAAAATGTGAATTTTGCTGCCGCACACTGTAAATGGACTGACCGTATTTTGTGTGCGAAATTAGTGAAATTATCTTTCCTGGATTCCCACCTTACTGTCTTATCACAACAAGAAGCTTTTTTTAAATGAGTGCAGTGTCTTGGCCAAAACTACGCTTCCTATCAACCTTTTCCAGCACTTTGGGCCATCCTCCCGACGTGAAAGGCGCTCTATAGATGTAATTTTGTTGTTGTTTTCCAATTGCTAATTACCCTCTGTAAAGAAAAACTTCCTATCTATCCTGAAATTGCCCTTTGCAATTCTAAAACCTATATCCTCTGGTTCTGCTGTCTTCAAAATTGTTTTGAGTTTAAACTTTCATACACCTATATTCGGTCCCCAATGAGACATCTTCTGTCAAGACTGAAGAACCCAGTTTGCCTAACTGTTGCTCATTCCTGAGGATCAATTTTTTTTAAAGTTACGTTAGCTTTTGTTTTAATTTTTACATGCAATACGTTTCTAAAATATTAATGGGATTTCTCTAAAGCATCCTAAATATTTTTCAATAATTTGGATCATGGTAGAAACCGGAAACGCTTTGAATTACAATGCAGTGTAAAATATATATTTTTAAGAATTTGCACAAATCACAATGAAACAAATTGAATGTTTTGTAGTCCAAGTAAATGATATGTGCTAGGAGTTCATGTTTTTAACTGATAGTTGGCAACCTTCTCTTTTGGAATTGGATGAGTCTTTAAAAGGCATAATAAAGGTTCTACAATACTGTGTTGCATAATAAGCACATTTTCTTTCCAGTTTAAATCTTGAAGTGGCAGTAATTAATTTGCTCCTTTGCCGAATTGTGCAAAAGTGCCACATTTTCACTGTTGTGAAGACATTCAACAATGTAAGGCTATAAAGTCTGTTGGAGGAAATCAACTCAAACCAAATGTCTTGCTTTTTTAACCTCAAAGGGATGTTACTGGCTCTCTTCATTTGCAAATAATATTTCTTTTTCTGGTACACTTGTCCATAGTTGGAAGGCATTCTTGCTGTTTTAATGACTGATTAAACCAGTTAATTAAATCTTTGTCCACATGTTTATTTTTCGAAACTCTTGGCAATTACAAAAAAATCCCAACTTAAAATCGTTGCACATTAAAAATATAAATTAGCGCTTTTGTTTAACGAGTGGTTGGAATTTGACGGCACTTAAAGTGGGCCACACCCTATTGGTAAATAACCCTGTTAAGAGGGAGTCAAGAGCATATTCGCTGATTGATGGTTTCTGTAGCTTCATATAGAATATAAGGCAGCAGGATGAGATTCAGGGTTGCAAAAGGCAGTTTTTGGATTCATGCCACAAAATATTTATTTTCACAGATGGTAGTCTACAAGAGTTGGGTTGGCAGAAGTAAAGATACTGGACTTGTGTGAGAAATAGCTGGATGGGAAAACGAGGGTTGGATTTGACTTGATTTCACTTCAGATCCTGTGGTGATTCACAGTTTCAGTTGGAGAGAGCACTGATTCCATGGGTGAGGAGAGTAGACTTAGTGGTTTGATGCTGGTAACTTGCCATTTGCTTCTTTAAGACGTCTGGGTCAACCCGGGACAGTTGGAACAAATTGCTGTATTTGCTGTTTGTTTCACTTTAAGCCAAAAATGCACCCTTTTCAGTTTAAATTGCTTTTCCAGATTCTGCAAACTGATCTAATTTCACACACATTGCAACTCCTGTGAAAGGAATAAAGGGAAAAGCATCCAGCAATCAGTGCTTTCATTTTCAGACCGAATAAAAATGCAGCCCACTTTAACGCACTTCATTATAGTGTGAATTTGTGGAAAATGCTGTTGCTCAGTGGACTTTGTTCATTGTGCATGTTTGTAGTTTCCTGCTTGCTGACTGGCTTTTCATGCTAAAATGGCAGACTTCTGGTTCATTAAGTTGATGTCACTTCCTTCTTTGCTGTGCGTGCGCAGCACAGGAAGTGATGTTGGTGGAAACCGAATGACCCAGAATTCAGTCATTTTTGTTTCCTGTGCTTAAAAACAAGGTTGACTTCAGGATTAGCTTTACACATGCACAGAAAACGGTTAGCAAGTTGCGTGAATTGGTATTGTGCCTCATTATAATATTGTGCATGTGGGATGGCATTTTCTGGATCATAATAATAATAATCCTTGCATTTGATATATAACATCATCTTACAATGGGGCTGTACTTTATATATGAATACAAAAAGGACAATCGCGGCACAAAGCCAGTTCACATATACTGTATGTTGAACTTGACTCATTTGATTTAATCTTACAAGAATCCACATCAAAGTCACTCCCTCTTTCCTTGCACAAAGAAAAATGTAAGCAATATCCTATCAAACGTGACTTCCTTGACTATAATATATATATAACTTGCAATAATAATAATCCTTGCATTTGATATAGTGCCTTATTATGTCTTCGAGATGACTCAAAGTGCTTCACAGAATATACTGAATATATTAAGTGAGCAGGGAATAAAACATTTAAAGTACTGTGTTTTAAGGCTGTTTTGAGGTAGGAAGCGAGGTAGCAATGAGATGTGGCATTGAAGAGACCTATAGAGGCAGCAGTATGGTGGCTGAAGACTCGGGCACCAATTGTGGAATGAGGGGAGCAAGCAATCGAAAACAATCTGGAAAATGGAGAGTCCTAGTAGCAATGTTGAGCTGAAGAAGGTTGTAAAGGTAGTGTGGGTGAGACAATGGAAGAAATGATCAGCACAGCCTTGATCTTCTAAAATACTGGGAGCCAGTGGAGCTTGGTAATGATGGGGTTCGTGCTTATGCATGGGAAAATCTCAGGCTGTAGTTCTGGATCAGTTAAAGCTTTGGAAAGTGGAGCTGGAAGGCTGACAAGTTAGAAAATATCTTCTTGAGGTGATGAAGCATGAATTTGGGTTTCGGCAGTTGTATGGTCGAGGTAAGGGAATAACAGCAATGTTTTAGAAGTGGAAGAAGGCAATCTTATTAATGGACCAAATGCCACAGAGAGATTAAATCATACACAAGCTAAAAATAAATAACTGCCCAGAACAAATACATTAAGTGTCCCTGAAAGAAATATTATAAAAGTGTTCGTAACTGGGTTATTCAAGTTAGCCTGGGAGTTATTGTTCTCTAGTTGAGAACTCCCATCAGTCAACTGAAGATGATTGAAAAATTGTCTCTTAAATCTGTTGTGTTTTTGATCTATGATCCAATATCCAGCGCTTGAGATATCCTTTAAGGTCATTGAAACGTGAACGGCGCTTTACAAATATAATTTTGTTGTTGTTGATCAAAATCAACATTCTCTTGTGAATGTCAGCTGTACGTTGCATTTAAAAAACAAACATTGCATGCTTTAATATAGTTTATTCTGAAACTCGGAACCGTAGGTGGAAATCATGGAGAGTGCTTATCGGTAGATCCCAGACTATTATCTACGGGGAGAGAGGGTGTCATTTTATTAGCAGTGCTCTGAGACTCCAAAGGGTGTTATATAAATCAAGTTGTGGTTGGTATTAACCCATTATATTTATTGAACCACTTTCAAGTTCCTTTGTGGGCAGGGTTTCGCTCACAAATATAGTCAATTCACATTGCAGTGTATTCTGTGAAGCGCTTTGAGACGTCTAGAAGACATGTAAGGCGCTGTATCAAATGTAAGGGTTATAGTATTATAAACAGAGCTGCAGTACCTTCCCTGCTCCTCTTTTATTCCCTTAATTCCAGGAAATGGTGTACAGTATTACAAATTCCTAAGGCTGTATAATTGGGTCTGGAACTTTTCCAGTTTTCATTTGCTCTTTTGCTGTCTTACATAAAGATCGTTTCTGGTTTTGACCTAAATTAAGTCGTTGCATTGATCAGTGGATCAAAAATGTTAAGTGAAACACAAATATTCGCCTATATTACAAGTTTTATTAGCAGTTCGGACTATATGTAGTGGATGTTCTTAATTTGATGATGAACTTTGACAATGCTAATAATGGGATTTCCTGAAATAAACCATCATCAAAATGTACTGAATTTATTGCTAATGTAGCCCCATGTAACATTTGCTCTACTTCCCTCTTTTACATGTTTAAAATGATATTATTTTGCTCTGGGTTTGCTAAGAGAGGAGAAAATCAGCAAGATATTCTGCTGTCTTTATCGAATCCAGTGAACTTGACTGGTAGGGGTGCAATTGTAGATGTCAAGTGCTGAAATTCTTTGTACTTTCAGATGTCCTCCTGATATGAAACGTGGTGTATATATAAATGTATATTCTATCATAGATTCCATCTAGTCTTTGCTGCAAGGCTGCTTTGTCTTAAAATTTACGATCCTCACATTCAGATTGAATTTAAAGTTTCTGTAGGACTGCATGATCTTACATTTGAAGGCAAAATGTTTTTATGGGCTAAGACTTGGTGGAACTTTAGACTTCTGATAATGACCATATCAGGCTTGGCTATGATGCATTGCATAATCTAGTAGCCTGCCGAAGGTCACAATTAAGGCTTAAAGTGAAGAATGTAGACTTAGAAGCCTACTGAAGATTTACTGGCATGTGTGAACAGCATGAGTTGACATCTTTTGAGATCAAGGAAGAGAATACATAAAACGCTTCAGTCAATGATTAGTTCAGTAAATAATTTTACCTTCAATCCTCACCTTTTTGTTCGTGTTCACTTTTTACCTCTGTAATTTTTCCACTTTCAACCTTCCTTTCCATTTTACATTTTACCTTTGAGTATTTGTTAATCATCTATAGGGGATAAAAGAGGGCTAGAATTTTTTTTACATAATCAGGCTTTTTAAAATATAATGTTCCTAACCACAATTGGCTTTTGGAGTCAAATCCACACAGTATTCGAAAGGAAATTGGATTAAATTATTAAGAACATAGGTGGTGGAATCGAGAACTATAAAAGGGTGAACAAGTTCCTGCAAACTAACAGGACTCGCTTATTGAATGAAATGGGTGAAACAAAAGAATCTTGGTAATTTGTATGAATTGGAGAGATGAATCAATAACTTTTAACTCTTTAACTTTTCTTTCTTTTTGTCTTATCACCTGAGAGAGAGTGTGTGTGTGTGTGGCTGTTGTGTGGGTTCTCTCGCTCTCTCTTAATTAGTTAATACTTGTCATATTGTCCTGAATAGCTCCCTCTGTAACCGTATTCTTACCTGTGTTCAACAAAAATTAAGTTGGTTTTATGTCTTTCACATCGGGAGAACGTCCCAAGGCGCTGGACAGTCAGGAATTTGAACCTGGGATTTGGGTTGGGATCAGGAGGGGTGGAGGGTAGGGAGCGTGGGTAGAAGAGGAGGGTTTTGAGATGGGCCTTGAAGGAGGCAAGGGATGGGGCAAGAAGAAGGGACTGTGGAATGGAGTTCCAAAGGGTGGAGGCAGAAAGGCTGAAGACCCGACGGCTGATGGTGGGGCAGGGGACTTGGAGCAGACCAGAGTCCTCTGTACGGGGGGAGCAAACAGGTCTTTATGGAGTTAGACAGTTCACATTAGGGATGTATGTTTTCTTATCACCATAAAGGAAAGCCAAAGAATGTTTCTCAAGATCAGTGTTAGAAACTATGGGTATTTCACTTGAAATGTCACCTGGTCTAGTGGTATCACCAAGTCCATTGCTGGCTTGCATCTTATTTAATGTTGGGGAGGATGGTGGAGTTCTCGGCCCAGATTCCCAGCTGGATCTGTTTTCTTCCCTTCCCATGTGAATATATTGAAATAAATGGTCCCATTGCTGATGAAAAACCTGCTTGTTTATCAAAAAAAACTGACTGTCCAGCACCCTGGGTCGTCTTTCCGATGTGAAAGGCGCTTTATGAGTGTAATTTGTTGTTATTTTCATGCTTCAGTGTTCACTGGCAGGAGATTGCTTACCTCAAAGCAATATTGAAGCTTCAAGGGTTTTAAGTAGTGGCAGGATATTTGGTAGATGTTTGTCCAGTTTAATTACATTTCTAATAGGCAAAATACTGCCGATGCTGGAAATCTGAAATAAAAACAGAAGTTGCTGGGAGCACTCAGCAGGCCAGGCAGCACCTGTGGAGAGAGGAAAGTGAGTCTCAACATTTCACGTCAATGATCTTTCATCAGAACACTACATTTCTACCTACTTCAATGTCTGATCAGACTTGCAAACAAAGTATAGACCTTAAAGAGGCAAGTTCTGAGGATTTCTTGTGCACAGAAGTCATAAAACTATTTCAGTTCAGATGATTCTACCAGTTGGGATGCAGATCCAGGGATGTCTATGGAAGGTGGATCGCCCATGTTCTTCAGAATCTTTAATACACTAATTCTTTGCATTTCTACAATAGACTTTACTCTGCTTTCAGATCTGCCCTTCGAACTTGAGTAGTTGCAGTTCAAACCAACACTATTAGTCCAGTAATAAACCAGCAGGTATGCACCAAGTTGGCCTCATCCTCCCTGCAGCCTGTTATCAGTATTGTTAATTACGTAATTAAGGACATCTGCAATTCCCTCTCTGCAACTGTTTGCACATGGCACATAATAGAACCCCTTAAATCAGATACGATACAAATTTTGAATTGGTTACCAGTACAGTATGTTGTTTATAATCCTGGTGTTAAAGCCCCGCTCATAAATACTGACTGTTCCATATTATTTGTAGAGTCCTGTAGTGTATTGGTTAGAGCATTTGCCTGGTAAATGAGAGGACTAGGTTAGATTCCTGGGCAGAGTGAAATCTTAGGCAAGTTTCCTTACTCCACACGCCTCTGTTTACCTTGTAGTAACTAGGAACCCAGTTGTTAGTTCATTGGCGGATCGCTTTTCTAGCGTTAATAATCCTTAAAAGAAATAATAGTAATTTGAGCACTCAATCCACAGCTGTTTATGTACACTTCTGCGTGCAATTGGCTGACGTGTTTCGTCCACAAATTATGCAGTCAATTAACTTTACAACAACGACAATTTTTATTTATACAGCGCCCTTCATGCAGGGTACAATCCCAGAGCACTTCACAGTGGCAGAGTCAGAGACCGAGCCAGCGGGAAAGGGAGGGGCGAAGGTGACCGTAAGCACGACAAAAAAGGTCTTTAGATAGGATTTGAAGGTGGGGAGGGAGGGGGTAAGGCGGGCAATGTGACAGTGGTGAAAAGGTGGAAAAAAGCGGTCCTGGTCAGGGAACGGACGTGGGGTAGGAAGGAAAGCTGGGGGATCGAACCTGAAGCCTAAGTTGCGCACAGGTTCGGTGATTCTGAGGGAGGGAGAGCCCGGGGCAGTTGAAGAGTTCAGACCCGCAGGAGAGAAGACATTGACGAGAGACAAAGAGTATGGCTTCCACCTTATTGACATTCAGCTACAGGAAATTTGCACTCATCAGGGCTTGATATCCATCAAACAAGCTGATACGACATCAGCAGATTGGGAGTCGCAGCTGGAGGAGGAGAAGTATATTTGGGTATCATCCGCATGTATGTGGAAGTTGACCCTATGTCTGCGGATGACATTGCCGAGAGGGAGCACGTAGATGAGGAAAAAAAGGGAGCCTTGGGGTACCCCGCAGGTGATCGAGCAGGGGCGGGAGGAAAGAACACTGGCTGAGATGAAGTGCTGGCAGTTGATTAAGCTATTTGAGATGTCTCAATGACCTGCTAAGGTGCTATATCAAATGTAAGGATTCTATTATTATTACCACACTCCCTTGTTGGCGAGGAAGCAGATGAACTTCTCCCAGACATTTACCAATGATGTGTTTTATAACTGGCAACAAATATTCTTCAGACATCTTATTAAAAAAAAATTCATTCTGGCCTTTGCACTAAGATTTAATTGACGAAGTCTGAACGCTTGATTCGTCAATTTTTGATGACATACAATACAAACTAGCAGCGTCCTGTAATAGTGGTGATAAATAGATTTGTGGTGTAATGGACGTGGACTGGGATTATCTTTCAATCTAACTGGTGGTTCTTTGAGGCGTAATACTGTTCGTCTTATTTCATCTCTTGATAACCCTGGTGGTAGAGAAAAGCAAATTGATAGGTTAAAGTGAGCGTGGCATTCATTAGGACCAATGTTTATTATTTTATTTTGTGTAGTATCATCTTCGTGAAGCAACATTTGTGACAAGCTCATGAGCCTCCAGTTAAAGGTAATAATAATAATCCTTGCATTTGACACAGCGCTTTACATGTCTTCTAGACCTCTCAAAGCGCTTCACAGAATATATTGTAAAGTGAATTGACCGTATATTTGTGGGCGAAACACAGCAGCCAATTGCACACAACAGTGTCCCACAAACAGTCATGGATTGAGTGATCACATCTTTTTTTGAGGGATTATTATCCCCAGAAAATCGATCCGCCAATCGACTAACAACTGGATTCCTATTTACTGTGAGGTAAATGGAGGCTTGTAGAACAAAGAAACTTGCCCAACATTTTGCCCTGCCGGGAATAGAATCCAGGTATCTCACTTGCGAGGGGGAGTGCTGTAACCACTGAGCTGCAGGACTCCAGTGTACTTGGGTTCTGACATGCCCAAAACCCTTCTTTCCCTTTCACGGCTACAGTAAAGGCCTTCTTTCCCTTTGATCATGTCAAACAACTGGATCGTGGTCATTTGTAGTTTGCGCAGTTGTGACATGGATTTCTAATTTTGTTTGGAGAGGAAGAGAAGAAATTAGTTTGATAGGAAGTTTTCTTTAAAAGAAAGAACTTTTGCTTTGGAACGAATAACCAGAAATAGTAAATGAATTCTATTTGGAACCAAGCTTATAATTAGCAAATATCTTTATGCCGGGAGTCAGTAAATGCAATGTTGGTGGTTCTACTTATGGAATCCTATCATCAACCAGTGACCAATGCAGCAAAGGACAATTGGAAATGAAGTCAGAGGAGTTATGCTACATATTTATTTTTCAAATGAAAGGGTTGACATTTAAACGTTGTAAAAGCTAACATCAATATAGCTGTAATTTTTGCTGCTATGACAACATTAAAAAGTATTCAAGATGGTTTCTCAAGAGCGACATGACTTTTAGCTCGTCAGTAGAAAATAATGACTTAAGTATACGAATGTTGAGAATACAGTCCATTCTGAACTTTGAAAATAGAAAAAATAGTTTTGTGCACGCAACTATGGCATCATTGTGGGGTTGAGCAGAGCTTTGCTATTAGCAGCATGTGAATATATCTAAGCTTTTTGCACAGTAGCTTTATTTAGAAGCTGATAATATTCCTTAGATGAGTGTTTGGCTGCTTACTGGCTCCTGGCACCCATGCCAGCAATGTGGTGGCAGAGTGGAGTTGGAGGGTAAAAAGAAATTTCTCGGATTTGTGTATTCCACCAATCTCCAGCGTGCATTTCAGGAAATGGTGCCAAGACTGTCAAACTTAACTTTTTTTTAATATCATCTGAACCTTTCTATTACTATTCTGTAGTGCAGTCCAGACCCTATTACAAATTAGTATATTATCTAGGCTAGCTCTTGGTTATAATGGGATGTCTAACCTTCTGTGCTTTTGTTTCCTTATTCAGAGTAATCTCTTCCGTAGACAACTTTGTATTTTGCTGTTTGAAACTTGAGTTTGTTAATCTCTGTTGTCTTAAGAAGACCTCCGTACTGTGGTACAACAAGAGTGTATCACGCGCTCTCTTTGTTTCCAAGTTACAGAAGAAGGAGATGCGGTGCAAATGATATTGAGCGAGGAGGAGGGTAACTAAAACTGATTCACCTTTCTGTACTTCTTGGCATCTTCTCACTGAAAGACACTAAGCGTTTGTAACAGGTTATCTGTCTCGACACTCAGCTGGGGAATCCCAGAACGTGAGAAAGCAAAAACGTGTTGGGTATTTTCTCCCTTCTCAGGCTTGATAAATGGTAGTAGGTGTGTGGTGTATTTTTGATGATTACTTCCTAAGTTTTATCACTAAATCGATATTCTCACTTTAAAGGGAATTCCAATTTGGAATGTTGACAGAATGAACGTCAAATAGACCCGGACATGGCCATTGCTTTACTTATTGCTGAGCATCAGGCCTCTGAGTCCAAATCCTTAATGTTTCCCACACGTACCATTCAACAGTACGTGAAATGCTTAACTTCAAGCTTTCAAATTTTGTTACTATTAGAATTGGGTGTTTTTCATTTTGTTCTACTTACTTCATGTCTTTATTCTCTTGATTTAGGGTTAGGGTTTCACCCACAAAATACAGTCAATCCACTTTGCAGTGTATTTTGTGAAGCGCTTTTGAGACAGCTCAACAACGTGATGAGGCTCTATATCAAATGCAAGGATTATTATTATTTAGGGATATTAGTACACTCCATTTTCAGTAAGAAACCGAATATTAGAAATGTCTGACCTATCTTAAATGTTTACTGTATTCTTTTTAAAACGATTTTCAAGTGTGGTAAACCTTTATCTGGAAAATAGAATAATAGATTATAAATATGGAAGTTCATCGACTGTTTACATTATTCTTAAATGCAAGGAGTAGGTTTGTTGATACAAATTATTTACTAATCACATAAAGCTTTAAAACCAGGTTCAAAACATAAAATACTGCAGATGCTGAAATCTGAAACAAAAACAGAGAGAGCTGGGAAAACTTAGCAGGTCAGGCAGCATCTATGGAGAAAGGAAATGAGTCAACGTTTCAGGTCCATGACCCGTTTCGAAGGGTCGTGGACCCAAAACTTTGACTCACTTTCCTTTCTCCATAGTTGCTGCCTGACCTGCTGAGTTTCCCAGCTCTCTCTGTTTTTGTTTAAAACCAGGTTGTTCTTGTGAGAGAAGTTAATAGCATTCAACTTAATGTTTGCTAAGGAATGACAGTTGAAGATTGGTGAGAGTAAATCTGATATAATAATAATAATAATAATCCTTGCATTTGATATAGCGCTTTTCACGTCGGGAATGGACGTCCCAAAGCGCTTCACAGAACACACTGTTTGAAAGTGAATTGATACGCGGCAGCCAATTGTGGACAGAATGTAAAAGTCTGATGTTTTGAAGTTGGTGTGATAGCATTGTATGTTGGACCCCCAAAAAAGTCACTCTACCTTGCAGTAAATGCGGTGAAGCACTTTGAGACGTCATCCTGATGTGAAAGGTGCTATGTCAAATGTATGTTTTTATTACGTTTATCTTTCTGAACAATATTCAGTGGAGTGCCATATTGCATTCATTGGAGTGGTATCTATTGGTTGATTATACCACATTCATAGTATTCTGCTTTCTTTCTTGATTATTTTTGCTATTTGCTAGTTTGGTATGAACAATGGACAAATGTGTTTTTCTTGTAGTGTTACTCAAGCTAGCCTTAAGTAACTGTTCTATTAAAAGATGGATTTGTGAAACATCACTCGAGATATTACTGGAAGATTTGCTCATCTCAGTCTTGTATTGAGTCAGACTTGGGGCAAGTTCTTAATGGAAAAAAGCAGGTGTCAAAATCAAAATCAGAGTCTGCACATTTTGATCTTGAGTAACATTTATGGTGCTGTCTGAAAATGATTGGTGGCGTAATTGACTGTTCACTTGAAATATCAGTCATTGTGGAGCTGTTATGAACAAAGCTCATAGAGTGCTGAGATGAGACTCAGCAGATGTGTCAGAACTGGTTATTAATTTCTGGCATCCTGTTTTCACACGGTAATTGACCATTGGAATGTATTGGGGGAGGGGGGAAGAGATGGCCGAAACTTGTGGGTCAGTTTTAGAATAAAACTCAGATATAAATGTACAAGCTCGTTTTCACTGGAGAAAAGATAGAGGGAATGTGTTCAAGGTTTTAAAATGTCAAAAGACGCAGATGTGTGTCTGATATCCTTGCCTTTTAAGCTCGATCAGGAATTAAGCTGTGTGTTTAGCACTTTTATGAAAATATCTGAGTTTAGAGGATTATGGACTGCAATCTCCTATGGCACAAATGAGGATACTCAAAAGAATGCATATCCATGATCTTCAAACTCAGACATTCCATAAAAGATGTTAAGCATACGTCTTATGATATGATGATATTGATGGTTAAGGCACACATACACTCACTTATATTGCTTTAATTGCTTCACTGCTACTTCTTTGAAAGACGTTCACTGGAGCAGTGTAGTGATCTGTGACTGCATTTTTCCAGTCTGTCGGACCAGTCAAGTCAACGTGAATTGGGTGCAGATTGCATGAATTTCTACAGTAATCATGTGGTATTGTCAAAAACATTTTTTCAGCATCAGTTTTCTGCCAGAATGGTGCTTTCTGACAGTGATTGAGAAGCAGCAAATGAAGTGGAATAAACAGCAATTGAAGTATTTATACTATGTTAATTCTGAATGTTAGCAGAGTAACTTGATTAAGAGGAAATATTACATTTTTAGATTATAAAGTGCCAGAATATCAATTATAAACCAGAGATGGCCTGAAACTATTGGAAACAAGCTCTGGAAATGGACCATTGGCAATGCCCAGTGATATCTGGATATCCCTGCATATTCCTATTTGACTTTTTATTTTTTGCCTTGAAAACTTCCAATTCCATCTTAAATGCTGTGGTTTTAGCCATCTCAGTTCAGAGTCCTGAGGTAATGTTAATGATAATGCAGCTGACTCAGCAGCTATTAGCAAAGACTGAGAATCAAATCTGAGATTTTTCAAATCCATACGACTGCATTTTACACTGACCAGTAAACATGTTGGTTGATTGGGTCGGGGGTGGGGACAGGGACTTTGTATTTGATTTGTAACAAATTTAATGGGAAGAGCATTTTACTGCATCAGCCTGATGGTAATGCTGTAGCGTAGCGATTAAAGCACTTGCTTTGCAAGTGAGAGGACCTGGGCTTGATTCTTAAGGCAAAACCTTAGGCAAATTTCCTTACTCTACACGCCTCTGTTTATCGAGCGGTAAGTAGGAACCCGGTTGTTAGTCATTCGGTGGATCACTTTCCGGGGGTTGTAATCTCTTTTATATAATTTTTTAAAAATTGGTTACTCATTCCGTGACTGTTTGTGGGACACTGTTGTGTGCAATTGGCTGCCTCACTTCACCCACAAAATATACACACAATTCAATTCACAGCATATTCTGTGAAGCCCTTTGAGATGTCTCAACAAAGTGATAAGGCGTTGTATCAAATGCAAGGATTATTTTGGGAAGAGAAGAAATAACAGACCACATTTTAGACGTTTTATGCTTTTACAGATCGCCCTTTTCTGTGTGTGTGGACAAAAATATCTAAACAGTAAAATAATGCCACTTGTCAAGTAGCACCTTATAACTCTTCCTTATTTTGTTGTTCAGATGCTGTGCCACAGGAGTGTCAACAAAAGCATCTTTGGTTCAACTTCATGAAGGCACCTCTTCATCTTTGTGAATCGCACAACCGTTTTCCCTGCTCTTGGATTTCTACGTTTCTGTGGTGTAAAATACAACAGTCCATGAGGCACATGCATTTGGAGAGCTCTGAGAAGGAACAGTCTAAGGACGTACCTCTGCAGGCTTCAGGTCATGCCAATGGCAGCCTCCAAGGTTCACCAGCAAGTGACTACAGTGTGGACTCTAATGATGTCTCACAAAGAGGTGTTTTGGGAGAATACAGTGAGGGGGAGGTCAGATTTCAAAAGGTGTACCAGCTCTCAATATTTTCACACCTATCTAGCACTTCCAATAGTTCGGAGCAGAGAAACTGCAAACAGGGTATTAAGAGATGTCTGAGTGAACAGCATCCAGACCTTGAGCCTAATCAGAAACGAATACATGTGCGTTGTAAAAATCCTTCTATGTTGACTGAAAACTTAAATGCTTTTCACTGTGGAACTGACAACGGCAATCATCCGGAACCGGTTGTGGAAAAAACAAATGAATTTACAGATCAGGAAGATAACTGTTTCCATGATGGAGAGCCAGTTATACATGGGTCTGCGCAACACTTTTCTCACAGTGGTTTGCACGTAGTGGAACATAAAGGCCTTCGGGACGATATCTTGTTAGAAGATGGAGAGACTTGTACACCTGCAAGTAAATCAACACCAAAAACTCCCTCTGAGAAATGGGCGCCACCTAAAGTGAGTGCTGGTTTGCCCTCTTCTGAGAAAACACCCTCCTCCTGTGGACAGACTGCTACTATCCCAAGCCGATGTACAGTAAAACGAAAGCTGCTCTCACCAACAAATGCATTGGGGAAAGAGATGTGCTTAGGGGATGAATGTCCCTCTGTCGCAAAGAAATGTAGGATTCAGTTATCTCATTCCATCCCAGTATCCTGCAGAAGTACCGATGCCAAAGGTGCACCTTTCTGGAATCACTTACTTCCATCGTCGAGAGATGCATCCAAGGTGAGTGTTAAATATCTTGTTCTTCGCTTCTTGTGCTTTCAGTAAACCATTTCCTAACTGTGATCTTTCTCTTTATCAAACGCATTGAACGGAAGTCGAGGAGAAAGCATGTTCAATACTTACTGTTTTTTTTAGGAAAAGGGAATTGTCAAACCTGTTAAAGTAACCACCTCAATTCCGCAACCACCCTGGAACGGTCCCTTGCTTTGATAATGAACATTGTGTGGTAATTATTTCCAGGTGTTCTTTTTTTTATATCTGTTTGATCTGAGATGCATTTTGTAGTATAAAGGTACTTATGTAGCATAAAGGTACAGCTACTACACTCTGGATCTCGCTCCCTCAATCCCTTCGCCTTGCCCCCTCCTTCCCCCCCTTTAAAACGCGCCTAAAGACATTTCTTTTTGATTATGCTTACGGTCACCTCCCTCTCCCCCTGGCTAAATGTCAGACTTTGCCACAGTGAAGCCCTCCTAGATGCTACACCGCATGAAGGGTGCTATACATGCAAGTTGTTGTAGGATAAAGGTATTCCTGGTGTGTAGTTTCTGGTTCCAAGGGACTAACTTCACTGCTGTTTGATTCATAGAAAGTACAGTCCAGAAACAGGCCATTTGGCCCTTTCAATCCAGCCGGTGAATATACTTCACACGAGTGCCCATTCTAGATCCTATCCCTTGTTCCCTATTCCGGCCCGTTCCCTATATCCCTCAACTTTATTCTCGCTCAACCATGTGCCCAGTCTATTTTTGAACATGCACATGGTTGCTGCCCTAATAACTGACTGTGGCAGAGAACTCTACACTCCCACCATTCTGAGAAGCCCCCAAACTGTGCACAGTATCCTGTTGTGGACTGACCAACTTGAGATGCCACTGATTGTCCAACAGCTAATCATAGAATTGCTTAACTATTCAAAGTAATGGAATACAGGGAAATCTTTTTAATTTTGCATTTATGAAGCATTTGGCTTAAATGCTGGTTATATCTGTTGATGCCAATTATTTCTCATATTCAAATGCTGACAATTAATTACCACACCAAATAAAATAAAACAACCTTTGATGTTACTATAACTTCCGTTGCCCTCATGAATCTTTTTGTCACTGGTGCCGACTTTTCAATATATGAAAATTGAATTATGAATTTCAACATTATTTAGTCTCTCTTCACTGGTCAGTTGGAGTAGATGAGGCACACTGTGCTGGATTACGATATTCATTCCTTTAGTAAAACAATTTTGGGGATGACTCCAGAATACGTGTTGGGATAGTGCAGGAAATAATCTGGGTAAATAATCCTTCCATCTCACTTATAATTTAAAAAAAAATTCAATAAATTACGTAACTGTTATTAAAATCTGTTTATTATTTTTTTAAAAATTGCAACATCAAGGTGAATCATTTTAACATAGAAAATACTGTTGTTTCGAAAAATGTTTCCAACACAATTTTAAGACTTGAATTGCATCTCCCACAATCACACATTTCACCATATTTCTGAAGTAGGAAACATTGGGGGTGATCCTGTTATAAGGTCCTTGTTAGAACATTGCTTTGCTTATAACACAGATGTCTTGTAGTACACTTGCAGCAATGGTCAGCTACGAATGCTCACCAAACTGCCAAGCATGCATAAGAAGGGTAATGAGTAGCGACCTGATGACATGAAAGCATGTAATATTTTTCAGTGTCGTAACAGGTCTGTCCAATTCTACAAACTGAAAACACCGTGTATAAAGTGAGACAACTAAAACACACTTATAATTTAGATGTTGCTTTGGTTGTGTTAGAACCGTAGAAGTTTAGAGCACAAAAGAAGGCCTTTTGGCCCATTGTGTCTGTGCTGGTTCTTCTCAGAACAATCCTTTCAGTGCATTTTCCTGCGCTTTCTTCATACTCCTTTTTAGGAGTTTGTTAGTCTGACTCCTTTTTAGGTGTTTATCTCGTCCTTTTTTAAGAGCTAATCTGAATCCTGACACAACCACCCTTCCCGGCAGGGCATTCCACGTCCCAACTACTCTGGAAAAAGATTTTCCTAATCTCCCCATTTGCTTGTTTTGATCACGATCTTAAATTGATGCCCTCTGGTCACTGACTCACTAGCCAGTGAAAATTTCTCCAGATTGACTCTATCAAACCCTTTATAATTTCAAAGACAACTATTAGGTTACCCTTCAACTTTTGATCCAATGGAAAAAATTCCCAATTCCTCCAGTCTCTGCTCGTAGGCCAAACCACTCATCCCGTTGAGTTTTTGTACTTCATTCAGTTCCAGATCGTGTAGTGCCAAGTTTCAGAATATCGATGCTACATTATGCATTGTAATCTTAAACAAAGACAAACATGTAGCACATTTATTGTGGTGGAATTGGCATGACATCACACATGCCATACACAATACACAATAAATAAACATACATTGAGCATGTTGATTTATGCATATTTCATTGCACCATCCTGAATATTTAACTGTGGAGTCGTTGAATGTGAGATTATACTTGATTTACAGCTTCACCTCCATTCTAAAAATCATTTGTCCTGTTCTTTTCAGCAATATTGTAGAAGTCAGCATTTTGTGAAAGCACTATGGGCCTTGGTTCTCCAACTTTTTTTCTCAATTTAAAAAAAAATAGTGAGCTGGGCTTCACATCCGCTTGCTGTGTTATTTTTAAAAACGACAAATTCTGAATTTTGCTTGCTTGGCTTATACATAGACCTTACTTTGTGTGTAGATTTTGCGAACTAATTTCAAAGCGCGCAGTAAGAATTGCAGTAGAATATGATTGGTCATGGTCTTTCCATGCATAATAGCTGAAAGAATTGGCTGAATGACACTTCAACCAGAATGCAAACTGAGACAAATCGAAAACATGATCAAAGCATGACGCTCTGTGTCAAATCCTATTGTTTTGGATTGCTGGGTGTTTGTAGAGCAGCCGTTTCTTTTTCCCATAGAAAGTTGCACAATTTAAAATTCTAAAAAAAATCATTGTAGAAATCCTGATTCCCTTTTCCAGAATAAAACCAGTTGAGGTATGATTCTTTGCAGAGTTCCCTATAAATATTGTTTTTATTTTTTCCTGGAGAGGTTGCTGAAATGCTTCCAAACTCTGTCTTAATAATTTTGCTCTGGCAGATGTTACAGATTTAGTTCTGTTGCATAGTTCTGACTTGTGCAGATTCTCACTGGTGAGCATCTGTTTATTTTATTTCACTTTGGAAGCTTTTTCGAAATAGACTTGCAAAAAGAGCTGTGAATATTTTAGTGTGAGTTACTGTATGTAATTTGAAGTTGGTATCCAAGCAGACATTATTACCTACTGTCACTGTTTTCTATTAACACTCCTATATTCTTCTTCATTTGTGGTCTATCAGTTTTTACTGATAATGATGCACAATAAACATTTCCAGATAAGTATTGCACCATAATATCAAAAACTCTTTTCTCCAGTTCAGTTCCTCTGTAATTCTTTCAGTTGACTGGACTGTATAGTCACAATTGGAATACAAACTATCACTTGTTCACTTGTACCACTGAATTTTGAGAGCAAAAATCACTAACCAGATTATTCTGTGTTCCCTTTACCATTAGAATTCTTCGGATTGCATCAATGCTGGCAGAAGGTTAAAAAATGGATTGCGCTCAAAAACGTAAGTGTACTTTACATTGTGTGTGGTTTAGCATTGCCAAATCCGAGATTCGCTGTATTACCTTTCACTTTATGAAGGCTATGCTATTTTGGTTTACGTTACTGTAAGAGTCAAAATAAAATTGTTTCCATTTGTATATCAGCTATTTTCCACATTCAGCATGTCAACTCAGGAGAGTTTAGGCAATTAGAGGTTGCCTGTTCTTTGTGCCTTGAGTCAGAACTCTGCCTTCTGTTTGCATTTTCTCTATCCTTTCCTCTTCTTTCTCCCTTCCCATGTAAAAATAGGATATTTCTGTCATCACCACCTGGACTGTTAATTCAAGTGAGCAAATGCTACTTTATTTTTTCCTCTCTCCTCCCCCACCTTCTCTATCTCTCTCTTTCTTTCCCCCCTCCACAGGAGACTAGATTCCAGTTTAGAGATTCAACTAAAATGCATCAAGAATGATTTAGCCTGGAAATGCTAGCTTCAAAATCTGTGTAATCTGGCTTTTCCTACAACCAATCACAACTGACTTGTTATAAGACTCCAAATTCACATAAGTGTAAATTTTATTGTGGTTCAGAATAGACATGTAGCTTTGCTATTGAGCATTAATACACTTTGGGTCTTTCTATGGTTGTTCGAAAAGAAAGAAACTGGCCGAGTAGCATTTGAAAGAAGCAGCTTTGGGTATTATTGCGTAAATCTAAATCTTATTTTGAACAGAATCCAATGATCTTCGTTCAAATTGACCTTTGAATTGAATAATGAATCAATCAGATTTATCGTGCCTCAGGTGACAATTGATTCTCAAACACTGCATACGGTATCCAGATCAATAGTACAAGTATCTCATTTGTGGGGCTTCCCTCCAAATGTTCTCCAATCGGAGTCGCCCCTCTTGGATATGAAATACAGTAGGTCTCTGAAATTTCATCCAAGTTGCTGTTCATTTGCAAGTCAATATTTTGAGCAAGCCATTTTGAGTGTTCGAAAGGCCATATCAATAATATCAATAATATGATCCCAACCCTGAACCTGCCCTTGCTCAGTGCCCACGCATAAATAATTCTACAGAAGATTCCACATTGCTTTTTGCTGTTATTGCACTGAATTTCTTTAGATATTCTTGAGTGTAAAGATGATCTTAACATTTTGAAGTGAGTTTTTAAATGGAGTTTATTCAGTTCTTGGAGCTATATGTGCTAGTCTATTTTATTGGTTAACTAATTAACCTTAGTAATTAACCTTGCGGTTTTATATATCAACCTTTTGTTCATCTGTAAAATGTCAGTGATATTTACTGAATCGTGTTTCTTTAACATTTCCCCAGAGCCTCTATTGAAACACAGTTTAAAAGTTAAAGGATTTCCTTTTTTTATCAATAAGTAAAGAATGGTTATAAATTAATGGGTACACAATACACTGAACATTTTTTATAGTAATTGATAGAACATTGTCAGCATTCTCCCTTACATTGCTTTCTGAGAAATCAATTAACCATAGAACCATAGAAATGTACAGCACAGGAGATGGCCATACAGCCCATTGAGTCTGTCTGCTCCCTCGAGCAATGTTTTCAGTCCCAGGAAGCAGAATGTACTTAGACCCCTGTTGCAGCTTTCATGTTTTTCTGTGTTATCGCTTAAAGTAACCTCCTTGCCACATAAAGTTCCTGCAAGTTGTCCCTCCCCTCCCCGTCATGCTACCCTATTATCACTTCTTGAAACATACTGACTAGAATTGTGCAAGTGATGTCTTTGTTTTCTGCAATTGTGCAAGCTGCACTTCTGCCTATCCGCTTATCTTTGAGTACATCCCCAGTAGTTAACTATGTAGTAGTTTTACAGTGTGCTGGATTTTACATGGTTGGTTGGCATGTTACTTTGCAAGAAGACTGATATTACCAGAAACTTAGATAAATAAATTGATTTACAATGTGGCATAAATACCATCCCCCCAAGCCTTCCCCCACCTTCCTCTCGGACATCTCCACTCTCCTATCTTCCCTCTCCCTCTACTCTGAACGCCTCCTTATCTTAGGTGACTTCAACCTCCACTTCACCCCCTCCTGCTCTACCTCTGCCGACTTCTCCTCCAGTCCTCTTTTCCCTCAACCTCTCCCTCCTCATCCACTCCCTCACTCACGACCGTGGCCACCCCCTTGACTTGGTGATCACCCGGGGCCTAACCATCTCGGACATCACCATTGTCGATAAAGCCATCTCAGACCACCACTTCATCTCCCTCAACACCTCAGTACCCCTTCCCCTTTCCCAACCCTCCACCATTACATACCGTCCATGGAAAAAAATGTCTTCCCTCTCCATTATCCTGGAGTCATCTGAATTCCTACACCTCTGGCCCTCACTGACCGATCTTCCCTCCTCATTCTCCTTTCTCTACAACTCCCTCTCCTCCATTCTGGACTCACTTGCCCCCATCACCTCCCAAACTGCCTCATACTCCCATAAATCCCCCTGGTACACCAGCCATCTCCTTTCCCTCAAGGCACAAGTACGAGCTGCCGAACACTCCTGGACCAAATCCAAACTAACAGTCCATCAGCAGATTTGGCTTCACCAAGATATACCAATGCGCTCTTGTCTCCGCCAAATCCTCCTTCTACTCCAAGGTTATCTTGGAAGCAAAGGACAACCCCAGGGTTCTCTTTTCCACCACTAATCGTCTCCTCCGTCCACCTTCCCACGCCTCGCCCATCCTCTCCTCAAGCTCCCAACTGTGAGGAGATGCTGGACTTCCTCGAATCTAAAATCGAGGGGATACGTTCAGCCACCTCAGCCCCATCCACAACCATCCCCACATCACGTCTCCCTCATGACCCACCCCCCACCCATCCCCCCTACATTCCTTCGATCCTAACTCTCCCTCCTCCCTCACCACAAATGTCCGCAAACTCAAACCCACCACCTGCTCCCTCGATCCCATCCCCACCTCTCTCTTCATCTCCCAGCTCCACCTTCTGGCCCCTCTCCTGTCCAATGTCATCAACCTCTCTTTGTCCACTGGTTCAGTTCCCACACCCCTAAAAACAACCGTCATCACCCCCATCTTGAAAAAACCTTCCCTGGATCCATCCCTCCTCTCCATCTACCGCCCCATCTCTAACCTCCCATTCCTCTCCAAGGTCCTGGAACGAGTCGTCGCGTCCCAGCTCCGCTCCTTTCTCTCTCGCCATTCCCTCTTGTATGTGGATGACACCCAACTCTATCTTTCTGCCTCCACCCTCAACTCCAGGACCACTGCTGTCCTGACAGACTGCCTGTTGGACATCAAATCCTGGATGAGAGCAAATTTCCTACAGTTGAATGTGAACAAGACTGAGGCCCTCCTGATTGGCTTGTGCCAGCGCCTCTGCACCTCAGGCTCTGGCAGCATCAACCTCCATGTTGCACACTACAGCTCACCAAGCCAGTCAGGAACCAAGGTGTCCTGTTCGACCCTCAACTGTCTTTTCTCCCCCACATTCAAGAAATGACCCGCTTTACCTTCCCTCACCTCCGTAACATCACCTGACTTCACCACTACCTCACCCCTCAGGCCGCTGAAACTCTTGTTCATGCCTTCATCACCTCCAGACTCGACTATGCAAACGCGCTGCTTGTCGGCCTTCCCAACTCCCCCCTCCACAGGCTGCAGATAATCCAGAGCTCTGCAGCCCGTGTCCTCTCCCGCACCAAACTCCGTGACCCCATCTCCCCCACTCTCGCCCAACTCCACTGGCTTCCTATCCTTCAGAGGATCCAGTTTAATATCCTGGTCTTCACATACAAAGCCCTCCATGGCCTCACCCCACCCTACCTCTGTGACCTCCTAACTCCCTATCAACCCACCCACTCCCTCCACTCAGCCGGCTCTGGCCTGCTCCACATCCCCCGACCCACCCACCCCATCGTTGGTGGGAGAGCCTTCAGCCACTCTGCCCCCAATCTCTGGAATTCCATCCCCCGGGTCACTCCGCCTTGCCCCCTCCTTAGCCTCCTTCAAGTCCCGCCTCAAGACCCTCCTCTTCGACCATGCCATCAGCCACCCCCCTTCCCCTCCCCTCCCTTCCCCCCTCCCAACCCCAGCTCAGGTCTGAAATGCTGTACACTGTCCAGCACCTTGGGATGTCCTCCTGATGTGAAAAGCGCTATACAAATGTAATCTTGTTGTTGTAAAAACTAATCGTGCTGCCAGCACAATCTGCTATTACTGTCAAAATAAGTTAATTTTAAACAAATTAACTGTTTATATAATCAGTTCTATCTTGTCCTTCAAAGCAGTTGTGAACATAAATTTGATATTCCTTTTTTTTAAAAATCCATGAAATCCCTTCCTTGTAGCTTATTCCTTATTTAATGTTTAAGTGGAATTTGTCTGATAAATGGAACACAAGCTCTCTTCTTACGTGAAACTTGAGTTCTTAAATAAAAATATTACATAGTGAAACAGATTTTTCTTTAGGAGAGATTGTGAGCAATCTAAAGATGATCTCATTCGTATTTGCCCAAAGAAGTACTTCTGTAATGTTTTCTTATAACCAAATGACTTGCCAGGCCATTTCAGAGGGTGTTAAAGAATCACATATTGTGGGACTGGAGTTGTGTGTAGGTCAGATCAGGTGAAAGGCATATTTCTTTCCCTAAAGGACATGAGTGAACCAGTTGTGTTAATACAATCATCTAGCAGGTTTATGACTATTTTTCTCGCTCAGATTATCTTCAAATTTTCTAAAATAAATTAAGCAAATGTCTTAGGGGAATTGAAACCCATGACTGTTGGGTCGTTTGTCCAATAACTTTGATTGTCCTTCAGCTCCCTTGATTTCATTCTTCCAGAATGAAAACCCAACCATCTTGGCGATCTGTTCTAGATGTTACTTATGCTGTGTAAATAAATAGTTTCTGGTATCTGTCCTAAAATTACCCTTCTCAACCTTGAACCTGTGCTATTATGTTCAATTCCCTTGCGTATCTCAAAAGTATTGGTCTGGTTTCACTTTCTCACACTCAGTTAGCATCTTATATTTCCTATAGTTCACTCTGGGACGTCTCTTCAAGGTTGAAATGGGGTACCCAATTTATCCATTCTCATAGGTCATCCCTCTGTTAATGCAGATTATCCTTGTTAACTTTCCTCTGCTCTGCCTTTGGGGCCTGTCAGTCCTCTTATGTTGCAGTGACCAAAACTGTGTGCTATTCTCTTAGTGGAGTCTAACCAGAGCATGACTTCTAAGGATTTGAACTCAATTGATTTGGCAGTTTTGCCCAGCATCCTGTTGACATGATCCGTCAACTAAACCTCTTCATTTCCACTTTATTCCCTGTCTGTGAAGTATATGTGCCTCCTATTTTTACCTCTTAAATGGAGCTTCTTGCATATATCTGTATTGAACTTCGTTTACCTGTCTTCAGCATATCTTGTTAAGCTATCTTTGTTAAAACTTGAGTGTCGTCCAATTCTACAGTTCTGCTAACTAATATGAGAATTTTAATTTACATTGTGCCTTTCGTGTCATAAGGGTGTCTCAAAGTGCTTCACAGTGCTGATTGGAAGGGGAAATGGCACCAACAGCACAATCAAAGAGGTACCTTTTTGAGACATGCCTCAATCGACTGAAATGAGCCACCCAGGCTAATGCCCTTCAAATGTATTCTTTCACTTGCTAGGACTTGGCATAGTTTCTATCCCTTCCTGTGATAATGCAACTCGGGTCAATAACGCACAATATGGGAATCATTCGCATGAAGCAAGACCTACTGCTCTCTGACACAGATAATTGGCACTCTAATGTACGGCGTGACTGTGCAAGACAGATGGCACAAACGTTATTAGAGCTGGCCGCTTAACATTTGACCTACTGATTTCTCAGATATTGCCACTGCTATCAGATAGTGTCAGTGGAAATGTTTTATTTGACTGCCCTCGAATAAGTGACCACCGACAAAAAAAAAAAGGTTACTAAAGGTCAATTCCGTTGCCACAAACAAACGCTCAAATGAAGATCTTCTGCTCCAGGAATAGAGAATCCTGTACCATGATTGCTCCAGGATTTTGCTCATACACTCACCCCATCCTCAGTTTCTGGGGCAGAAAGATGAAAGAAATTGAACCGGGAGGAAAAAACAGTAATTCTGTAGCTCTGGAATATAAACATGTATTATTGGAAGTGCTCAGAAAATCAAATTAGCATCTTAGAAGGAAACCTTAGTTAATATTTTAGTTCCATAAGCAAGTGGGGCAAATATAAAATTGATTTAGCAGTGACACAGACACGATGGGCTTATTGCCCTCTTCTGTGCAGAAAATTCCTCAATCTATGTCTGACCCTGAAACCGATCTTCTTTGGAGTTGTGTCTCCAACATCTGCTATACTACGTTCTCCCCAAAAAATCCTTCATAACATTTGCTCAACGGTTTGTTGATGAGAAAGAGAAGCCAAATAACCAGGAGGCACCACTACAGATAATTGACATCAGTATGATCAAAGGAGAGCTGCTGGGTGAAGGATTTTCAATGGAAAATGTTTTGGTTCCAGGATAGGGATGATCTCACTTAGTGTGAAACCTCTGGAAAATCTTTAAAGGTAGTGTCAAATGCAGTTCCAAGCAACAGAAATGGTGCCAATGTCTCATAGTCTGGTTAAAATGGTTCAATAGGGATCATCCTTATGTTGGTTTTGCTGACTTATTGTGTGGAGGACAACATTTATTAAGTATACTGTGCATCATTAGGTCTTTAGATTTAACCAATTCAGAAATCATTGCCTGGTTGGAAAAGTGTCTATCGTAAACTTTAAGGGAACACAGTTGTAACCTTCACACGCAAAGTGATGTCAGAATCAATCTGACAATATGAAGTTGACTGACTTTGACCTAATGGACGCAGAGGACTGAGTTATCAGGGGTTGTCTTGTGCCAAGTATCTTTCCCTTCAGCTCTTGGTTTAACTAATTCTAAATTGTTAGTTTATTTCTGTATTTACTGTTTAGGTAACCGTACATTGAAAAGCAAACCGTAACAGAGGCTGAAACTTTTTATTTGACTTATTTAGCTCTGAGCCAGATAGTGGGTCAAATAAACATCGTCTTACATTGCAGTACTGCCTTCCCAGCATTCACTGTCAATGAGGGAAGCCCCACAAAGGAATATTTGCTAAGTTTAAAACGTAAAATGCAACTTGATGTGATCTATTTTATATCTTCAGGAGATCTCTATGCAGTGCATTTGGGGGAGAATCCAGCAAGTTTTCGTCAAGTTCCAGCGCCTCTCCTTCTGTTAGCCGTTCTTTGCTTGGCAACTTTGAGGTAAACTTCTATTATATCAGCATGATAGATCTTGTAACTATGCATCAGTCGTGCTGTGATGATCAACATGCGTTTGATCAAAACTAACAAACCAGTTGTTGATTTCTAAAAAAAAACTTCAACTTAACTTTTACAATGTTATAAATTCACACCATTCAAATGAAAGGCAATTTGCAAAGGTGCAGGAATAGGGTGGAGGGGTAGAGAATCTGGATCAGTAACCTACAAGAATGAAATGCATCCTTTTTGATATGCACACTGTACTGTAATTTACATTTCACTTGAGACATTTATTTGGTTCTAGGAGTCGCTGCTAAAAGGAAGATTTGCACCATCGGGAAGAATTGAAGGTTTTACAGCGGAACTGGGAGCGAGTGGATCATACTGCCCGCAGCATGTGACATTACCTGTGGACGTGTCTTATTATAACATTTCAGAGCACAGTGCGCCATCACCGTTCCTGGTAAGAGGAAAAACATGAAAATTGGAGTAAACATAAGATATTAAATTCGCAATTCATATTCGTACATATTGAATCCTACTGGTAACCAAATGTCATTCACACCAGCTGCTGGAAACTCCAGGGATGAGATCTCAATTGAAATGTGTTGGGGTGGACAAACTAAATGTTGTCATGTACATTGAGTTTCTTGTGTGAATTCATGCAAAAATCTATTGCATTTTAAACCCCACTGTTTATAATCCATCACCAACTGGTGACTCCTCCTTGGGGGCGGTGGGTGTGGGGCTTGTTCAGTTGTGTCTCTTTGAAGTTGAGTTAGTTCCAAGGTGACCTGCCTGTCAATGGAAGATCTGAATCGAGTTAATCCTCAATGGGAGTCTCTGCAGGACACCACAGGGCACTGTTTATGATGGACCAGTTAACCTGGTTTGTTTCCAGATATTTGAGGAACTGTCAAGTCATTGGGGGCTGGGAATCCTTCCCCTTATCTCGTGATAACTCTGCAAGCCAAAGCCTTGTTTAGGTAGGGTGGCATTAACTGCAAATGCTGCAGGTAGATTACCATAATGGTACTCTCAGCAGTTTTAGTTGGGTAACCTCCTCAGTGTACCGTGCTGCCCCTGAACTTTGCTCTTGCCAATTTGATCCTAAATTCTCCCTAAAGTTTGGTAAACTGGTTTCGTCAGTTTGGTCAGCCAGGTGTCTGAAACTTGCTGAGATCCATCACCATGCTTAAGAGTATGCAAACCAGACTGAGTTCCACCTATGTATGTCACAAGACTGGCTGCTCTGTCTTCAGCTGTGCCTTGGAGTACTGCAGACGTGCCTTTCTCAGGAACCAGACTACTGAGATCATCATCAAGGCTTGGCTTGATTCTGTCATTCCGTTGCCAAGTGTGTGAGCGTGTAGCATACCCAGAATATAATGTATAATATAATTGCCTTTAGCTATTTATTTAAACTTTTTTTTGAAAAAAACTGAATGTTGTCATGTATATTGAGTTTCTTGTGCGAATTCATGCATAAATCTCTCTTTTAAGGATAATGCATTATGGTAGATATTAATGTATCGCATATACTGAGGTACAGTTTCCTTTTGTTGAAAGCACAGCCAATAACTATTGGGGTATATTTAGCAATAGCCCGTGCTGCTTTCAACAGCAATGGCAATGTCATGATGTCTGTAGAAGCCAAACACAGCTAACATTCCCTGAAGGAATTTGCATTCTTCATTTTATTATCACAATTATTCTTTGCACTTTTTAAAGATCACATGCTTGCTTTATTTTTAATGAACTCCAAAGTTGTACTTTTCTTGAACCTCCTGTTTACTCCAATTTTGGAATTTTCTGGTTTGCGTTAGTGTGCAGAACTGACATTATCCCATTGTTTGATCATACATTTGTAATAATAATAATCCATGCATTTGATAAAGTGCCTTATCACGTCGACAAGACGCTTCACAGAATATTTGTGATACTTGGACTTAAACCTTGTAATTTATTCAACCAAATATCTACATGATGGACATAATCCTGTCTCCTTATCAACATGAAATGATTCAAATTTTAACCAAACATTACAGAAAATTATTTAGTTTTTAAGAAATATTGCTTCTGGAAATGTTCTGTCTCCTGTGTCTTGTGAATGTTATCAAATGTTAATGCGTTCCTGATGTTATAGGATTGTTAGCAAATCTGGAACTGTCCTCGGCAACCTCAGGACTTTAATTTTTAAAATTGTTTTAACTTGATGGTGAATATTATGCGCCATTTCTTTCAATGCGCCAAAGAAACTGGTGCTGAATTTCACCTCTTGCAGTGTTTGGCTAGCTAATTGTACAATACAAAATTATATTTGTATAGCGTCTTTCATGTCGGGAAGATGTCCCAAGGCGCTGGTATAATTGTATAATAATTGATTCAAGTCCAAGAGGTAAACACAGGTGTGGATTGGAATTTACAACCATGTGATGTACCAGCCTGTGTGAGATATAAGAATCTTAATAGGAAGGACTGGATATTTTGGCCAATGAGACACTTTTCATGACTGATTGTGGCGTTTTCATCACTATATTGTGTACTTGGGAAAGAAGAAACCCTTTGATACGTTTAAATTCATATTGGCACTTTGAAAAGAATAATTACCTGTTTGCTGATCAGTGTAATTCTTGTTGACAACAAAAAAATTACGTTTATGTAGAGGCTTTCATGTCGGGAGGATGTCCCAAGGGAGAGAATTTTATCTGGTGCCCTAGCCAAACAATCCCCCAAATAAAATTGGTCACTCACTTCATTGCTGTTTGTGGGGCATTGCCGTGCACAAATTGGCTGCTGCATTTCCCTACAAATACACACTACACTACAATAAAATCCTGTGAAGTGCTTTGAGACGTTTCAATGAGAGACCCGGGTTCAGTTCCCAGCAGGGTGAAACCTTGGGCAAATTTCCTTACTCCACACACCTGATAATAACCCCTCAAGAAAAAAAAGCAATAACAATTTGGTCACTCAATCCACAACTGTTTGTGGGACACTGCTGTGCGCAATTGGCTGCCGCGTTTCACCCACAAATATACAGTCAATTCACTTTACAGTATATTCTGTGAAGCATTTTGAGAAGTCTAGAAGACGTGAAAAGCACTAGATCAAATGCAAGGATTATTATTATTATTGAACTTTGCTGTCCTTTTTATTTTCCAATTTAGGGTGTGATAAATCTGGAATCGTTGGGAAAGAAGGGTTACAACATCCCCAAAGCAGGAACCATCCAAGTGGTGAGTGTGTTTGGGTCATAACTACACCTTTTATTCTAAGGATAATTACAAAACATACACATGTTCAGATTTAATTTTTTGTTTGTTTTTCAGTCTAAGCGCATGATAGTTTTCCTTAAATATTTCCTGAAATGTTAACAGCCTGAATTTTAAAAGTGAAGTTTCACCAGCACAGACTCGATGCACCAAGTGGCCTCCATCTGTGCTATAATTTCTATGAATTTTTCTTAAATTATAAATTGGACTGCTCTTTATTAGCCTCATTTCTGCCTGTATGTATGTACATTACAATGATCAATTCTTGCATTTGATAAAGAGTGTTTCACATCAGGAGGACACCTCAGATACCATCATGAGATTTACTGTTAAGTGTAGTGACTGTGTATATTGTAAGTTCATGATTATTATTTACCTGATCTGGTTTATACGCAACTCTGACCTTCTGCACTCTTCTTCCCTCCCCTCCCCCCATCCCCATTCAGCTCCACATACTATACGTGTAAGCATGACATCTCCTGACCAGCCCAAATGTTTGGGTTCTTGCCGTTTGCTGATACACTTTACACCAGTTGTCCCAGCAAGAGTGCCCCATTTTTAATACATGGTTTCAACCTTTTAGAATGACCCTCACCGCCCCCCCCAACACACACACACACCACACACAAACATAAACACACACACACACACAGTAGTAGAGCATGGATTTAGTTGGAGCACAGGACTACTGTGAGCTGGGACTAGAAGTCCGAATCAGCCATCTTCCCATGCTCAAAAAATGGATGATTTTCAGGTTGTTAGCTGACTGCTAATGGTGCTTCATGAAGGAACAGCAACAACAATAACTTGCACTTATATAGCGCCCTCCCTGCAGGGTAGCGTCTCAGAGCGCTTAAGTGATATCAGCTGCACTCCTGGTGCATAGAGCAAATGCACAGATAGGGAAGTAACTTTAGCAATGCTTACTGCACATTGTGGTAAGAAAGGCAGTAGTCTGATGATTTGGAAAGCGGCTATTTTTCTCACTTGCTGCCCTTGGTGGTGAAAGATTGATTGATCGATGATGCTTTCTTTGGTCTACAAATGAAAGTGTCACGGAGTGTCGTGCAGGTATAAACTCGTATTCCTTCCTTTAGTCATTGTGAGGGAATGGCCAAGCAGCCGTCAGGTGCTCACTACAGAGAAAAGACACAAAGGTGACTATAACACAAACTATATCCGTGTGGTGTGGTCAAAAGCACCAGAACAGATTACCGACATACCTTATTGTCTGGGAATTGTATGTAACATAGCATGACCGAATTGGAGAAGTGGCTAAGAAGAACATGTTGTCTTTACCAAATGTAAAAACAAATATACGTAGTGTTTTTGTATCACATCTGTTTCAAGTTCTAGCATTAGTTCTAAAATCCTCAACAAGTATGATCTGTGATATATGCCAAATAATTTTCCAAAGATAGATTGTTACATTAAATTATCACATTAACAGAGTATGTCCTTTATTTTAGAAATTTTGCATAGGTGATAAAAATTCCCATTAAAATTTGAATTCTTGAATGGAATTGAAAAGCATTGGTTCCGATAACAATTCTATGAATCGGTTTTATTTTCCATATATGTTCTTACTTAACAATCTTTTCACATATACCAAGTGGGATAGGGAAAATTGCATCTAGTTATTTATTGTATGGTTTATTGCATTTATCTATTGTATGGTTTAAATGTTTCATTACACAGTAAATACCTTGATAGCAATCATCTTTGTATGTGACTCTTGTGATCCCAAATTTCATTCTCAAAAGGAATGAGTCTCCCAGAGAAAGAGAGAGAGAAAGAGACCATATATTTAATTTCCCACCTGAGAGAAGATGTTTTGCTGGAGTTCCAGCAAGTAGCCAATTTTTAGTTTGATTTTAGTGCCAAAATTGGCAAAGATACTGGCTAATGCCTGCACAGGTTAATGGGGGCGAGGTTCGGGGCAGGGGTGGGGGGGGGGAGATTAACTTGTCAAATAAATCAGTGGGGCGGCTTTAATTTCTAGCCAGGAAATGACTTGGACGTCGCTAGTAAGTTGCGTTTATAGTGAAGAAATAATTTCTTCTTTGGGATGATTGTTTTTTTAAAAAAAACCTTCTTGCAGAAATGCTTCTTCTTCCCCCCCCACCCGTTCATCCCACTTCCCACATATGGTTTATCTTTTAAAATATCCTTTATGGTCAAGACAATTGAATAACTAAAACGTCACATCTGGAGCAAAAGCCTCTCCAATGCCTCAATGCACTTCTCCATTTGGTACAGAGCCAATACAAATTGGGCAGGTTCCAGCTTTAATCCCTCCTGAGGTAACTGAATTCAGCCAAGTTAAGACAGACTGTAATTAACATTAGTACCCCTGAGCTGAAGAGGACAAAACCAGCAGTTAAGGTTACTGTACTTGATCATTATCAATGAACCCTGACTGAAAAGTGCCAACCCCAGCCCCGGATGTGAACCCCTCTAAATTCATTGTTCAACGGTCATTTTGGCAAAGTACTAGAGAGCTCCCGTACTTGCCACTGTATCTGACCGGTCAACACCTTCAGGGGAGATGTGGAGAAAGTTGGATGGGAGAAGAGAGAATATGGTTATCATTAACGAATCTAGGCCTGGAATGGTGTTTTCACTTTTGTTTTCTTGTTAGGGGTTTTCATAATTATTATTTTGGTTATGAAAAAGAAAAAGAAAATGTTTAAGTCTTAAGTGTACTTTATAGCTAGTTGCCAGTTCCACTTCTCTAAAAGCCGTGTAAAACCTCTTGGTGCTTGCACTTTATTAAGGCATAGAAATATCTTACAAGGTATTAATGGTGATGGGACTAATTAATTCTGCACCATTATTGTCGTCCCTCTTTAAAGGATTTCGCCAATGAAAAAAGGCAACATTGTAAATTTCAAGCTACCTGAATTGGCAAGGGAAGTTGGTTCCAGTTAATGCATAAAATACACTGGATTATGGAATACTTCCTTGAGCTATTTGCTACTATAGACTCATTTTTAAACCAATGCTATGTGATAAATGTCTGTTTTGAAAGATGCACAGGATCTCCACAGACTTTCTGGAACTATTTAATGGATTATTTTTTGGACTCTTTCCTTCCACCCCTGTCAAACCAATCGTTGTTTACACTAGAGACGTTGTGCTGCTCTACAGCAAGTATTATATTTCAATTCTCCAATGTAAACCTTCCTGATTGAGCTGCAGTGCTGCCAAGACCATAACCAATCTTGCCTGCCTTGGAGCTAGTTCTTTACTAGTTTCATATCTTTGATGCAATCCCAAAAATAGAAGAGTTTTGGTTTAAATGCTCAATACGATTCTTGGCCCAACACCAATTGCTACTTTGAGCTGTTTTGTTTTGAAGAGTAGATTGGTGTCAGCCTGGCTTAGTCGTTTGCGTTCTCACCTCCAAGTCAGAAGGTCTTTGACCGGGACTTTGAACTCAGTCTAGGCTGACCCTCCAGTGTAATGCTGGATGCAGTCGTTTGGATGAGACATTAACCCAAGTCCTCCCTCCCTGTTCAGTTTGGATGTTGAAGATTCTACAAATCAAAAAGAGAGCTCTATACACAAATTGGCTGCTCCATTCGTCTATAAAATACACAGTCATTACAGTTTAATATTAAATCCTGTGGAGCGTTTTTGAATGTCCTCACAATGTGAAAAATATCTGGATGCAGTTTGTTCTCGTGTTAATGAAGGAATTTCCAGATTTCTGTGTTTTCAGGGGGATAGTTTTTAACCATTAACTTGATTTTGTGTGTGTGCATGTCTTTTTATGTAATGTACATAACCAATTTGCTATTCAATTACAGACCTTATTCAACCCAAACAAAACCGTGGTGAAAATGTTTCTAGTGACTTATGACTTCAGTGACATGCCACCAAACCACATGACATTTTTGCGTCACAGGATCTTTCTCGTGCCTGTAGAAGAAAATGAAGGAACGCATCACAATACGGAAAATTTGGAAGCAAAGAAAAAAGTACTGTGTCATCTGATCCATTTGAGGTATGCTGCTTTTAATGGCACGTGTTTGTTTATATACTATACTGTAATCTCGCTTTTGATCTGCATAGGATGTTCCAAATGATGTATCAGATGATGAGGCAGTTCCTTATCCATTTAATTTATAACATAATAATAATCCTTGCATTTGATATTGCATCTTATCGCGTCATTGAGATATCTCAAAGCACTTCACAGACTATATATTAAAGTGAATTGACTGTATTTTGGGGCAAACCGTGGCAGCCAGTTGAGCACAGCAGTGTCCCACAAATGGTTGTGGATTGAGTGACCACTTTTTTTTGAGGGATTATTTCTCCTAGAGAGCGATCTGCGAATCGACTAACAATCAGTTTCCTACTTTACTGCAAGGCAAACAGCGGTGTGTGGAGTAAGGAAACTTGCCTGTGGTTTTTCCGTGCCCAGGAAGTGAACCCGTGTCTTCTCGTTTGCAAGGCGAAAGTGCTAACCATTACACCAGATGGGACTCTAATTTTCTACTTTCTGGATATTAACGTGCTTTCGAACACCCTGCTTTCTCCCCTGCCCTCCACCCTCCCCGATCCCGACCCCCAGCTTGGGTCCAAAACTTTGTCCAGCGCCTCGGGATGTCCTCCCAACGTGAAAGGCGCTTTACAAATGTAATTTTGTTGTTGTTGTTATCTTCACTGGACACAATATTCTATTGGTGGTCCAACTGAGGATTTATATAGGTTTAGCATAGCCTCTTTGCCTTTATATTCTATACCCCTTGCTATAAAACCTAAGATTTCATTAGCTTTTTTGACAACTTTGTCACCTGCCTTCTCATCTTCAAGGATTTATGTACCTTGACCTCCTAAGTTTTTGCTCCTTTTAATATTTTACAACCCAAAGTATAGTTGTTCTCCTTATTCTTCCTCCCAAAATGTTCACAATTATCCACATTAAATTTCATTTGCCATTTCTCTACCCAATCAAGTAATCTTCTATGTCCACGTGAAGTTGCTTACAGTCTTCTTCACTCTTAGCTACATTCCCTATTTTTGTGTCACCTGAAAACAGAGATTGTGTCGCTTATATGAAAAAACATATCATTTATATGAATGGAGAAAAGCAGTGGTCCTAACACTGACCCTTGAGGGACATCACTATTTACATCTCTGCAATGCAAACAACTACCCTGTACTCCCATTCTCCGCTTCCTATCCTTTAACCAACTATCTATCCATGTTGGTATCTTACCATTGTTATTAATAATAATAATAATCCTTGCATTTGATATAGCGCTTTTCACGTTTTCTAGATGTCTCAAAGTGCTTCACAGAATATACTGTAATGCTAAGTGCTCTGATTTTTTTTAACAAGCCTCCTATGTGGCACCTTATGAAAAGTCTTCAGAAAAATCCATATGTACCACATCCATAGTGTTACCTTCATCCGTTTTCTTGGTTCCCTCATCAAAAAACTATTGGACAGGCAAGATTTGATTTTAACAAATCCGTGCTAACTGTCTTGAATCAACCCAAGTCTTTCCAAGTTATCAATATTGTCTCATATAATAGCTTCTAAACATTTGCCTATTATGGATATTAGACTGACTGGTCTATAATTACTCGGTTGATCCCATTCCCTCTTTTTAAACTAAGTTGTTACATTAGCTTAACAAAAAATTCAATCCAAAATGTTTGTGGGACACTGCTGTGCAATTAGCTGCCAGGTTTTGCCTACAAAATATACAATCAATTCACCTTACAGTATATTCTGTGAAGCGCTTTGGGACGTCTCGAAGACCTGATAAAACGCTATATCAAATACAAGGATTATAACACTTCCTTTCTATCGTTTCCCTTCTAAATGCTGCACATCCACCTCATATATACTCACTGTCGCTCTCTTCTGTAAAAAATTGAGGTGGAATACTCATTAAGTATCTCTGGCCATACATTCATTTTCTGTTCCCTGATTTCCCTCTTTGTTTCTAATTGGCCTTTTTCTTTAACTATTCTTTTACTTTTTATGTGTTTATAAAGTCCTTTACTATTTTTCTTTATGTTTCCTCCTTGTCTTTCCTCATATATCCCCTTGGTCTTTTGAATCTCCTTTTTTAATTCCCATCTATATTTTCTGTATGCTCCCTGATTTTCTTTCAGATTGCTATCTTTACATTTATTGTGCACCTTTTATTTTCATTTTAATTTGTCTATTCATCCAAGGCAATACGGCTTTATTAATTGGTGGTATATGTCTATTTTTTACTCTGTTTATCTTGGCTTTTAAAGTTTCCCACTGCGTATCTACTGTCTTATCTGCCAGCTTTTTTCAAAATATTTGCTGGCTTCGCACACCCAAAAAAATTGGCCAACATCTGACTTGTTGGATTAACACTGATGCAATTTCCTGCGCATGTGCCTCAGTAACTATTCTGTTCTACATATGTGAGTCTGGATTGTAGCTAACTGGCTCCTGTTTGTGTTTAATCCTGATATTGGGTTTCTAAAATGACTAAATATTCAATTCCTTATTGTTGACATCCTTTGCCTATATGAACATAAAAAGTACATAATAAAACGTTTTAATAGATTACTGAATGAATATCAACAACTTAGGAGCCCATTTGATCCCTGAATCCAAACCCACTCTTATCATTCATTCACACATGGTAACCCTTCAACAACAACAACAACAAGATTCCATTTATTGAGCGCCTTTCACGTCGGGAGGACGTCCCAAGGCGCTGTACAGTTGGGTCAGGACC